>NC_136487.1:109381367-109911367 GCF_053919585.1 Euprymna scolopes | reverse complement strand
TATCTGTATATCTATAGTATAAAGCTGAACATCTGTGTGTGTGTGTGTGGTCACGAATAGGCTCCTATATGGTTGACTATTATAGAAAACTGATCACATATAATGATAGAAGATGTATCGAGACACAGGAGTGGGTATGTTTGATCTGGAATAATGATGATTCATTAGCCCCCCCCCCCGCCCATATAAATTATATATAAAAAATAAGAGAAATTAAACAAATAAGTAAATAAGAGCAATATATATAAAAAATAATAAAAAATAGTTAGCTGAAATAACATAAACCAATTTAAAAAAAAAAAAAAATTGATTCAAACCCAAATAAACACTAACAACAAACACAAATAAATTAATGAACAAATAATAATAAAGAATTAAATAGAAAAAAAAATGTTCCATCTATAACCACTTATAGTTTTATTAAAATAAATAAATTAACAATTTCCAAGGAATGTCAATCCAGCGCCCCGCCCCCCTCACCAGCTATTTTCCTATTCCTGGCAACCACACCCCTAACCTAAACACCCCAACAGCCGACTGAGAATCGTCCCATCCCCCACCCCTCCCCTCTTCTCTCACATCCTCCTTCCACTTCTCTCCTCCAAAAGCTAACCAGTACCAGCCTACTAGCGACTTACGTACCTAGATACACCAAGTCATTCCACTGAATATGCTAGGATGTTAATAAATTAAACAAATAAATGAATAATACAGAGCAGCAGAAAAAAAAATAATAATAAGACAACAAAATAGACAGAGAATATACAAAATTAAAAAAGCTTATGCTAAAGCAACAAGTTATAAACTAAAAAATAAATAAATAAAATATATATATATATATATACAAAAATTTTTAATAAAGAAAAAGGAACAAAAATAAATGTTAAAACCTTTGCTCCGAGGCTCCACATAGCCATCCAATTCCCGCTCCATCATCTAGCATGCTTTAAATAGATCGATCTGTCACGTCTACCATGAGAAAAGGGAATTTTTTTCCGAAATTGATAATGGATATTGTCGCAGACATAACAAGCAAGACATTTGTATTTAATACAACTGAATAAATGTATGTATATATAGACATATGTAAGTACTTATTGATTTGTAAATTGCCACTTGTCTTTGTCTTCTTGCAACAACAATGACAATATCTCATTCCTCGTATTGTGATAGCCTTCTAATTCTCTACTACATACCTATCCCACACAATGCTTCAAGCAAACTACATATCAATTCTCTCTCTCCATATATATATTATCTGTATATTTTATATATTATATATATACTAGCATGGATACCCAACGTTGCCAGGGTTGACATGAAATTCAGTTTGGCCACACCTGCTATACTAAGAATATTGACTAGTTTTTCATTATTATATGTCAACTCCATCATTACCCCAACAAAAATTTCAAAAATAAAAGAATGAATGAAAACACAAAAATGTACCCCCCCCCCAAAAAAAAAAGCAGAAGTATGTAACAAACTCTCCACCAGATATTTCGGCAGAAGGGATATGAAGAGAAGCTATTTTCCAGATATTTAATTGAACACCTTTTCATAACTATATTCCAGTTTAAGCAAATTTCTTTTATGCTCCCTCAGTCTAGAAAGATTTGTAATAGGGTTTTTGCAACAAAAGCAAACTGTAAATACTTCAGTTTCAAAAATACCAAAATAGAATTTGTGTTAACCGGAATACACGTTTTTATGTCATAAAAATGATGAGTTATGACTTCTTGTGTTATTAAAAGAAAAAAAAATTAGCAGTTACGAGGTCAAAAAAATGTGAAGAAAAAAAACTGGTAAAAAAACGTAAATGAGAGTTCTTTTGTTTTTGTTTTTTTTGTTTTAAATAAAGAATCTTAGTCGAATTGGATTGTTGGTTTATTTTAAAATAAAAATCCACTGGACCAAAATATTAATTGCAAAATCTCGGAAATTATTTTATTTGAACTGATTCCAAAAATAATGCTTGAAAGTTTGTGTGAATTCTTTTTAGTTTGATTATCCGCCGATTATCGGCGACTGGGATTGCTGTATATGAATTTTTTCTTCCAGTATTCTGTAAGACTTGAAACCTTTTTTTTTAATGGAGAGTATGCAATGCATTGTGGATGCGTTATTGTCAGCTCGCGTTACTCTCGCTTCTCTTTATTTGTCCCTCAGTCCTCATATTTTAATGAGTGATTTTTCTGACAAAGAGAGAAGAAATAGCTGTATAATAGGTTGGCAGTATTTTGCGTGAACAGCCGCCAGAGATGTCGGAAATTTTCTGTTTCTATGTCTATCCTTATAGCCATGTCACTAGTAAAGGTGCGGGAGGTAAACGTTTTATCTGGGCTGACGTTATCTGCCTTATAGTCAGGGACCCGAACCTTGGATTAACCACTAAGGAGGCTGTCCTATCAGCAGGTGCAAAGTACTGGGGCTGCTGTATTGCCATTTGGCAAATGGATTCTGGACCATGCAGTAGCTTCTGGTGGGGCCTCTTGATACCATATTAGTGGGTAATTGTTACAGCTTTACCTTTTCATATGCTACAAAAAAAATCTTCATTTCTATTTCTCTCTTACTTTTCCTCTCTGCCCTGCTTCAAGCAAGTCTGACAACCTAGTTCACAAATCCCAAAACTCCATCATGAAAAGTTTCAATAAAAAATACACAATTAAACCCGGCTCTCCAACTTCTAATGTAGACCCCCACTACCATGTCTCCTTCTCGAACATCAAGGGTCTACGTTCTAACCTTCCAGAGGTTGAAACCCAATTACAGGAGACTAAACCAGACATATTATTTCTAAGCGAAACTGGCATTGGACAGACCATTTCCCTAGATGAGTTCGTAATTAAAGGATACTCTAATTTAACTTCCGAATATGACCCCCAAGATCAGCATGGAATATGTGCCTAAATAAAAGATGACTTTACATGTGGTAGGGACATCTCCAGAGGAGATCCTAACTGACTGGGATAGCTTCCGTACATTTATATCAGATCTACCTCTGCATTCCATGTTTAAAAAGGATGTGTCCTCTATAGTATCAGACCTAACGGAATGGTTAATTGTAGGTATAGACCGTTTCATAACCTCGAAAAATTCCAGGAAAACCTAACAGCCAGCCGTGGTTCTCTTCAGAATGTGCTGCTGCCATTGCACACAGAAATCGCTTTTTCCATTGCTTCCAACGTAATAGATGTATGGAAACTAAAGCTGCTTTCAGAACTGCCAACACCTGTAAAACAGTAATAAAGAACGCAAGAGTTGTATGCTCAGTCCGTCATATCCAAAGTAGCTGAGCAGCGGCTTGGTTCCCACCAGTTTTGGCAAATAGAAAACAGAATCCTGAACAGAAGTATGTGCTCTATCCCAACTATTATCAATGGACCTGAGGTAATCTCGTCAGCATCAGACAAAGCCAAACTCTTTGCCAAGAACTTTGCAGTTAATTCTATCTTTTGCGAGCAATGCCGCCATACCCCCAATATTTCCTCCTGTATCAGAAAACATGCTATGTGATATACAAATATCTGTACATGATGTTGCCAAACTAATCAAAAACCTTGATTCCAGTAAAACAACTGTCCCTGACGGTATTCCAATTATAGTACTCAAAAACCTTCAACCAAAACTAGCACCCATCCTTACAAAACTGTTTAAACGTTGTCTTAAGGAGAATTTCTTCCCATCACCCTGGAAAATCTCATCAGTATGCCCTGTATTTAAGAATTCAGGTGATCGCTCATCTCCCTCTCAGTACAGGCCAATAAGTCTCCTGTGCGTCATGAGTAAGTTGCTGGAATCTGTGTTAAATACAGGAGTAATCAACCATCTCAGCAAAAATAACCTTCTTAGTGACACACAATATGGTTTCCGTTCTACTAATCTACAGCAGATGTGCTTACATATCTCATAGGATTAGCGAATCTCTTGACAGAGGCAACCTTTCTAGGGCAATTGCTCTTGATATATCTAAGGCCTTTGATAGGGTATGACATAAAGGTTTACTTCACAAGATCTCTAGCTATGGTATAGCTGGAAATGTCTTCTCAATTATTAAATCATTTCTTTCTGATAGGTTCATTAGAATAGTAGTTGATGGGCAAAAATCAGAAGCTTACAGTATAAATGCTGGAGTCTCTCAGGGGTTCATCCTGGGCCCAACTCTCTTCCTGATCTACATTAATGATCTTCTAAATCATATCCTTACATCATTCATCGACATTTATGCTGATGACACTACTATCTATGGTAGCACATCTAAGACCGTAAACGACTAAGTTCTCTCTCCTCTGATCTTGAGCAAGTGGTACAATGGGGAAAGAGGTGGCTGTTTACTTTTAATGCATCTAAAACCAAGCTTTTATCTTTACATCATAAACGCTCTGATCCCCATCTGGCATCAACTGAAATAAATGGCTCTCGTCTTGAGGAGGCCTCATGTTTTTACCAGCTTCTGGGCTTGACCTTTACTCCTGATCTTAAATGGAACACATACATTAAATCCGTTTCCTAGGCCGCTGGAAAAATGGTGGAATCTTTCTATCGATCCAGTAGATATCTCATTGCTGATGCAATTCTCTATCTATATAAGAGCCAGGTACATTCAAGGTTGGAGTACTGTTGCCACATCTGGCAGGAGCTGCTAGAAAGGACTTATCCTGCCTTGATAGAGTTCAAGATATACTTCGTAGCCTTGTAGGGATGTCCTTTCTCTTCCCTGCAACCTTTTTCTCACAAAAGAGATGTTGCAAGTTTGTCTCTGCTTTATCATTATTTTCATGGCATGTGCTTGGCTGAGCTCCAATCTATGGTCCCCCCCCCTCACCAAACTTTCACAATAAACACCCGTCTAGCAGAAAACACTATCACTAATTTTCCCCACTCTTTATCTGTGCCTAAACCAAAACATAGATTCTTTCTTAGAACTGCACGCCTATGGAATTGTCTTCCGTTTTCCTGCTTTCCAGCTGACTACAATATGGTTGTCTTCAAGTCTAACGTAAACAAGTTCTTGATGAGCTGTTTCATATAAGTTAACAAATTTACTGAATTTCCATTACTGACGACTACTATAGTGTCCAATTTCTACTATACACTCTTTAACCCTTATCCTCGAGTGGCCTCTTGGCCTTGATAAGTGGCGATGTCTATGTAAAAAAAAAAAAGAAAAAAAAAAGGAATGTTTTGATCACTAAGACCCAATTTTGATCCCACTTACTACCAATACAACATTTCACCCCTTATTGGTTGATAATTAGTGCCAGTTTTATGACTAGTCAACTGTGTTTATGCATGAGAAAGGAGTGAAAATCTTCCTTTGTCTTTGAAAAAAATTGTTTTCATTTTGAAAGACGTCTGTATTGTCAGCATTGTATTGAGATTTTATTATAATACTAATTTTGAATTAAAAAAAAATAGTTTTGAATTTGATTAGATATTTGAAAGCAGCGATTGAAAATGTTTCTTCCACAAAGTTTTGCACATTATTCTTTTTTTTTTTTTTTTTAATTTTGAATTTCCAGAACATTGTGAATGAAGTGAAAAATTCCACTCATCTGATGCTAAACCAATTGATCCAACAACTGCGTACTAACATTCAGTTGCCATTGTGTCTTCGCGTTATAGGGTACCTCAGACGGATGGATGTCTTCTCAGAGGCAGAATTACGCATAAAATTTCTTCAGGTATTAAAAGTAATCTTCTCTCCCTTCTTTGAAAAAAATGATTTCAAAGATTCAACTATCATGACATTTTTTTTTAAATGGTTTTTAACAAGAAAACGTATTTTGAAATAAATTAAAAGTGAGAAATTTTGAACTTTCTGTTAATAACACGTTGCAAAATGATTATTTAACTTTTTGAAACAAATCATTTTTCCTTAATTTTTAATTTTATATTAATTCTAACTTAAACTTTTTACTTTTAAATTCCAATACTATTAGTACTTTATTTGAAAAAAATATTCACCTAAATTAATGTTTTATTTTAATCAAAAATATTACAATGTTTACAACACTAATTTGACATTCTTTCAACTAGGCAACACACTAATATATAATAATTGTTAATTTCATTATTGTTCTCTCTCTCTCTCTCTCTCTCTCTCTCTCTCTATGCACACACTCACATAACCATTACCTAGTCTTCTCTATGAATCAGTCCTGGACATCTTAGCAGTATCACATTCATCAACTGGATGTATTCCACATGTCTAAGAATCATCTGTGACTATAGTCCAAAGGATAACATCACTGCAACACCTTGTAACACCTGCAAGATTGGTGGGATTAGAAAATTTTTTGTACAGTCTCAGTTATGCTGGGCTGAGCATGTTGTTAAAATGGATGTTGGAAGAATATCAAAAACTCTTATGGATATTCAGTTGGCTTCTGCTCATAGAAATGTAATTCGCCTCTGGTTGAAATACAAATATAAATTGAAAGATGCACTGTCAGCAATCGATATACCTCACTTTGACTTTGAAAACTGTACACAAGAAAGGAAAAGGTAAAGAACGACTTGTAACAATAAACTGAATTATTTCACAACTTGCCTAGGTAACACAAGAAATGCTAGAGACAAAAAGAAAAATGCTCCAACTTTAACATCAGATTATTTACACACTTTTCTGCAAGTATCTTGCTGAACTTGGGAAACATAAATGAAAAATTGTGGGAACTTCATACGTCCAAATCAACAAGTCCATTTTATATATATATATATATATATATATATATATATACATACACACCTTATTAATATTTTCTAACCAAAATTTTAATATATTAAAATTCCAGTAATGTTCATATATTAATAAAATTAAAGTCAAAATTGATTTAATTAAGTTTTATGATTATCAGTTTTCATAATCAAGCATACATATCTTTTCACAAAAATCAAGACAACAAAATATAAACTAAGAACATCATATTGTGTATTTTCATATGCATTACAATTATTTCACAGCCATTCAATTTTAAATATGTCATTCAAAAATATTCCAAAACAGCTATTCTTCAGATGGCTAAATACACTATACATATGTGAATACATTCATAATCTCTATTTTAAGAGAACAGTTGAACCTACCTCCACCCTGCTCTTATATTTTCTCAGGTAGGTTCAACTGTTTGTTCTCTTAAAATAGAGATTATGAATGTATTCACATATGTATAGTGTATTTAGCCATCTGAAGAATAGATGTAATTTTTTAAATCTCTGAGCAAAAAGAAAGAAAGGCATACTGAAGATGAAGGTTTCCTTCGAAATATATTTATGAATTTCAATATAAATTTCAAACAAAATAAATGTCTGTTTATTTTGTAATAATGTGTTGTTTTGGCTTCAAACATATATAATACATTAGCATTAGTGGGGCATTAGAATACACCGACTGCCCCCCAGCAGAGGATAAAAGTCCTTAAACAGGGCTACCTGTTTGCCGTAGGTGGCGACCCGTATCACCTTGGAACGGGATCCTGGTAGTTGAGGGTTGCAGAGGACAGAAACAAGTTCCTCTCCATCTCAACACACTACTTTGGCCCTTACCTTGGTTAGACGGGCAGTCGGAGAGGCCCGCTCCGATCAATCAGCTGGTCATGTCCAGCTCTAAATCTGACACACATAACAAGAAAATACACTCACGCTCCCCACATCACACAATAAACAGATTTAGAAAGAGGTGGGTCATGGATCAATCAACTAACTGGACAATGGATCTGACATGACTGGAAAACAAATATTATTACTGAAAATCAGTGAAAATCACATTTAGTAAAAATGGATGAAGCACAGGTGCTCAGACCCACCAGTTGGTCGAGTATGTCCTTCTTGTATCCCTGTTGTTGTTGGGGTGAATGGGTTTCCCCCCCAACACTTCCCATATAGGGCTCCAAGGTGGGTGGGGAGCAAGAAGGATGAAATAAAATTAAAATCAATATGAATAACAAAAAAAGCAAAAGGACTCACTCCGATGTTCCGGATTACACAAGCTCAGACAATGAGCGAGAATATATTCAAAAAAACATTAATAAAGAAAACTTCCCAAGATTCTTAGTCATTGAGATCCTGGGAGAAAAAAAAGACCAGCGAGCTATCTCCTTTCTTAATCGAAAAAGTGATATCCCAAAACAGCAAACCAAAAACGGTAAAAAAAAAAATGAAGAATGGGAACTTTCTTATCACAGTTGATTATTATAAAGATGTGAAAAATATCTTGGAAATGGAAAAATTCCATACTTTCGAGTGTAAAACCTTCGCTCACGAAAGGTTAAACACCTGAAAAGGAATCATAAGAAGCCACGTAGCTACCAAAGATGAAATCAAAAACGCTCTTAAAAAACAGGGAGTAATAGATCACAACAGAATATAAAAAAAAAAAATGGACAATCAATATCTCCTAGAACGTATGTATTAACTTTCAATACCCCCAAAGTCCCAAAAAAAATCAAGATTGGGTATACCAACGAAAAAGTAGAACCATGTATACCAAGCCCATTAAGATGCTATAAATGCCAAAAATATGGGCATCACAGAGAAGCTTGTAGAGGACATGAAACATGCAGAAAACGTGGTTTAAGGGAACCCAGCCATACAGAGAGTGAGTGCCCCAAAATGTTCAAATTGCCTGGAAAACCACCCAGCTTTCTCCAAAACTTGCAAAATCTTCAAAAAAGAAAAGGAAATTACAGAAATGAAATATAAAGAAAATATCTCCTTCCCTGAAGCGAGAAAAGGGGTTAACTCCAACAAAAACATAAACACCTATGCAGATATTACCAAAAACCCACCCCAAACCAACCAAATTGACTACTAAGAATTACTTAACAAATTGATCTCTGAACTCACAAATTTAATTGAAACCCTAAAAAAAAAAAAAAATGAAACCAACAAAAAACAAATACTAACATACTCAAAAACTCAACTAAATGACCAAAACCAAACACAAATTCCAAAGAATAAAAAAGAAACTCATCAACAAAAACCACAATTAAACTTACGTGAAAGATCTAAATCACGAACTAGAACAAAAACAGAGCATAAACATACAGTATCAGAAGAAATGAAAACAAAACAGGAAAACACAAAACCTCCTCCTAAAATGCCAAACAAACCAAAAACAGAAATTCTATTAATTGAAAAAGAAAATAAGTATGAATTAATGGAAACGGTAAGTCAGGAAGGACATGTAAAACGGAGCAAATCCAAAAGTCCCAGATCAAAACAAAAGAAAAAAACTCAGCAAAACCTGTCAAATAAAACCCAAACACAGACAAACCTTCCACATCCAATGAGATGGAGACGTGAACCAAAAAAAATAATAAAAATAAATATAAACTCAAAAAACAGAGAGACCTAAATATATGGACCTCTAAAACAACACTCCCCACAAAAATCTAACAATAACAACACAACAATGACCGACACAATTATTCAGTGGAACTGCAGAGGCATAAAAGCAAACATAGAAGAACTATACCAACTCTCAGCAAAGTTAAACCCAGCTGTTATTTGTTTACAGGAAACTTTCCTCAAAGACAAACAAAAAATAAACCTAAATAAATACCAACAATTCAACTACATAAAAAATACTGATCTCCGTGCTTCAGGTGGTACTTCCATTTTAGTCCGAAATGATATACCACACAGCCACTTCAAACTTAAAACTAACTTTCAAGCAATAGCAATTAAAGTCACTCTACATAAACAAATCAATATTTGTTCCATCTACATCCCCCCAAACCAAAAATTAAAAGAGAATGAACTCCAAAATATCATAAGGCAACTACCCACACCCTTCATCCTACTTGGAGACTTTAACTCCCACAATCCAATATGGGGTAGCAATGAAACCAACCAGAAAGGCGAACTCCTGGAAAAACTCATTAACAATAATAATTTATGTATATTCAACAATCAAACCCCAACATATCTATGCCCAACCTCCGGCAAAAACTCAGCAATAGACCTGACCTTAAGTGATCCGTCAATTCTAATGGACTTTTCATGGTCAACATACAATGACACTTGTGGAAGCGACCACTTTTAAAAGTCCCCCTGGAAGAAGAAACTAAAAAATGGAAACTAAAAAAAAGCAAACTGGGAAGAATACAAGAAATTATGCTCAAAACACCTCAATACAAATGAAAACGTTCAAAACATTGAAGACTTCACCAACAAACTAACTACAATCGCAGAAAAATGTATCCCTTTCAAATCTATTCCATTTAAACGCAACAAACCATGGTACACCAAAGAATGTCAAGAAGCCATCAAACTATGACGCAAAGCCTTAAGAAAATTCCAAACAGAACCTACCAAACAAAATTTAATCAACTTTAAATATCATAAAGCAATAGCCCGGAGAAACTATTAAAGAAGCTAAAAGAACATCCTGGTAAAATTGTAAGCGAGTTAAACCTCTCCACAAACCAAAAATCAGTCTGGAACATGCTAAGAAGCATGTCTGGGGAAAAAAACAATGAACCCCATTAAAACTTTATCAGTAGACAACACACTAATAACAGAAAAAAAAAAACAGATAGCAGACTCACTAGCTAAACAGTTTGCTAAGAACTCAAATCAAATCAACCCAAAATTCCAAAAAATAAAGTACAACGCTGAAAAACATAAACTAAACTTATCCTCAGACAACCATGAAACATACAACAAATTAATCTCCCTCGAAGAATTAATCAACTCAATAAAAAAATCCCACAACACAGCAGTTGGCCCCGATAAGATTCACAACGAATTCTTAAAACAACTACCAGAAGAATCGATTAAGTGCCTTCTAAATGTCCTCAACAATATATGGGAAAACAATCTATTCCCAGAAATATTGAAAGAAATGATAATCATCCCAATACCAAAAACTGGAAAAGACTCCTCCAACCCCCAGAATTATAGACCCATCGCCTTAACAAGTTGCCTTTGCAAAACCCTGGAACGAATAGCCAACCAAAGATTAATATGGCACCTAGAGATAAACAATCTAATTACAAATATACAAACAAGAATTTGCAAAAAAAGAGGCACAATCGATCAAATAACCAGACTAGAAACCGTCATAAAAAACAACACATGACAGCAATTTTTTTCGATATAGAGAAAGCATATGATACCACTTGGAGGTATAGTATCATAAAAGACATCCAAGACTTAGGCATAAGAGGACGATTGGTATTATTCATTAAAAACTTCCTTTGCACAAGAAACTTTAAAGTCAGAATAAGGAACAACCTTATCAAACAACCAAAATTTAACAGAAGGCATACCTCAAGGAAATATCCTATCCACAACATTATTTGCAATAAAAATCAATAAAATTATCCAAAGCCTTACTCCTGCAATTGATAGCGCACTCTATGTCGATGACTTTGTCATCAGTTACAGATCCCACCACATCCATTCCTTGGAAAGGACCTTACAATTAAACTTAAATCGAATCAACAACTGGGCAATAAACAATGGATTCAGCTTCTCTAAATCTAAAACTCAATGTGTTCATTTCTGCCCTATTAGGAAAATACATGATGACCCAGTCCTTAAACTAGAAGGAAATATCATACCTGTAGTCAACCAATACAAATTCCTTGGAGTCATATTTGATAAAAAACTAAATTTTATACCACACATAAACTATCTAAGACGCAAATGCAATAACACCCTTCAACTCAAAGTGGGGAGCAGATCAACAAACCCTTCATAAAATATACAAATACCTCATCCGCTCCTTTATATACAGAGCAGCAAGAAAATCATATTTAAAAATATTAGACCCAATCTACCACGGAAGCATAAGACTGATACTAAGAGCTTTCAGAACATCACCCGTAGAGAGCTTATTTGTAGAGGCAAACGAATATCCACCTCAAATTCGAACTGAAAAACTAGCTCTCCAATATTATCTAAAAATCAAATCCACTCCATCAAACCCAGCCTACGAAAACATCTTCAACCCTAAATCCAAATACCTATTCGAAAGTAATGAAAAAACAATAAAACCATTTGGGCTAAGAATGGACTCTATACTCAAAGAAACCGAAATCATCACTACTAACATAACTATCTAATTCCAAACATCCTTCCATGGAAAATAAAAACTCCAAACGTAAACCTTAGCCCAAAAGAACTTCAAAAAGCAAAAACACACCCAAGCATATATCAAAAGGAAATTTATAATATTCTCAAAAAATACCCAAAACATCATCTTATATACACTGATGGATCTAAAGACAAAGAAAGAACAGCCTGTGCAGCGGTATCAAACAAAAAACCCTAAAGAAAGCACTACCATCAGAAAGTTCAATATTTTTAGCTGAAACTTACGCCATAAACCTAGCTCTTGAAATCATCCACAACAGCAGTTACCAAAAATTTATTATACTATCGGATTCACGATCAGTTCTAGAATCACTGAAAAATAAAAGATTGGAAAACCCCCTTATAGTAAAACTCCTATGTAATCTAAACACTATGGCCAACAATAAAAAAAATTCTCTTATGTTTGACCCCTGTCCACATAGGTGAAAAGGGTAATGAAAAAGCCGATAGAGCAGCAAAATCTGCCCTCAAACTAACCCCAGATAATATAAAAATACCATTCACAGACCTGAAGCCTAAAATAAATGAGTTTCTTCAAAATAAATGGCAACAGGAATGGAATCAAAACACCTACAACAAACTATTTCAAATAAAAACTAAAGTAAACGAATACATCCCCACCCTTACAAAATCCAGGAAGAAACAAGTTGTCCTATCCCGCCTTTGTATAGGACACACCAACCTCACACACTCCTTTATTCTGAAAAAAGAACTACAACCAAAATGCAACACATGCCAAACACCTCTTACACTTATACACATCCTTATAGAATGCAAAGCACTAACTAACCTAAGAACGAACCTCCTCTTCAACGCTAATAATATGAAAAACCTATTCAAACACAGAAAATATCTTTAAATTCCTAAAAGAACTGAAAATATATCAAAAGATTTAAAACAAGGAAACTCCATCCTGACCCTAATCATATGAAAAACAGAATATATTTAAATCACCATACTCTCATATCTTATAAAAAAATTGGTCTTTATAAAAAATTCTAAAAAGAACCCTTTATACAATGGTCCTAGATATGACCTTAAACTATATTCGATGGTGAGGCCCCAGCTTGCGGGCTTTAGGGAGTGTGGAGCCACCCTTTAATTGCCATTGCTCCCAGGTCCACTCTGACCCGGAGTGGTAGTACCTGTTAGGGTCCCAACTATGGGTTAAATAGAAGCCAAAACAAAAAAAAAACAACATACTCTATTAAAAAATGATTCTTCAAAATCACTGGATTCGGCATTAAATAACCTGAAAAGGGTTGATATGCCATAAAATAAAAAAAAAAAAAGAAATGGCACCACTAATATGAAAATCCGTATGACTTCTATAAAGTAATAACCTTCAAATGACACTTGTCAAAATTTTAGCTCAATCGAGTTTACAGATTATGGTTATTTAAATAAGATTACTGTTGCAAATTTTTCAAACAATGAAAAACATTTCAAATTTGCATGTTGCTAGAGCGTTGTTTTCTGATGTGAAAAAATATTGTTCAAAGTGTATACTCATTAGAAAAAAAAAATAATTGCCAGCAAACACGACTTTTTTCTTGTTTTTTTCACTGCCAACCACTCGACCCCTTTTCTCTCACCTTTGGTCTTTTTATATCATCTTTTTAGGGCAGCAAATTCATTGCTATGCCAATTAATGAATATCAAATTCCACAAAGCAATGGCTTTATAAGTGTTATTTGGATTCTATCCTGTTGAAACCGAAAGTTAAGAGATGATATGGTGACTTTAAACACAGTTGTACAAACACAAATGATGCTGAACATTCAGTTTGTCCTGGAAAACCATAAGTCAACAAACTGATTTTGACCGCTTGTAAATCAGTTGCGTGAGATAGCAGAGGAACTGAAGATATCAGAAGTTTGTGTTCATCATGAACTTTTGTGAATAAGAAAGTTATGTTCAAAATGAATGTCACATTTTTACATAGTCTTTCAAAAACAATGATGCATCAACTGTTTCAGTACAACAAAAAGGAATCTTTTTGCATCAATGGATACACCACGTCACTGTACAGTCAAATTGGCAGTTAGTTGAGTGGACAGCAGCAGGTCCATCCAAAATGAAAAAAGATGCAAGCATTGGCAGACAAGGTTTTCACCTCAGCATTTTAGGATGCTAGGATATTTTGTTGAGAAAAGAACAATCAATAGTGAATATTATAGGTTAGTTATGAAAATAAAGAAATCGCTAATAAACGCCAACAATTGAAAAAGAAAAAAGTTCTCATCAAGACAATGCACCATGTTGTACGCCAATCACAATAGCAAAACTATTTAAATTGTACTTAGAATTGTTTCAACATTAACTCTATTTCCCAAATCTGTCTTTCAGCAACTAGTGACTGTTTGCAGACACCAAAAGAATACTCCAGAGAAAGAGATTTAGCTACAATGAAGAAGCAATATAAAAAGTTGATATTTTGAAACCAAAGATAAACTGTTCTACAAAAAAGGAATCACATTTTTAGAAAAGCGTTGGAATGTGTATATCACACTAGAAATTATTTTGATGAATAAACTTGAATTTTACATAAAAGTTTTATTAGTTAACTTGTAGATTTATTGAATGTGTTAATATTAATATTTTTATTTATTTAAACCTATGCAAAAACGACATTCTCATGGTGATGTTTCAACCAGTAGACATTAAAATTAGGATGTCCTAAGACAAAGAAAACAGGTCTGTCTTTTGGTTGTTCATATTGAAAAAAGAAGTTAATATACATGCACATACATCCGTACTTGTATACATATACAAAAATAAAATTTTTACAATTTGCATTTTTTTTCATTCTTCTTAATCTTCTCTCTCTGTCTTGTATATACATAATTATTTTTATTTATATTCTTTCAGGCTCGAGATACATGGTTTCAAAGTATACTTGATGTTATACCAAGAGATGATCGTGAGTGGAAACTTTCTTTTTAAGGTTTTATAATTTTACTCTTGTCAGTCGGTAATTTAAAAGTCTTATTTATTATATATATTCTATAACGGAGATAATGTAACTGTGTATAACCAATTTCCTATTATTAAATCCTTATTGACATAAGTTTTTTGCCTCTGATAAAGCGAATACTGGCAAATGGAGGTTGTAGTCCGAAATTTGCCGTGAAGTTCGTTGGAGCAGACTGAAATAAAGGGATTCACTAACGACACAAAACAGGATGTAGAAAAAAGTATTAATTATTAAAACAATAAAATTTACAAGTTTTTCAAAACTTATTGTGTTAGAGAAAGTCCAACTATAAAGTTCTTTTACGTCCAAAGAATTAGACGGCTCTTGTAATGTTCGTATAGGCACAAAATTTTAGGAGAGGAATTTTCCTACCTGTTGCTTCATGGACGAGCTGTGGTTAAAAGAGAAAGAGACTATTGTTCTAAAAGCGAACCCGATAAACGGGGGTCCCTGATTGGTTAATTAGACAGACCCTATTTTTAGATTGTTAGTGTATTAAAGGGAGCTAAGTGGGAATGATAGACCCCTTTTTTTTATACTCTCCCAACGACAACAAAATGCGACGAATGTAATTGTTGCATGGCTAACTGTAGTATTTTTTTTTTTCAAATATTTTTAGGCATTATGGCCTAATTACAATATATGTTTCAAAAGTAATGGTAATCAGGGTTAGAGTTGGGTTTTTTTATCCGCTTAGGCCGGTTAGTTATCATTTCAACTGAAGATTCTGGTGCGTCTTTAGCTTTCTTAGGATAGGATATGACTTCATCAGGTTCTTCGTCGGCTGGTATGTCAGGGAAATAGCTATGAGTGAAGGACAACTCCAAAGGGTATAAATGTTTGAGGCTGTGTGTTTCTACTGAATTATCACCTCTTTTTATTCGGGCAGAATGAACTTTGCCGTCGTTGCCACTGAAAAGTTCCACAACTCTGCCAAGCTTCCAGAAAGGTCTGGGCTTGGCCGGATTTTTAATAAGGATCATGTCATTGACCTTAATTCTATTTTGAAATTCAGTTTCATGTAAGTCCTTGCAAGATTCCCTCAAACTTAGCAAATACTCCTCGTGCCAAAGGTCCTTGAATTTTGCCCTCAACTCTTCTCTGTTTTCCAAGGCAGTCACAAGCAGAGATCTGGAGGTAGGTTCTGTCTCAACAAAACTGGGTGAATTGGAATTATGTTTGGATGAATGAAGCAGTTGGGTGTTAGGGGGAGTAAATCCACATCTGTAGAACATCTGTAAGTCAGGGGTCTTGAGTTAACTGCCCTTTGGATATCAGATAGGAGGGTAAGAAGATTAAAATAATCAGTTTTGGAGCGCCCCAGCGTTTTAAATAGGCAGGATTTAATCACTCTAATCATCCTTTCCCATGTACTTCCAATCCAAGGGGAGTATAAGGGTATTTTAATGAGTTTGATCGCGGATTTAGTAAATGACTTACTAAATTCATTGCCGCTGATGTGATGTCTAATTACATCACCACCTGCGACTGCATCAAATGCATAAGCATTGTCACTGTATATGTGGGTGGGTGTTCCATAAAGGTTAGAAAAGTGTATCAATGCTTGTATGAAGGCTTGCGTGCTCATATCAGGCACAAGTTCGATGTGAATCGCTCTCACATTCATGCATGTAAAAATCAATAGATACATTTTATGAGACTTCCCATCTCTTTTTACCCAAATGTGTCCTGTATAATCGATTCCAGTGTGTTGGAATGGATTTATCAACTTAACCCTGTGTTTAGGTAAATTAGTCAATTTGGGGTATTTGAAGGCAAGGCTATTGAATTTTCTGCAGGTAATGCAATCAGAAATCACTGTTTTCACAGACTGTCTCGCTTGAGGAACCCAATATCCAGATAGTTTAATTTAGTCACTGTTGTGCCTATGCCTGTTTGCATCGAAGATGGCTATCCAAGATTATTAACTTTGTAAGAGGGTGCCGTTTGGCAATTAAAATGGGGTAGATCAAATTATAGTCGTACCTAGAAGAATTGGCAATTCGCCCATCCACTCTTAAGATGCCGTCAGAATCCATAAAAACATTAAGATTCTTAACAAGTAAGGGAATATCCTTATTAAGAGGATCTCTTAGATATGAAATTTCTTTATTAAATACTTCCAGTTGCATCATTTTTATCAGGTAAATCTTGGCAGTTTGGATAGAATCAGACTGTTCTTTTGTTCGCTTGCATCCTCTGACAAATTTGAATATGTTAGCAGTAGAGTGACACAGCTTATCAAAGTTCAAAAACCTTTCATAAGGGATCAATGGTTCCTTTATTGTTTCGCTTAATGTGTTATGGAAAACATTTTCCACATGGCATTTGTTTTCAGAACTTAGACAACTTAAAGTATTTGTAGGCCATCTTTCAGGCTCCTCAACCAGCCAAGAAGGCCCGTAAATCCAGTCGTCAAATCTCTCTTAAAATTTTTCCAGAGTGATTCCTCGAGAGAGATCGGCCGGATTGTCAGCAGAGGGTACATATTTGTAATGAATGTCTACTCCAAATTCTTTAATCAACCTCTCTTTCATATCTCGAATGTCTCTGATTCTGTTTCTGGTATATAAACATTTTGTTTTAATATTGTCCGACAAAACCCATGACAATACAACTTGTGCATCCACAGCGACAAAAATGTTTTCAATCTTAATGTTGGAATAGGATTTCAACAGCATGCTTAATATTAATTTATTTTTATTTCGGACTACTAGTCTCATCTTTATTAGTTGTTGTTTTTCATCTTTTTATTGAATTGTTTATTCACAACGTTTCGGCCAACTAATTCCTCTGGCCTTCGTCAGATGGTAACCGCAACAGATAGGAACTTCGAATCTCCTAACTGCATTCTCAGCCATCACTGCCATCCGTAGTTGTTGTCGTCTCACCACATTTTGGCCAATTAACCTCTGGCACGCTTTGGGTGGGATTGAAACCGCTATCTTCAGACAATGTTCATCTGGAACTGTAGAGATTCAACATAAAAAGATGAAAAACAACAACTAATAAAGATGAGACTAGTAGTCCGAAATAAAAATAAATTAATATATATAATGCTCATCTCAAAAATGAATTCCAATTAAGGAATAATATATATATATAGCATGCTTAATGTCTTGAATGCTGTGAACACAGCGAGCAATTCCATCATAGGTAAGGTTTTTGCTTTCATCGGAGCCACTCTCACCTTAGAAAATATTATATGGGATTTCCCACCTTGCATACCATAAACTACAAAGCCATAAGCCTGAGGAGATGCATCGCAGAATAAATATAATCTCAGTGGACTATTAGAGTCCACAGCTTGTCTGGAGAAAACCAAATCACTCAAACCAGAAAGATCTTCGGCCAAATTCGACCAACCTGTCATCACTTCATCTGGTACCCTCTCATCCCAACTCAATTTGAGTAGCCATAATTTCCGGAGAAGAATCTTAGCCTTAACAGTGACAGGAGCACAGAGTGACAACGGGTCAAATAATTTTGCTGTCTCGGCCAAAATATCCCTCTTCGAGATAATGTTTTTTTGAACAGAAGTGTTAGCAATGCTGATATAATCCATTTTAGGGTGATATTTATACCCTAGTACTTTCTCAAATTCACAACCATGTTGCACAATTCTGTCATCCTTGATCATAATATCTCGCAGGGGTTCATAATTCGAATTACATGATCTCAGTTGGAAATTTCCTTTCTGCAAACGAGGTATCGCATTTTTATAGAGGTTAATTATTTCCTCGGAAGAATTGCTTGTCATGCACAAGTTGTTCACATAACATCTTCTCCTCAGCATTTCAGTGCATGCATCATTTGGGAAGTGATTCACATGGTGTCGAAGAATGTAATTTAGAATAAAGGGCTGGCATTGAACCCAAATATTAAAGTACAATATCGATAACATAGCAAGTTATCTCCATCCTTTACAAAAAAACAAAATCTGTTTTTGTCTTCATCAGACTTGAGTTTTATCATCAAAAAGGCTTTCCTTATATCTCCTAATGAGACATATTTGTTAGTGACAAACAGCAGTAAAAGTTCAAGCATATTATTCATCATATTTATGCCGGGATAACATGCTTCATTGAGGGAGTAACCGCCTCCAGTTTTGAGAGAACAATTAAAAACAGGTCTTATTTTGGTAGTTACCTGTTGGTCCAACTTGAAGACTGGTCTGTGTGGTATCCAGATGTATTTGTGGAAATCTCGAGGGTTGAGTGCAATTCTTTCAATGATCCTCTCAGACTCCTGCTGACGAAAAATGTCAGTGTACGCTTCCTCCAAATTCCTTTTTCTCAAGGAAAGCATTGTTCTTTCTAGCACCTTAAATGCTACTTGGTAGTTGGAAGGAACTGAACTGACCTTGTCCTTATGCCAGGGTAAATCCACAAAATAACAATTGTTCTTGAATTCAATGGACGACTTAAATGTCTCACCTTTTCCTTGTCGTAGTCGCTAACAAGTTCCTCTCCAAGAGGGGCAGCAGCTAAGTCTACAGCAAACATGTTCTCCAAGTTTCTTTCCATGTTTGAAGTTTCAAATATGTCCGGGAATGGATCTGGGTATGTAGATTTGGGTTCTAATATGGAATTTAACTGCCGCTCAGGACAGTATGCATATTCCGAAACTACTGTATGGTAATTACGGCAAAGTCTGTAGCTAGTCCCCACAGAGGTTATCTGCTGAGGATATAAAAAATGTTGGAAATTTCCAAAGGGTGCAATCCCCTGAAGCAAATCCCAGGCGTGTCCATTCATGCATTCAATGACCCTGGAGCTTGTCATGAATTGGAATATATCAATACCAATGATACCCAGTATTTTAATAGTATCACTCTGGTTATCACTTGCAAATGCCAACTTGTAGTTTAATTTATTCAAGTTGGATTTCACCTTGTTGAAATTACTAAATTCAAATTATATGTTAAATTGTTCATCAATCAGGACAGGAATAGGCAATTGCTTCCCCGGTTCTATATTAACTTCTAGTACAACCTGTTTAAGAGTTTTCATGGTAATACCAGAATAAGTTTTCATTTGGTAGTCAGAAGTATTAGGATTTTCGTCAGGGTACCTTAACTCCTTTAATATTATTTTAAAGAAATAAGAACGCTGGCTTCTCGTATCAAAAAGGCAGTTAATAGTCGTCCTCTGGTTGCAGTATTTCAAGGAAATAGTAACAATAGGCAGTAGAATGTCATTTTCAAGCATGTGCGAAAATAGGGAAATTACCTTTTTGGTACCGTCACACAATGGAGCAATATGCGCCTTAGAGGAACATAATTTACATGAGAGGTGATTTGGTCTGGAGTCCAGGGCAGTTTTCACTTTTATGTTTAAAACTGGAACACGCTGTACATAATCTCAATTGTCTACATCTCTCAATTCTGTCCTCATAAGAAGAAAATTTACTGCAACCCGACATGGTGTGGCCACGTACAGTACAGAGTTTGCAGTAAGTATTGGGAGAGCTTGTTACAAAATTCTGCAAGGCAGCAGCATCATTATTCTTCTTTTCGTGGACTCTGACCTGTCTCCGGTCTTTTTTAAAATGTGTTTCTGATGACCGAAATTGTTTTTTATTCCTTGAAAGAGCACGAATGGCCTCACTGTAGTTGTCAAAAATTTGTGACATAGTAGGGTAATTTGATCCCACTCGGTGACTAATTTCCCTTCTTAAAATCGCTGGTAATTTTTCACGCATGATATGACTGACCAATATAAATCCAGGAGACTTTTCTTCAAAAAAATCGATCTGATATGAGGTTTTTAACTCCGACAAATCTGCCCTCACTTCAGCAAGGTATTGCTTCACAGACACAAAATCGGGCTCATAAAGAGGAGAAGCAGAAATGATTTGTTTGAAGATTTCGTTTATGATGAAGGGGACATCTAAGAACTCCTTGGTTAGTAAGTCCACAGCCACACCGTAATTTTCATCTTCTAATGTTAGATGAGAGACCAGCTGTAGGGCATACTCGCTCAAATATCCTTTTAGAAGGGCCAGTTTGGTCTTACCAGACTTAATGGAATCGGTGCAATTTTTAAATTGAGAGAGAAAATTCTTAAATTCAAACTTAGAGGGGTTGACTCCACTGAAGGTAGTGCACTGCAACTTAGGGATCGACAACAGAGAAACTTGGGCAGCTTCAGATTTTTCCGGCGGGGCGTGTTCTATAACAGAGCTTTCTATGACAGAGAGGTGGTCATTGGAGCTAGTCCGAAATCTAATTTCCTTCTTCTGTTCTTCCACGAAGCCACACTCCTTCAAATCAAGCTCTGCCTTGATGCATAGTCCCTTAATTTTGTTATTTAAGGTACGAACCTCTAATTGCATATCCTTGATAATGGTAAGTCTTCTTAGTCGGTCCTTCACCTTCTTCCAACATTTCAATATTAAGGATGATATAATCCTTTAAAATGTTCCGTGAATCCACGAGTGGTTTCACACATTTCAAGGCCATGAAATTCTCCATTTTTTTTTTTTATTTTTTTTTTTATTATTAATGTGCTTCCTCGGGTAAGTGATTTTTTTTTTGTAATCCAAACACGATGTCAATTTCCCTTTAAATTAATAGCACATGAAATGAAGCAGTTTGTCTTAGTTAAACAAACGTTATAAATAAAATGTATGTTTTTTTTTTTTTTACAACAGAGGTTAAGAAAGTCGCAAATAAGTATTCACTGGAGGAATATAAACAGACGTAATTCAACAAAAGGGAAAGAAACTCCCCCCCCCCCTTTTTTTTCAATAAAAATTTTTTTTTTTCAAAGGTCACAAATAAGAGACCCCAACAGAACACATGAAGTATTTAATTTAAACAAAAAAAATAGGTCTGTTTACCATTTTTTTTTAATGCTGTTGTTATATGCGTTACAACACACATGCTGAAATTTGTCGTTATTTAAGGCCAGTCTTTGTGCGTGCGTGCATTGTTTTGATTTTTCACGAAGGCAATGAAATAAGTTTAATTTTTTTTTTTTTTCTTTCTTTCAACAAATGTAATTCACATGCGGGTTGATTTTTTTTCAGCAAATGTAATTCACACTCGGGTTGAATTTCATTCTTTAAAGACACCCCTTTTTTTTTTTACAAAGGCAATGAAATAAGTTTAATTTTATAGAGGGCTCTCTAAGTTGACTTTTCTCGTTTTTTTTTTTAATGTGTCTATTAGTTCCCTTTTTTCTTTTTCAAACAGCCAAACGTTTTTTAAGTTTTGCAAAATAAAGCGAATACTGGCAAATGGAGGTTGTAGTCCAAAAATTGCCGCGAAGTTCGTTGGAGCAGACTGAAATAAAGGGATTCACTAACGACACAAAACAGGATATAGAAAAAAGTATTAATTATTAAAACAATAAAATTTACAAGTTTTGCAAAACTTATTGTGTTTGCGGCTTTAGAGAAAGTCCAACTATAAAGTTCTTTTACATCCAAAGAATTAGACGGTTGTTTTAATGTTCGTATAGGCACAAAGTTTTAGGAGAGGAATTTTCCTACCTGTTGCTTCATGGACGAGCTGTGGTTAAAAGAGGGAGAGACTATTGTTCTAAAAGTGAACCCGATAAACGGAGGTCCCTGGTTGGTTAATTAGACAGACCCTATTTTTAGATTGTTAGTATATTAAAGGGAGGTAAGTGGGAATGATAAGCCCCTTTTTTTTTATACTTATTGCAAATGAGTTTATTTGAGATTTTAACTAAGAAATGTATTTTCACCATTTGCTTTAAAAGCCAATTAAATTTATAACACAATCATAATTCATGGAGTGAATACGTATTGATTTTTAACATTTTGATTTTCATAAATAATCCACAAGATTTAATAATTTCTAATTTCATTCCAACTACTATTCTAATCTTAGTTATTATATTTGCAATGTCACATCTGATCATCTTCACATGCATCTTTTTAAGCATGGGAGTCTTTATGTTAAACTTGGCAACTTGAACAGAATTTCAAACTCACAGAATAGAATGTTCTGATTCTATCAGTCATGACCAGACAAAAGATTTGATTTATGTTATTCTTGATTATTATCTATAATAATTATTTGAATGTTCAATTCCCAGGTGACTTTTTCTTTATCATATTCAGTTAATGTCACATTTTCCTTGTCATTGTTTGATATTTTGCAAACTCACTCTCCAGTTCAGTTGTTCAACCGTCTCTAAATCAGTGGCGGCTCGTGCATGGAGCTGTGGGACTGCAGCACCCCCAAGTTATTTCTACACAATATTAATGATAAAATTAAAAATAATACATTTGTTTATTATTATTATTTTATTTTTTCTATGTGTACATTATAAAATCATTAACTTTAATGTCGGTATCTCCAAATTTATATAATAACAAAAATAAAACTTGCTTGGAGCTGTTAAATTCACAGTTACACTTTCTTAATGAAATTCTCTTGTACGCATGCGTGGATTAGACGCTTTAGACAGCCGATGAAAGCCTCATGAGGAACTGTCGCTTGGCGCAGCTCCGTGTCGTGAAATTCGTTGTTTGCTTAGAGTGTGCGCCTGTATAGATATGATAACATTATTATTGAAAAAAAAAAGGAGGTTTACTTATATTTTTTAAAATTATTATTAAAATCTGCACATAACGTGTTCTTGTACATAAAATATTGTGCTATTTTTTTTTTAAATACGCACACTTTTAGCATTCCGATTTAAGTCGGTAGCAGACGGAAATATATAATATACAGAAACTGTTTATTTTTATTTATTAAAAGTATTCGGGAATTTAGCAGTGAAGCTAACATGCGGCCAAGGGTAAAAACCAAATATACAATAAATAAATCTTACCATAAAAATAAAGTTACTTTTCCATCTACCTGCCTTTTTGTTTGTTTCTTTAAAATAGTTTTAAATGCTATTTATTTTGCAACAACTAAACTTTACAAAAAAAACTGTTTACATTTTTTCCTAGAAGCAAAAAAGCGAAGAAACAGTTTATGTTGAAAATGCATTTTAGTTAGAAATCTTTTTAACGTGTATGTTTTAGATATAAAAAAATTAGCATTTATTTGCCTCCAACAAGGACAATGTTAGAAGTTTTACACTTTGAAAAATGGATTTTTTACACAAGATTTTTTAATTAAAATGTGTTTGTAAGTAAAAAAAAAACAGTTTTTTATAATTATGCATTTTTAAACTTTACATTGAATTTCTTAGTAGATGGGTCAGATAATACGCATTAAAAAAAGTAATTAGAAATCCTTCTGGACTGAGACAATTTTAATTTTTGTTTTTTGGGGAAGAAAGCTACATTAAAATTCGATGTTTTATAATGCTTATATATGACATCCTATTTTCTTATAATAAATCTCCACTTTATGTCGATCTTTACCGGCATGGGAAGGTCAGTAAATAGCCAAGTTTGTTTCTCTCTATATAAATAAAATGAACTCATTTTTTCCCGTCGGATTTTGACCTTAATAGGATTAAAAATCAAGATACTTCATGCAAATATAATATGCACAAACGGCAGAACAATATCTGAGGTGTGTTATAGGCTTATTATTTCTCAAATTCCTCGATAATCTTAGATTTCTATACTTTTTCTGCTGAGAAGTCACGGCCAAAATCGGTTAAGATCAATGGAAGTGGTAAAATATTTTCTCTCTAATAAATTCCTCCTCCCCCTGCCACCACTTAACACCGTTTGGGGATCGTTCACAAGGAACAGTTGAGAAGAGAACACCGGTTTGGCTTCGTAGTTCTTTCATGTGAAGTTATTTAAAATCAGTAAACTAAGCTGCAGTGCTCTGTGGCGTAGTGGTTAGCGTACTGGACAATTCACATTATATTTTCACGTTTGCGCCGACCTACCGTAGTCGTTTTTTTTTTTTTTTTTTTCCTAAACAACTGGAATGGACTTTTCTTGGTGGCCGAACTGTTAACGTTGCAGATGTTTTTTTTCACACTTTATTTTCCTACTTTTACTCATGACTCCGGGTTTGATCCTTCCTACTTACCTACCATAACATTTTTTAAAACTCCCCCCCCCCCCCCGTCCCGGAAACAAACACCCGGGCAACGCCGGGTACCCCCGCTAGTTTTATATAAAAAGCAAGTTGTTAAAAGATTTGTAAATAAAATTTTGTATCTTTAAATATTTTTGTTTGTTTGCTCACTATATAAAAATGTAAACTTTTTTATTTTGCATTTTATTTACAAATACGTTTTGTTATAAATACATCTTTAAAAAATAAATTTTGTAAATAAAACTGTTATTAAATAAAACGCTATTTTCAATAGTAAACTCCTAAATTAATCCTCGTAGGGAGGCAGGTAAATTTCAAAGTTTTTCTTTTTTGTTTTTATAAAAAATAAGTTATTTTTAAAAATGTTTTTCGTTTGTTTGCAAAAAAAAAAAAAAAAAAAAAAACGCAAACTTTTATTTAATCTGAAAAGTTTAAAAGGAATAAATATATATATTATTTTTATTCTGTAAAGTGTACATAATTTAAAAAAATCTTTTTAATAAAAAAGTTTTTGTGTATTATCCATTTCTGATTGATTATTTGTCTTTGTTATATATTTGAATATTTATTTGAATGTTTGTTTATTATTTGATTAAATATTTATTTATATATTCGAATTCCTTTACACGATATTAAAAAAATACATAAAATTTTTGAAGCAGCACCCCCACTAATCTCAGGCACGAGCCGTCACTGCTCTAAATTCTACTCTGTATTTAATCACTTGGCTCCAAGTTTTTATGGACAGTCAACCTTTTTACTACTCAAGACATCCAAGCTTTTTGCAATGGTTTATTCAAAAGAATGAACATTCTATATAACCACATTAACATAACTGATTTGTCCTTAGGATAACTTCTATACTGAGCAAATCCTCTGACCTAATGTCTGCTTTGGTCAGATTTCATATTGCAGGTCCATCTTATCATAGATCTGTCATTGCAGTGCACTTGGCAAGAGAGGACTGGGTGAGGGCCCAGCATTCATTGCTATATAACGTGACACTCCTGACATAGCACCTATACAAATTAACTTAGGAAAAAGAGATGGTTTACAATGTTATCAAATGCAACAGCTCACAAAATTTCGCCTGTTGAGTGTATTGAATTCACATTGCCCATCTGCACTCAGCATATCTCTTTGGTAGCAGAATGGGTCTTCTATCTCCAGGATGTTATTTAGTACATTTGTGGGGACAATTATCAGTAGAGTGTGCATATCCTTTGCACTTGAAGTTCAGGTCTGGGGCTAACTTATTTATGAACCCACAATATTCAAAAGTTACATTGTATCACATATGAGCATACAGAACAAGTATACCGGTTAGAGTCCCTTATGGATCATAGACCAAAATCCTATCTAAAATATAATGGGAAAATGCGTTTTTTGTTTTCTGATAAATACAGGCTGTTAATTTAAGTGAAAAGTCTATTTTAATTTTTTTTTTTACAAAACCATGAAATTAAGACAGATAAGTTTGTCACTAATGGTGACACATATTTCAGTGCAAATAATTTAGGTGACTGAAATAGTTTGTTTAAGAAAGAAGAAGAAAAATAACTGACTAAATCTTAAAACGTGATTGTTAAAAAGAATGTAACTGATTTACTGTTTTTATATTGTAAACGAAACCGGTTGTTTAAAAAGGTGTCAGTGAAACATTGTTATATATATATAAAAATGTTAATACTTCATTTATCAAGAAAACTTGAGCAACTTTTTTTTTGTAATATTTTAAACAAAATTGGTTGTGTATGTAAGTATCTGTATTGTTATCTGTCTTAATAAAAAAAATACTTGATTTGTAAAGAGAACATATGCAATTTACTTTTATTGTCATGTTTTAACCAAACTACTTATTTAAGGCAGAAATTGTTGCTGAAATTTATTTTTTATTGAAAGAGATGCATTGTTTATGCATAAACAGCTTTAACAAAGAATTTTTTAATGCCCCCCCCCAACACACACACATACACACACAAAAGTCACTGAGGCATCACTGGATTTTTTTCTACAGAATTTAAACTGAACCAAATTGCCAAACTAGACGTAAATGTTAGTTTAGGATAAAGAAAAATAGGTCAGTTCAAATTTTAAAGAAGTACAAGAAATATTTTCAAATTAAGTAAGAAAACATTTTAATTATGAAAGTTAGTTTTATATTCTTATGTGTTAATAAAACAAAATATTAATATAAATGTAAAATGTAGTTGAGAACTTTATTTGTTTTTTATAAACACTGGTTGTCAAATTCTGATTTCAAAATCTAATTTCTAACATGTTGCGGTATAAATAATTTCCAACATGTTTCGGTATAAATTTTAAACAGTGAAAAGTAAGCTATAACAAAAGTATCGGCGCAATCTTTATAAACAGCTGTAGGAAGAAGCTCACTTTAGAGAACCGCCAATGCATGTTTTCTGATTAAACGAAAAAGTTTTAACTTCTCTGATGGTTTATAGAGATGGTTGCTATATTTTTCGAACCTAGTTTTAGGTGTGTCGCATGTACAGAAAGGGTGGCTATAATTTTATAGTTATGTAATATAACCTCTGGTTGTGTTTGTCAATCCCAGCTCGTGGGACTATAGATGCAACCCAGCAGGGCTAGGGCGTACACATGGCACTAAAATGTGCGCTAAACCTAAGTTCCGGTGGTTACACTCTTAACTATCTAGTGGTGGACCCTTCAAAATGTAATGAGACGCTTACTGATTATTGGAAACTCCTGCTCTGATACTCTTGGCATGCAAAACGTGCATGACACTAAGTCTGTGTGGCAACACTTTTATTTTCAGCTGGCCATTTGTTGTCAGATGCTGCAGTTGAGTTCATCCTTGCTAGGTGCTCCGGTGAATGGCTGGTATGCTGCTTTCCTCAGCTGCAACTTTGCGTCGTGTTCAGGGTTACTCTCAAACCGATATGCAATCAACAATAATACTGGAGACTATTTTTATAAATAAAAATAATTATTGCATAAAATCATTTTGAATACAGTTCGTACACACAAAAAAAGTATTAGTTAAATTTAGGGCTTCTCTCGGATTTAAGAAAAACAAAATGTCTGAATGCAGAATCTTTCAACTGAAATCAAACTCTTCAATTAACTTCTTTGGTCGGAGGAGGAAAATTGTTCTTTTCACTTTACTCTTTCAAGGACTGCCAGTCGTTTGGGTGGTAGCCCAAAAAGCTGATGTGTCTTGCTTTGAGGCCAGTAAGCGAAATCTTCTATTTCTACAAACACAATATTTTTTTTATTAAACTCTAATTCCAACCACCCAAATCTTTGAAAGTAAATTCTGTCTTCCTCTCTGTCATTTGAAGATTACCCTTTCTCTTTTCCTCTGAATCTCCTTTTCCTTCTCTATCTTAACCATATCCCTCTTCAATTCTCTTTTCCCTTTTATCTCTTTCTAAATCATTTTCCAAAGAAACTGGCTCATTAGTCACTTGCCGGATGGTTTGGCATTTGAATATATAACATCTTAAATAAATAATCCTCCCTCGATTTATAGTTTTTTTCTATATGCTTGATGACAAAAGTCTGGTTTTTGAATATAAGTTCCTTGTGACTGTCTGATTTCATTAGTTATTTAAAATCCATTTTTACGAAACCCAATTAGAAAAACAATCTCCTTCCCTAGTTTTCTTGTTCTAAAGAAATTCCATTTTCAGATTTATATTTTCCTTTCATTGAAACCGATATTATTTTTCTGATAGACGTTTTATGGACATCTGTTTTTCTTGACCAATTGTCAGCATAACCCCCCTTAACCATGCCTCATCCTCTCTCATACATCTGAGCAAGGATCCTGGTGTCGCCCAGGACCTTTCAATTGCTTTTGTTTTTTTTTGTTTAGTTTTTATGAAAACATGGTATAGAATAAAATAAATTTGTGAATAATGCTGACACCCATTTAATGTTGGTGTCAGAAGTAGGAATTGTGTTTCTATATATAATGGACTCTCCCGTCGTGTTTGGCGCATGAGAGCTAAAAAATCGTTCTGTTTCACTCTGCCTTCAATGCTTGTGCCGCATGTGTGACATGAGACCAGCTCTGCTCCCACAAACCAAGCCGCACGACTCACAGGATACAGGCTGGGAAGGTGCTGTTTTTACTCTTGCTCGACAAAGATTTGCTTGATTTGATAGCCGTGTGTCAATGTATGTGTTAATGCCCGCAAAACATTTTTCCCCCCACAAGGTTTTTGGGTTCAGGCCTGCATGCTTAAGATTGTCTTTCAGCTTATCCCTGTACCTCAGAAATGGACGACCCACATTTTGATTAACCTCTTTCAGTTGACTGTATGTTAGTTGCTTAGGAAGATGGGTTTCATCCATGCGAACAAAGTGACCAGCCCACCGAAGCTGAGACTTTATCAGGAAGGCCTCGATACTTAAAATGTCACACATAGCAAACAATCCCGAGTTAGGGGCCTTGTCTTTCCATGTTAATCCACATATACTGCGAAGGCAACGCTTATGGAATATATCCAGTTGCTCAATCTGCCTACAGTATGGGGTCCAGGCTTCCGATCCATACAGGAGTATCGAAACAATCACTGCACGATAAACTGAGATTTTGGTCTTTAGAGTCAAACCTCTTTCATTCCATACTCTTGATCGCATTTTGCCGAAGGCATCAGTCGCTTTTGAAATTCTGCTCAATATCTCATCAAGTGATGCTGACGAATTCACCTTACTTCCGAGATATGCAAAGGATTTAACATACTTTAGAGGCTGTCTATTCACTAAGATTTTCTGAGGCAGTTCCACATATCCTGGTCTCAGAATATTCACACCACCTTGCTGCAATGGGGTGGGCTTTGGTTGGTAGATAACTTCTGTTTTTTAATACTAATCATCAAACCAAATGCTTTTGCGGCATTGGAAAACTTGTCAACTAATTCTTGTGCTTCTTCAAATGAAGTGGCCACGAGTGCAACATCGTCTGCAAAAAGAAAATCACGAACCATTTTACTTCTTGTTAGTGTTTTAGCTTTGAATCTTTGATGATTAAAAAGACCCCCGGTAGTTCTAAACTCAAAATGAACACCTTGCGTGTAATCTTTAAAAGCATGCTCGAGCATGATTGAAAAGAAGATGGCAAAGAGCACAGGTGCCATTACACAACCCTGTTTCGTACCGGTTTTTACCTTGAATGCCTCAGAGAACTTTCCGTCTGCTCTTACACGTGCCTCCATATTCTCGTGAAAGGATATTATTACATTTAACATTTTTTTTCAGGGATTCCAACTTTATTCAAAACCTTCCAAAGTGTGACTCTGTTGACAGTCAAATGCCTTGGTTAGGTCAATAAAAACAACAAACAGATCCTGATTTTTCTCACGTGCCTTCTCTGCAACTTGGCGTAAATAGTAGATCATGTCGATGGTTCTCCTTCCAGATCTAAAACCACACTGCGTCTCAGGATAAATTTTGTCTACTAGATGAATGATTATCCTGTTCAAAATGACCCTGGTTAGTACTTTTCCAGCCACAGAGAGCAGTGATATTCCACGGTAGTTATCACAATCAATGCGCTTTCCTTTATTCTTGAAGAGATGGATTATTGACGAGTTCCTGAAATCCTGAGGTACAGAACCGCTTTCCCAGATCCTGATGAATAACTCCAAAAGTTTTTTCAAAAGTGTGTTCCCCCCAAACTTGAATATTTCAGCCGGTATACCATCATCACCTGCACACTTTTTCAGTAGCATTTGTTTTACAGCTGCAAGAACTTCAGAAAAATTAGGAATCACATCTAGCTTTGGTATTTGGATTCTTGCAGGCAAAGAACTCAAAACATCATCATCAGTATCAGAAGACGAATTCAGCACTCCTTCAAAATGGTCCTTCCAGCGGTTAAGGATGTCATTCTTATCAGTCAACAAGGTTGTACAATCTGCCCCCATAAATTGTTGTGGTCCAAAAACTTCTTTCAGACCCTCATAAAATACCCTCGCATCTTTCCTATCAAAAGCAGCCTGGAGCTCAGAGGCTTTTGTAGACCACCAATCTTCTTTCATTTTCCTCAATCGGCGCCGAACATCCCTCCTGACACTGAGATAAGCCAACCTCTTCGTTGCAGAATTCTTGTCTGATATCCAGGCCCTTTGCAAAGAGTGCACTCGGTCTATATACCCTGAATTTCAATGTCAATATTTCTATATATATAATGTAATGAATATATATAATGTAATGAATGTCAATATTTCTATGTATATAATGTAATGAATCACAACAGTACAGCACCATTTTTATGAGGTGAATGAAAGGAAAATTATTGTTATAGTTGAAGCAGAATGTTGCTTCATTATTAAGCATCTTAACATGCAGAGCTAGCAGTTTTGAAGTGTTGAGAAAAAGTATGTTAAAAGTTAAAGATTATGAAACAAGTAGTATATGTTTTGAGAAAAATAAACACAATTAAGTATTAGAAAATTTGAATTTGTATTTTCATTTCCAAACTATTGAGATGAATGATTTCAACCAAGATATAAATATATAACAACCTTGGAAGAAGATCTTGAATATGGAGTTGGGGGTCGATTGGATTCTTTGCTTGGCTAATGCATATATTTCAGTTTGTCATTCAGTCGAGTGGGTGCAGATTTTCGTGGACTTTCGGCACCAATATTATAGCAATATTTAAGTTCTGGTTGAAGTTTTTTTGAGTACTATAATTGGAATACCGTCAGGGCCAGTTGTTTTACTGGAATCAAGGTTTTTTATTAACTTGGCAACATCACGTACAGATATATGTATATCACAGAGCATGTTATCTGATACAGGAGGAAATATATGGGGTTGGTGGCCTTGGTCGGAAATGGAAGAGTTAGCTGCAATGTTCTTGGCAAAGAGTTTGGCTTTGTCTGATGCTGACACGATTACCTCAGGTCCATTGATGATAGTTGGGATAGAGCATACGCTTCTATTCAGGATTCTGTTTGCTATTTGCCAAAACTGGTGGGAACCAAGCTGCTTCTCAGCTACTTTTGACTTAATGAACTGAGCATACAACTCTCTTGCATTCTTTATTACTTTTTTATAGTAGTTGCTGGCAGTCCTGAAAGCAGCTTTAGTCTCAGTACTTCTATTATGTTGAAAGCAATGGAAAAGGTGATTTCTGTGCACAATGGCAGCAGCACATTCTGGAGAGAACCACGGCTTGCTATTAGGTTTTTGCTGGAACTTTAATACTGAAGTGTGTTGGACGAACAGACAGCCTTTTATAAAGAGGTGCGGATGCATCTCAAAAGATTCATAAGCACTATCTCTGCTCATAATTCCTTTTCCATTTTTTTTTTCAGCATATGTTCATATCACAAAGACAATAGAAGCCAGCCGAGTTCATTTGTTCGACATCATCACGCAATACCGCGCCATTTTCTCTGATGAAGATTCTTTGATCAGTTCACAGCGAGAAGAAAATTTACATGAAGCTTCGTTGTTCCACAGCTGGGTTATTCAGAAGGTCAGGCTGTATTTTTGATCTTATATTTTCAAAAAACATGAAAAAATAATTCTTAGTTTCTTCCTGTTGACAAGTATCAAACACAAAACTATCTTCACCAGATGTGGAGATGAATGAGAAGGAAATAGTTTGTTTTTCTTGCCGGAACACAGAAATTGACGGTTTAAGCATTTATTTATACAAAAATAAGAACGTTAAGAACAAAGAGATTGTTTTTTCTTGTTCAATTATGAGCTCTCCTCTTATCACTACAGAAAACAACATGAACTTAAAATATTGAGCCAGAAAAACTCAAACATATGTTGAACAAGACCCACCCTGTATTACTACCACTAGTACTTATGTGGTATGATGGTTTTAGCAGGAAAGAAATAGATATTTCATATCTGATGTTTCTAAAATCGATGTGATTTCTCTTGAAGAGAAAAATGATGCAAAAACGATAACTAGTAATAATTTAGTGTTAAGAACGATTGAATAAAACTATAATTCCCCCTCTTTACAACTCTGACTTAAACAATGTATGAAGAACTTTTCGACAAATGATGGTCGTGTAAGTTCCAACATTTACTTTCACTAAAATTAACGAACATAATTTACATACAGTTCTTTGTCACAATTATGCCTGTGTAATTATCCTAAATTTTATTTTTTGATCTCTCATCTCTAGCCAGTATCTGTTAGATGCAGATCATACTAAATATTTTTTGTCCTGTACAATCCCCATCCTGTAACATTCAGGATCTCTTTATAGCAAATCGTGCCATCTTGTCGATCTGTTAAGCAGACACTTGATGTCTTTTGGAAGTGATTCAGTTACCATCAGTATCTATCCTTTGGGAAAGGTTCACAACTCAATTGCGCCCGTCACTCTGGATGCTGCCAACAGCTGTTCATTGTTGAGCCAATCATCCCACAGATGTCAACCATGCAACAATCAATTGAGCATGGAGTGACTTCTGCCAGTCATCTGTGGTAGTCAACCATGTTTTCAATTGATAGAGGAAGGTCGGCAACAATTAATACAACTTGTGTATTGATAATTAAAAACAAAATTTAAAATGTTTGAAATACCATTTTTCTGTTGTAAGGATAAGTGATTGTTAACATACCTATATTTTGTTGTCAGGTGAGCCAATTCTTAACAACCTTGGAAGAAGATCTTGAATATGGAGTTGGGGGTCGATTGGATTCTTTGCTTGGCCAATGCATGTATTTCAGTTTGTCATTCAGTCGAGTGGGTGCAGATTTTCGTGGACTTTTGGCACCAATCTTTCAACAAGCTGCCCTCAATGGGTTCCAAATGGCTTTAAATGAAGCCAACCAAAAGTAAGTACCATATTTTTGTTTCGTTGTGGGGGAGGGGGTCATCTTCAGTTAAACAAAATTATTTTAATTAAATCCAATTATGATACAAAAACTTATAACATAGATTTGCATACATTAATTATCTCCATATATAATAAAATGACTGTAGAAATTCCCCTTTGGACCAAAGTATCGTTGGTTTGCAATAACAGATGCCACATACAAATTCAATACATCTAGGCTAATAGCCACTATCTTTATGTAGCTTTTGAACACCATTTTATACACTGTGATATTAAAATACTACATTGCATTTGTTACGATATTGAGATATATCAATATCGTATTAATAAAAATGAATAAATTTAATGGTTAAAATTCCAAGACGCAAAGGAATTAGAACAATCAAATGGACCGTTACCATAACAACAATGTTGATGGTGACAGTGAAGAGAAAAATAATAAAAACAAAAGAAAAGAAAAGAAAAACGCTGATATATTTAAAATTCAGAAAAAAATGTGTTCAGCGTTTCTTTGTGAGAAAGTTAACGGTTAAGAATTTGAAACGCAAGTCAGATACAGAAGAGACTCCAAGGAGAGAACACGTCTAACTAAGCAACTCTGCTGGTAAAATCAACATCACGAGAAATATTAAAAGAAAAACATAGTTGATGTCCATCAGCATAAAATAAAGGTTAGTTCATCTTTTACTCTTTTCATTTGTCAATTATAAAGATATATCGGGTCACTTTAAGAGGACTATTAAATAATGAAAACTCAGAAATCTCGCTAGAGTTTGATAAAAAAAAAAATATCACCCGAAAGAAAGAAAAACAAACAAAATAAATAAATGGAAAAATCAACCAGAGTAACCTCCCTTGGTTTATTATAAAAAGGCATAAAAGGAAATGATAATGACAGGGACACAACTCTGTAAATTATCTCTGTTATGAACTTGTCTGTCTTTTTTTTTTTTTTTTTTTTACTGAGAGTTTAGTATACAATACATATCTATACATATACAAAATAAAAAGAGAGAAGAAAAAAAAGAAGAAAGATTTATGAACTTAAATATGTTATCATCTTTTGAAATTTGTATACATTACCTATTCGTTCTTTGATTCTGTTCATTAAACTATAAATATATATATATATATATATATATATATATATATATATATATATATATATATATATATGTTGAATTGATTATCTTTTCATGTTAAAAATATATGCTGAAACTTCTGACCTACCATTTCTTACAGTGACAGACAGCTGATTGCTAAATAAATCTATCTATCCATCTGATATCTATTTTATACAACACACAAGCCTATAGACCGTGTTTAAGTCAAGAAAGGCAGATAATTGTTATCCCCATTTAAAATGCTTTTTGATAGAGAAAGTCAATTAAATACAGACTGGCACGTAGCACCCTAGTGGCCTTCCATGTGAACTGAAAAAATTTTTTTTTAACTCATTTATCATGATTGGATAATAATCAAACCTCAGAAGGGGTATGTCACACATTCTACGAGCAACACCATCACAATTATAGCATCTTTAGAGGCAGGAGTCCCTACTTTTCTCTAAATATTCAGTCCTACCACTACTCCCAGCAGTCACTGGTACGAATTCTACACATTCCACAGAATCTGTGATTACACTAATCATATCTGGCTCATTACATACATATATGTAACATAATCTTTCCAATTTCCAATTCATAAATAATAAAATCATAAAGGTCCCCTCGCCAAAGTCGGTCCATTCTGATTGGCTGAGCTCTGAAAATTCTCATATTCCAGAATCCAATTCTTCGATTTATAAATGAACACTTACTACCATTAAAACATTGCGTCACATAGAGACATAGTAATGCACCCATCATCAATTCTTCGATTTATAAATGAACACATTGCGTCACATAGACATAGTAATGCACCCATCATCAAGTTCATTAAATTCATAAGTCATTACAATACTAAATAACTGCACAGCCCTTGTGATCGATTTTTATACCATTAAACACAACGTGTACATTGATGTTTCAAAACAATGTATAGCATATATATATTTATATATTGAAGAGCTTAGCTCCAAAATATTTGTATTGTAACAAAAACAAAACAACCAACAAATATAAAAACAAGTTACAAAAAATTAAATTAAATTTTAAAAAACACAGAAGTTTATTTGTTAATTATTTTATCTTTTCGATGGGATTTGACAACACTTATAGGGTTTCCAATATAATGATAATGAATTTTACAGGTGAAATTGTCACTGGCAAATAATTTATATGTATTAATGTTATGCTTTCCAACAGCTAGCCAAAAATAAGTCTATTATGGAAAAATGTAACAATCCATCAGATGAAAAAATATAAATATCATCAAAGTATTTGAAATAAAGGTTAACATTTGAGAATTACTGCATGAAATCATTATTAAAAACTTAAAACATAGAAAATACTAAAATGATTGAATTCAGTGTTAAATAACCTGAAAAATGTTGATATTTCATGAAACAGGCAACCTATTAAGTTTGTTTATTTTATCTTATTTTTTATTTTTAATGTGATGTTGCAAGATTTTCAATGTGTGGATTGAAACCTCTCAAATTGGATTAGTATCTGTATAGCATGGAAAATAGAAATACCAGAATTGACTTTAGTGCATGTGTTTTTTCCCACATATTATTTAACAATAATGTGTAGATATGGCATTCCAAGTTGATAGGTATGATTGGTAGGGTTTTTCCTTAAGCTCATGAGAAATGGATTTGATTAGTTGGTTTAATTATGTGTCAAGGAAAAGATTAAAAGTTTTATTTTAGTTAATGACAAAATCTTGGTGAAAAAAAAAAAAATTGGGCGGGGTCCAATCAGCAGTCTATTATGGAAAAATGTAACAAAATGGAGCTTCAGTAGTTAAGATTATTAAGATTGTCTTCTTGAAAAAGAGAACATCATCAATTTACCAATTTTTGAAAAAAAATATTCAAAGAAAGAACATAATCCCGACAAATGCAAATAAATTTTGAAAATTTTATCGACGTTAACATGTTCATGTATCTTGAATGTACCTTTTTGTTTTTATCTGGGCTTGGTATAGTAGAGGTTGATTGTCAAGCTAAGGCCACTATATTTGATTTTGTACACCGGCAACAGTATTTGTGGAAGCATCAGAAGATTTCAAGATGTGCGTCTACCAATCTATCATCTGGTTTATGATTGCAAGACATGATCAATGAGGACGATTTGCAGAAGTTGCAAGTCTCTGACAATGACTGCCTCTACTGTATCCTGTGTTGTCAATAAGCTGACCTAACTGCTGATTTACACGAATGCCTCAACCTGAAATCTTTGCCATCTGTTTTGTTGCAGTAATGTCTTTAATGATAGAGTAGGAAGCTTGTTGTCCAGAGGGAGAATTAATTTGCAATGTAATCCTCCCTGTCTTCAGTGGTGCAAGAGTATCCATGTGTTGAGTACATTTGTTAGATACTCATCAATGTGTGTCTTCAAATGTATAAAATAATGCTTCATGGTCATTGTGTGCATACAATGTGCATACTTGTTATCATGTCTCTATAAACACAAAAACAATTCAACAGTAAACATTCACAGTAAGATGATGGCACAATTCTTTAAACAATAACCATATAAACATGAGACAAGCTACTAACTCCAATCCATATACCATTTTGTTTTACTTTGCTTCCTCCATGCCGGCTTGGAGACACTGAAATAAAGGACCTTTCGAATTTCACTGCATGCAAAGTAACACCAAGACCATTTCTTTCTATTCTAGCTTTGATTTCAGTCTCCGAACAGATGCATATCTAGTTGAATTGAATCATATTGATGTATTGTCTCTTTGAGTTGTCTGACTTCAGTTTCCGGAACCTACTCTCAGATTATCAAATAGGTTGCATGATTCAATGTCCATCATCTTCCAACTCTGACCCCTCTCCCATTCGATTCTCATTACTATATAACAAATCTCTTCTTTCTTACTAAAATCTGATCTTTTTTTGATGCTAGCAATTGTGTCATCTTCTAACGTTCAATGTTAATGTTTGTCGTTGTTGTATTCTCTTAATTCGGCCTAATTTTTATTGTTTGTTCATTGTTACAAATATTCTATCATCTGTTAGATATTTAATTTATATTCCACACTGTTAGCTGCATATTTACAATAGCTAACCTACTCTCTAGCTATTGTTACATATGAGCGACAATCTTTTCACAAAGTTTGTTTGTGTGACAATGTGAAAAATAAAAAAAAAATTACATTTTTTACAAAGATAGGAAAGATTTGCGTGATGTGGGTGTTACTGTTAAAAATTAATTTATAGTCTACTAAATCATTAATTCATTTTCAACCCCAAAAAGTCAAAAATGTTTTAATGTATTAAAAATAAATTCCTCCAAACACACAATTGATTAACAATAAATTAAGAAAATGGGCAAGATTAAAATTAAAAAATAAATTGAATTCCTGTTCTTAAAAACTCTGTCAAGTCCAGAACTGGTTGATCATTTTACATTAAATCAATATGCAAAACAAATCCCTCACTATAAAGTCTATGAAAATTTTTATTTGTTGTTTTATTTATTTTTACTGCCAAATTTTTCAGGTTGTTTTACCAAAGTGCAAACCTCATTTTTCTTTTCAGGTACATTAGCATACAGTGTAAGACTTTGTTCTTCTCATGGATTTTTTTTTTATTGGTTTTTCTTTTTTCCAGATTTGATGATCTAATGCAATCATACAATTTAATGACGATCACATCGACAGCAACAAAAAATTATAACATATCCTTTCAGGTGAGTTCACTTTCTATTAAATGATTCTTCACGCAGATAATTTATGTGTCTGAAAAGTTAATTCCTGATTTGAATAAGAAATAAGATAAAATCCTGGAGATATTCTCTCAGTCGAGCAAGTCTACTATATGTAGATAGTGCAACAGAAATAATGGAAAGGATTTGGAGACATTTGAAAGAACATTGCATGAGGGGTTGCCAACGTGAATGCCATTTTTTATTATTATCATAAGATAAGTGGATGACACAACAGATCATGCATAAATGCAACAGATCATGTATTTTTCACATTTGTTTTGTATCAATAAATTATTCAGTATGACACATGATAATTTATAAAATCGAGCAAAGAAATAACAAAGAATATGCAGCAACATTTGTTTAAAATCATTATTTGAGTAACTATTCCTTCAAAAATGGTGGAAAGAAATGTTATTTTTGTTTTCTAACACATCAACTAAACATTGAAAAAATAGGCAACATTTTAAAATTACAATTTGTTTACATTCAAGCAATGAAGTTATTTGCATCATATTTATGAAAATTAGTTTTATCCTAATAATTATTTGTTAATTTACATCGGTTCAAAACAATTTCCATATTTAATTTTCATTCCGTTTATGTATATCATGTGACATCTTTATGCTCATCCAGTATCATTTCAGGCAAAGTAAGGGGAGAAAAAACAGCAATTTACAAAAAAATATTCTCAAAATGGAGAAGCTAACTAAATTATCTAATATAATGCCCCCTCCATACTTTAAAACATGAAAAAATACTAAAATAATCGTCATCTATACATACATACAGCTAGTTGTAGATTTTAAAAAAAAACATTAAGATTTGTTTAAATATTTTAACATATAATAATTAGTTTAATTTTGAAAATTTATTGAATCTCTAATCATCTTTGCATTTCTTTGCAGCCGGGTCAACTGTTTCCTCCTTCTGTTCTGCTGGATCTGCAACCGTTGGCAATCTATTGTAACCACATTCTGAGTGCCTTCAATGATTTACGTCTCTGTGCTCCTCTTTCATTGGCCTGCGATGTGACGATGGCTCTTCACAATTCCCTTTTAGCTGTGAATCATATTATTCTTTCATTCCACAGGTAAAAATGGTTCCCTTTGCAGGAAGAATTTCTCTTGTTGTTTAAGGGTCATTCAATAAATTGAATTTTTTTTTACAAAAAGTAAAATTAGTTTAATTTTCAGAATATCTATAAATCGAAATGCTGCATGGCTTGAAATTGTTTTATAAGAAACAGTTTAATCTTCCAGAAATATTTTTTTTTTTTTCCCGGAATTCCATTTGTGCGCATAGAAGCAAATCCATGTTTTATTACATGCAATAATTTTCGTGTAATATGTGAAAGATATTTTTCCATAAAAGCATTTTATTTATTTATTTTTTTTTTTCAATCTGAGGCATTTTTTTTTTATATTTGCAATTTTTTTATATTTGAAATTTATGTTGTTTTGGGTATACTATAATCAATAAGTCTTATTTTCATTTTTCTGTAATTTATTTTAAAAATATTTTTTTTTGTTTTTACTTGAATGGTCTTCACCTTTTACATGTTTGCCCATTTCATATTTATTTAGATTGTATTGCACTGAAAATTTTTTGCAAAAGAAAAATCCCCAAAATAAATCTTCTACACAATGTTTTTTTTATATATTTTTTTTTTTAACAAATTACCAAATCAATAAAATAACATAGTGTAGAACATTTAACGAATGATTTGAACATAAAAATAATTGATAAAAGAACATTTTTGCGTTTTATCTAATGAAATATGAAAAAATTGATCTGTACATTTTTAATGGGTGTATATGTATACTAGACATACTGACTACTACCATTATTTTTTTCTACTTTAATTTTATTTAAAAAATTCTTTAACTTTGAAAACGTTCTTTTTACATAAGTAAATTCATATTTTTGAAGACATTCTTTTTGTGTAACCAAAAATAATAAGTCTTGTAGCGGTGATGAGATGAAGTGTCAAAATTGGCATTTTGTAGTTAGGTGATTTTGTCAGTATCCATCCTACTGACCTCGTTGGTTATGAAGAAAAGGGTCACCTTTTTGCATTGATATTTCAAACAGGACTTTTTATAATTTGAAGCAAGAAAGGTTGAGAGAAATCAAAACTTGCGTCTTACATGAACAGTGTTCTTAGTGTTCAACATATCATTATTTTGCTATAGCTGATAATGTGGAACCTATTAGACTTGAGACTCTTTTTTGAACTGTGTCTAAGAGTAAAAGACTAGGGGTGGATTTATCAATCCAGATGTGACAATATGCTATGCATGGGCAAATAGTGACTTTGTAAAGATATAGGATACTTTCTGATTTGAGTAATTTTCTAGCACAGTAAACGGAAGCCACCTTCTTTGTAGCAGTCTTGGTAATGTCCTCAATGTATTTGTTCCAATTCATGTTGTCTGTGAATCTTAAGCTAAGAGGTTTGAAGGATAAGCTCTCAGGTAGGGCATTATTTGTCATGGCAATCAGTGGTTGAGAAGGTTTTTGTAACTGTTAAAGGAAAGAAGCTTATTCTTAGTAGCATTAAATTTATCTTTTTATTTTTCATGGTCAGTAATTTTAGATCTATGCATCTCTATGATAGGCTTGGTTTGTTAGGCTTCATTTTGAAACTTTTTGATGCATCTACATGAATTTATTATCAATGATTATGCTTGCTCAGTTTTCTGTTTGAAATAGCATTTTCATCACCAGTTGTACAGATTCAATGAAACAACCAAGCATCTGCATAAGCAACTATAGTCCATCAGTTGGTCTGTCACATTTCAGTTTAGATTTTTATTTTAAAATTCAGATTGAATTGAAACATCTATTTTTGAAAAAAAAAAAAAAAGTAAATTTTTAAAAAATTTATCCTTTTTTCCTTTTGTCTTTTTTCAGAGCTGAAGAGCCAACCTTCAATTCCCAGGAAGCTGAACATTTCCAGTACTTTTTGCAAGTGTACACAGCCGACCTGTTACCCTACTTGAACCAATGTCTGCAGGCCCTCTTTCCACCTGTCCAACTGGCTCAGCTGATTGGAGTCACAATGGCCGAGATGAATATATTGGTAAGTCGAAAAACAAAAATAATTTTTCATTTTTTTTAAATTTTATCATCAAACCTTTAAGTGATTTTATTCTGTGGTTGATTGAGTGATGCAGGCCTGATATATATATATATATATATATATATATATATATATATATATATATAATTTGTAATTTCAAGTAAACATTAGGAATAAGTTTAAGACAAAGAAGAAATGAAGAATCTGAGTTTTGTAAATGTTGATTTGACACAGGAGAGTGATAGTGTTGCACGTCTCAGCAAGACCCATCACACTCCAAACATCATGTACAAACAAGTTGTGAGAAGAAAAAAATCTGTGAAATTGGAAATATGAGTTTGTTCCCTATGAACTTGAAAACAGCTGGTTTTTATGAAATTTCACACAAAGGTACTTTATGTATCTGGCAGTATTCTTAAATAGGTCTTGTATCAGAATGTCTTCAATAAATATTGATAATCGAAATAATCCAACGAAAGAATGAACAGGCGATTTTTGACTAAAATTAACATCTTACACAGACTAACATCACAAGTGCTTTTGAGAGGTTTTATTACCACACAAGCTGAAAGGCCTGGCATATAAAATCAACAGTAGATTCTTTGATATGACAGAGGCACATTCGAAATTAATGTTTCTGTTTAGAGCACAATTGGATCATGATATTTGACTTTTGCATGTTAAACTTTAATTCAAGCCATTATATACAAAAATAAATTCATAAAATTAGTAGTAGGTTCTCTATAGTGTAATGATATTATAATGTATTGTGGACTAAGTCACTTTGGGGAGGCATTGCATTGGGTCTCAGCAGGCAGTTGATTTAAATGAAAAATGGGCAATTTTACCGATTTCAATGGCAATAAAAATATGGGAGTGTGAAACATTCATTGATCATCATTTAATCTTAGGAAACGTTGGGTCTCCCTGCTAGTGTGAGGATAAAAGAGGCAATTTTAAACAGCCTGTTTGGTGGCTAGATTTAATAATACTTTTAAAGATTTTACAAAGGGGAATTGAATAATTTTTTAATTTTAAAGAGAAAATAATTATGTACTCCAAGAATTATTTCACTTGTCCTAAAAACACTTTGAAGTAAAATTATCTGCTCCTGATTTTGACCAGACAATACTTACCAACATTTCCTCATTTCAAAGTAATTCTTTTCAGTTGTATCTTGTTTAATTCAATCATTATTATTGATCTACATTAAATCATTTACGTTCAAATATTTCTTCGGATTTTTTAATACAGTTAAAAGCCCAGTATAAAAAATGGAACAAAATTGCATAGTGCTGAGTTGTGTAATGCTAAACAATTTTAAAAATCAAAAACAACTCAATTTTTATCAGTTTGAAAAAATACATTTTGATAATAGAATATAATTCATCATTACATGATTGTTTCATATTTATAATGCTGCGAGTATTTAAGACTCTAGAAGGTGTGATACCAGTCATATTCCAAGTAGTCAAGTCATAAACACTCATACCAATATCTTCCCTGCTCTTCCACACACTCTTGTACATTATCCATGCGTGTTACTGAGCTGAAACAAGATGTAAGGCATCTCTAATACTACCAATACTAAACCTTTGATGGAGCATCGTTGAAAAAATTCTTTTGCTGCATATCCACCTGATGATGGCATGGTCATTATGCCAAAACCATTGCAATTAGAAGCATTTGGGGCCCATTGCTCATTACCATGCAAGATGGCAAAGTGAACACAAGCTGAAAAGACCTTGTCCCAAATGTCAGCAGCTTCTTAGTGGTTGCTCATCATGAGTCGCTTGTTAAATACGCTTAAATATGATGTTTAATTTATGCAGATTTCATATTATTATAGAGCCAATATGCTATTGATTATTATATTGTACCCAATATATAGTGGTGATTTCAAAAATTAAAAAAAAAAATATGACTTGGGTGTCATCAGCTAGAATTAAAACCAAAACTTTTAGCAAACCTTAATTGTTACTGTTTCAGCTATTGTCAGATAAGAAAATGTTAAAATTTAACCAACTTAAACATATAAATGTATATTTTTTGCATGTGTAGAAGAGCACTTAAGTCAGCTTGCTAAGTTTCAATTTTTTCCAATTTAGACCCTTTAGCAAGTATTTTAACCAAATCGAATTTGTTCCACAGGTCCAATTCTCCTATATATCATTATATAATTAATCCAATTCTCCTATATATCATTATATAATTAATCCAATTCTCCTATATATCATTATATAATTAATCCAATTCTGAAAGTAGGTACAATATAAATAAAGTGTAAATATTATACCTACTTTTAATATTTCTTATTTCTTACTATATTATCCTATTCCTTCATTCTCATTTCATATCTAAATGTTATAAAGCCAATTTTTATCTATATTTGCATTTTGTATAATTCTAATTTTTCTCTTCTGGTGAGAAGCATTTAGCTTCGAAATGCCATGGCCTAGAGGTTTCTTTTTTCTTAATTTTCTCCTTTTATTTTTCTTTATTGTTTTGATGATATAATAAAGTTATATATAACTTTTATTCCTCATCTTTCATTTTATATTATTGGTTGCTCTTCTTAATATTGTTGAGCTTTCATTATCTTGATAAGTTTTGCTTTATATTCTTTGATAACATAATTGTTTGCATATATATATATATATATATATATATATGCATGCATACAAATAAATACACGTTGATCTTTATTATAAAGACTTATCATCATCTAAAACTTGTGCAAAAAATTTTTTGCATCTGGTGACTCGATTGATATTTATGATTAATTAAATTGCAGCTTCTTCTTATTGTTCTCTAATTTAATTGTACAAAAGCTGGAATGGGACGAGCTATCACTGCTGTGAGAAGGTTCACTGTTTAATGAACAGAAAGTGAATACTTTGTGCAAATTTTTATTCTAAATTTTAAATAAATTCATTCTTGTTAAGCAATCAATAAATAAGGATGTAATATTTAAAAATTGTAATTTCAGGGAAATCCTGGCAGTTTGAATCTAAATACAATTCTTGACAGTCTCAGTCACCTGCTTCCGGAGAAAGAAGAAAAAATTCCTGTAATATTAACTATGGAAGAAAACCTTACAGAATCTTCTGTAATGGAAATCCCTCCAGTTGCATCATCACTCGAAGACCAGTCATCATCTAGCCAACATCCTACAGATGCTATGGCAAGCGATTTGCCACAAGACCCTCCATCAGAGGCAGCACATTTGCCAGAAGAAAGCCAGAATTTAGAATTGTCTTCAGCAAAGGATAATCTTTCAGAGGAAAGCATCCAACCTGACGTGCAAACAGTAGAAGAGTTCAGTCCGAAGAACCTGTCAGAAACTGGTGGAAGCAATCCCGTTTCTGAAAGTACTGTTCAATCTGAACCTGTCCAAGTTTCAGTGCAAGATTTAACAGATCCTAAACCAGATGAAAGGAAACCTGCTCCATTAGAATCTGAATTTTCCAGTTTAGTTCCTGTCCTGCCGAACTTGGACGAAACTCCTTTGCCATCTGAAATGCCAAATTTTGAAATTGACTTGGACACGATTGATCTTGATTCAGATCTGCCATCTGAATTGATGTCCAATTCTACAGCTGAAATAGAAAATGATAAGTTGAATCCACTTGACGATAACGATGATCTACAAGATTAAATGTAGTAAATGCATTGAAATCAATTTGGATGTAAATGTTTCTTTCAAATACTCCATGGAATTCCTTTATTTTTGGTTTACAGATTTAAACAAGAATGGTTAATTTAATGTGCATGTTTAGAAAACTGCTACTTAAAATTTAAGCATGACAGACCAACATAGAAATATGAAGATATGTAAGAAAAAAATAATCAATATAACAATTTCATGTTTGTATACATGTTATCACATTTCACACACAAAAAATATGAGATTGTTTGATTAGCAAAAATAATTATTAGTGATTAATCCAAGTTCTAAACAATTCTGACTTTACCCATTTTAAAATGAATTGACCCAAAATAAAATAGTGTCATGCTGACATGAACAATTTAATTTTTAAATCCATTTCAAAAAGTGACATTGAAGAATATTTTTAGCCAACAATTTCTTTTTACGCCAAAAGGGAATATTTGTTTGATTTATTGCTTAAGAAAAAAAAGAAATTGAAAGAATATTTAGTTGACAATGACAATTATTTTTATGAATTAATATAAATAACAGACAAAAGGAATATTAGACGGAGTGGTGTAAAAACGCCATGGAATTTCCACAGGATCTTGCAAGTTAAAATCATTTTTGTAGTACAAAATGAACTGAACATTTTTTCTAGTTAACCTCATCTAAAACTAGATTTCAGTCTTTTTAATATAAATCTTTGTCAGTCTTTGTTTCTCTATAAATATTGGTATAATCAAATCAAGTGACACTTAGCTGACCTAAAAAGTTACAGCAACTGAAATTTATAGTTTGCAAAATTGTGTAGAGTTTGTTGTTCAGTGATAGTGTACAACAGCCGTGTGCTTGGATATAAAGAAACACTAGAGGGTATTATTAATCTAAGTTTTTGGGATTTTAATAGAAAATTCATGCAATCTTTTGCTCTAAAACAAGGAATTCCTTAAATGTGCGGAATTAATAAGGCAAACCTCTACTTTATGCATAATAAAATGGATTCTTCACAATTGATTTCTTAATGTAAATTTGTATTTCAATTGGTTTTCTCTAAAATAAAATATTTTTTTTATATTCAAAACTCGTCTATTTCATGATTTCATTTGCTTTCTTTTTTTTTTTTTTTTAGTTGTGTATTTTGCATGAACAACTGACTTGGATCAGTTGCTTGTGAGGGAGTAAAAATAAATGACCCATTTCAAACGACTAAAATAATCATGACATTTATTTTATAACCAATGTCATATTTGCTTTAACATGTTGGCATCTGTTAGACGGCTTTTAAAAATTGATTTCCGAACTAACTTTTTTCTACATATTTATTTTTCTTTCCTCCATGTTTTCTTTCCTGTCCCTCTGCTACCACAACTGTTCTACATCTACTAACCCAAGCACTCTCATTTATTCTTTCAATGCGACCAAACCAACAAAGTCTTCTTTTCCTTCTTTTTTTCATTCTTTTGCATGCATTTCCCTATACTGTCCAGATTTAATCTTCTGATGTGATCAGAAGATTGTCTTGAAAATTCACATGCATCAATCATATCCTTTCTCTCCGGACAATCCTCCCTTCCATACATCATCACACTGTGCACACATGCCTGATAAATTCTGCCCATCGTTGATAGTAGCAGTAATGCTTTGCAGCTTAATACCTTATGCAATTACATACACATCAGCTCCAATAATATCAGTAAGGTGTCAAAATGTCTGAGAAGCCTTGTGATACTATAGTTGCCCCCCCCCCCCCGAAATAAAAGAAAAAAGACAAAAGGATAGGTGACAAAAGAAGAGGATTTAGGAAGATAGACAAAAGAAACTTCATATGAAATTTGTTGGTTTAGGTGTGTCCGAACAATAAATAGAATAAAATATATATTTAGTTTTATGACATTGGGGAGTGGCTGACAAAAGTTGGACTTAACACTCCCAACTGGACACTGTTGTTTTTTATGATAGTACATTTAATGATAGTCTAGTTTGCAACAGTAAGGTTTATGAAAGTAAAAGTTGAGTTGAATACTTATGGCAGTTCAGGGTTGGAGAAAGATTGTGGTTTGAACCAGGTTTGAAAAGTTTTAGGAAATTGAAATGAACTGATGGCAACAGATAAACCCAGCCTTGTAGATGTGAACTTCAGCATGTAAAAAACACACGTATATTGACATCGTGTTTTTTTTTACATTTGTGAACCCGTGTAGATAATAACAGTCGCCGGTGAACAAAATAATACGGCCATAACTAGAAAGATGGAGAACAAAACCACAATACACAACAGTTGGGGGTCACAACGTCACCATCTAAATATGTGATACTAACGTCATGTACTCCCCACTGCCAACACATCGCTACCCCATCATTGTGCATTCCATGGATTTTATGTTCTTTCAATTCTCTTCTGATGGCCGTGATCATCATGGTTTTCACATTGACAAGTGTTAGGGGAGGTGCATGCGGGTTCACAAGTGTAAAACAAAATATATCAAAATGAAAGGAAGAAATAACACAACTCCATCGTTTAACATGCATTAAAGTCGGTTGAATTTGGTGTGTAACACAACCTACTCTGTTGAGGCTAGCTTTCTGTTGATTGTCAATTCATTTTGGCCGGTTCAATCTTTCTCAGGAGCATACGATCTGCTTCCTCGTGCATCCAACACTAGGCTCAGACTCACTCATTAATAACAGTTACGTTTATATGAATATTTTCTAGTAGCAATACACATGAAAAAATTGAAATGGCTTAAAATATTTCAATATTGGTATCTATAGAAAGAGCTTCATGAGCTAAGAAAGAATCTTGTTAAAAGTTTTTAAATCCAATTAAAATCAAGGAAGTTATGACTATTTTTGTGCCTCAAACGTTTGGATATTTTCCCTCTTTAAAACCATATGCGTTTCGTCACATTTTTTACACTGCTTTTTCAGTAAAAATGTTATATCTTTGTTAAAACAGAAGATTAAGCAATGAAATTTACCATATAAGTGTATTTTTGTGTTAGGAATAAGAGTATGCTACTGAAAATCTCTAAAAAATTAATGGTTTCTAAATAATCTGCAGTAAATGCACATAAATATGCTGCAATTGCTTAAAAATGCCATGTATTCATTAAAAGAAAAGAAATTAAAGAACTCAAAGCTGAATTGTAATGCATTTTATATACAAATAACTGAAATCGAAATCTAGGACTGTTTAAAAATGAATATATCACAATATTTCTTTGGTATTATTGTAGATTAATACCTCCGTTAACCCCTAACCCCATCTGACCACCTCTTCAAAATATGTGATTTTACCTTTGTAGGCAATTATGTGTGAATACCTTAAAAAACTTTAATGAAAGATAAACAAGTATTATTTTAGAATTTAATGTAAAATCATTCCCCCATTTTGAGCCATTCTAGCGTTTTAGGGCAGTTAACCATTTTTTTTTCTATCAGAGATAAATCCTGTGCACCTTTTTTCCTAAAGACGATTATATGTGGTTTTAAGAGGGTCTTTGTGCAATTATAAGAGGGTGGGGAGGTGGCCACTCTGACTTTGGGTCAATGATAGAGCTAAGGAAAATTATGTGAACACCCTGAAGACTTTATAGAAACAAAACAAAAACAATTTTAAAATTTAGAGTGGGGGTTAGTTTCACATAAATTTAATGTAAAATAATTCACCATTTCAAGACCATTCTAGCATTTTAGGCAGTTGACAAATTTATTTTTTTATGGGTGATGGGTGCACTTGTCTTTTATTTATTTATTTTTTTAAGACACTTATATGTAGCTTACCAAGGAACTGTTTGGTGAGGAGCTTGTCACTTGGACTTGGCATTATTGTTAGGGCTAAAGAAGGTTCTAAGAGGAGGAGGCTTGCCACTCGTACCTAGGGTTAGAGGTAGAATTAAGGAAGTTTTTTTTTTTGTTTTTTTTAAGGCGTTTGACCCCAATATTTACGGTTTGTGGGTCATAATTATTGGCTTTTGAAAATGTTATGCCTTAGATTTTGGACATCAAATTACTTTTAAATATGAAATTTATTTTTGTTTATTTGTCGTAATTCTTAAGGGGTGTGAAACTTAAGAAGAATTACAACAAATAGACAAAAATAAATTTCATTTAAAACAAGTGACGTCACTAGCAGAAAACGTGACGCTTGGAAAACTTAAGTATTTTTGCCCACTTATTTAAATATCAAAAAACATTTTTTGCTAACAAATCGTTCACAAATTTTTGATAAATTTGATTTTTATTTTCAATTGCATTTCTTATCCGAGTGACACATTATTTCATTAAACTTTCCAGTTTAAGACGTTTTTTTTTGTTTTTTTTTAAATTTCTTTACCTGGACTTCAGGCTAAGATCACAGTGTAGTATTCTGATGCTACACTTCGCCTTTTCTGTCCTCTGTCAGTGAAGGAGAAATCCTTAATGACTGAGACAATTTTTATGTTTGTTTCTATCCAGACTGACCTTTTTGGGGAAGCTCGATTTTCCTCACATTAACTGACCTTGTGTCTAACTGTCCTCGTGGGGAGACAAGTAAATAGGAACTTAACTTAAAACTGACCCCCTACAAATATTTAAATATTGATTTTATATATAAGGTAGATTAGTGTCCATTCGATTATAATCCGCTGAAAAAAAATGGTAAAAAAGAGACGTAAAAAATATATTGGGAGTGTGTGTGGGGGGGGGGAGTACTGATTGCACACGTGAAGCAAAAAAAAAACATTTCACATTTTCGTTTTTTTTTTTTTTAAAAAAACAAAACACTGTTTAATTCACCATTAAAAACTAATATAATGGATAGACGTGCACACGTTACATATTGGTTTTTCAACTATATTTTTTAAATTTGACCAAAAATAACGCCAGATTGCTTTAAAATTATATATTCTGATAACCGAATAGCTAGGTGTGGCAGAATTTTGGGGGAATTTTTGACACAAAACTGAATAAAATATAAAAAACTCGTAATTTCTCTTAAAATGAGTTGTTTATTTTCTTTATGGAATATACTTCTAAAATAAACTATTAAAATAGTTTAAAAAATAATAGAAATATTATTTTTTATTTTTTAAAAAAGTGTTTACCAAGTGCCTGCGAGCGTTCATGCAGCCATTTTGTTTACGTAATGAAATCAATTGAATTTTACGAGTTGATTTTTTTTTTCAATTTTTTCACTTTAAAACTCTATCAAAATTTTTCTATTGATTCAATTTTTATTTTTTCAGGTTCAGTGTGAAATTTTATGCTTTCCAGTAAACCGAATATAATATTCTAGACAAGGGTTTTTTTTTTAATTCACCCCACCCATTTTGAAATGTCTATTAAAATGAAAATAATTAAGTTTCCCACCTCAAATTTATATATCACAAATTGAAGATCAATAAATAAAATAAGCTAATTTAAAACAAAAAAATACATAATTTGCAAATTTACCTGTAAAGTCAAAAGTGTAAAACTTTTTTTTTTTCTAAACCAGGTTGAATTTTTTTTTTTTTTTTAAAGTGAAACCTTATAATCTTGTTATATTGTTCAGAAAGTTTCGTTTAATTACAATTATTTCTATTCATTCAATGTTTTTTTTTTGTTTTTTTAGATATAGAAAAAAAAAATTCACTCCATAAAGTAGAAATAAAATATATTAAATCAAAAACTTGTGTATTAGAGAAAAGAAAAAAAGTTCTTTTTTAATAAATCGTTTTTTTTTTTTTTTGCTTTTTTTTTTATCGGCAAAAACTGATAACTGAAATGTGAGCCGATTTTCATGTACCATCGGGACCAACTTTTTTAAAAATATTTTTCGTTTAATATTTTTGGTAAATTCATTTATTTTTTTAAAAAATGAATAAAATATGATTATAGTAAAAAAACAAACAAACGTGTTTGTTGTTATTACATTAAATGTTTGTTTATTCATATATTTACTATAGAGATTACTTTTGAAATGTATTTTGTCTAACGTGTTGTTTTTACGTTTTGGAAATGATTATGTCCCTTTGACGAATCTGTATTTGATAAGTTGCAAATTAGCAACAGCACTGCTTTAAGCTAATGGCGCAAAACAAGTTACAAAAATGCAATTTTCTAGGGCCCTTGCTTTAAAAAATCCTTTTATTTAAAAAATACATGGTATATAAAATATAAATATGGACAATTCTTATAAATGAAGAATTGAAGCAGCCATTGCTTAATTTTTCTTTTTTTACAGGTAAGTGATTTTTTGGCATTTATATATATTTAATAGATTTTGGTATCAGTTAAAATTTGTTGAATTTTGTGAAATCTTTTTTAAAGAAAACCTATGAAAAAAAAATATTGTATTTTTTTTTCATTAAACCTTTCATTATTTTAAAATTTGGTCTTTCCTCATTTTATTGAAAAAAAAAGTTACGGTTTGAAATTACATTTTTATATTGATTAAGCTTCGAAACAGAGACAGTCCATATGATCAGATGTTTATTCAAGTTTTCAATGGCGGCTTCTGATAGCTCTAGTTAAAGCTAATTATGTTCTGATAATATAAGCTTACCGAAAATGCTGTTTTATGATGTTAACATTTTTAGCACTTTATTTGCTTAAAACTCTTAAAATATATAATGTACATTATTATTTATTAATTTATTTGAAAGTGTATTCATTTTCGAACAAAACGGTGGCATTTTGAGGACTTAAGATGCTTTGGTTTTTAAAATATGACAATTTTAGCAGAACCTTCTTGAAATCCGTAATTATCCAAAGCATTTTATCGTCCGCGTGTATTGCTATTTCTAGAGTCAAGTATGGCTGTGACTTTTGAGTCGCATAAACAATTTTAGCATAAAATTCGCACAAATTGACTTTTGATTAAACAAAACATTTCCACTGTGTTAAAGGAATCTATTTTTAGAACTGATAATTTTAAACTTTGTGTTGTCATCCGATAAACATTCAACCTTTTCTACTCTGACCCATTTATAGTATCACAAATATACTTTCTCCATCTTACACAAAAATTGGTTATTCTTTTCTCTCTTAACCTACATCTAATTCACTTGTGTACCCAATGCTTACAAGTACAAGAGTCAGTTGCTCTCAACTCCCTTGACATAAAAACAGTTTCCTTAACTCGCTCTAAGTTCTTAATTTCCAAATATTTTGCACTATACCAATCCATCATCGATATTTTGCACAGCTTTCTAGATAGCGATAGAAAATCAGAAAAAAAAAAAAAAAAAAAAAACACTTCAAAACAGATCCATAACTTAAAAGCTATACAGATCAATAGAAAATTAAATGTTTGGTAGTCTTTTGTTGACTTTATTTTTGGAATTCTTGACAATCCCGTATTATTTATTTTTCAATTTTATTCCATTGTATTTTGTTTATTCTAATAAACATGCAATTAATACTAAAAAACAAATATAAGTTAGATAGATGCACGAGACCTTTTATTGAAAGATATTACTGTTTTTCTTTTTTGTTTTGTTTATTTTTAAATAAAAATATGATAGTCAGAAAAAAACTCTTAAGATAGTAAATATATGTATTGGAACACAATTCATTTGAATCTTTTTTTTTTTAAATACAAAAAAAAATTACTTTGTAACCTTTTAACATTTGAAAAAAGTTTGGAAGCATTTAAACAGTTGAATAGAAAATAATTTTTGATAGACTAAAATCTATTAATAAAACTACTGAGCAACTAGAGTTTAAGTATGGCTAGTTTATTATGAAATATTAATTGGTTTTGTTATGCATTCATCTTTTTCTTCTTCCTAAGCACAAGATTCTAGTTTTTTTTCAAAAGTGTACATTTTTACAACTATTCCATTTAAGATGGCCACAGCCAAATCTAACTTATCAAAAAAAAACAATTTTTTTTTTTTATAAATCATGTTAATGGAAGTTCTACTGTAAAAGTGACTGTACAAAATATCAATATTTTCTTAACAGATCATCTGATGATCCATATGAATGTGACATTGTTAGCAAGTGAAAATCTATATGTTATCAGATCATAAAAATAGTCGGCCTCTTGGTGCTGCGACAGTTTGAAGAGGCTACATCATAAAACAAATTTTTGTTTATTTCTTAAAAAAAAAGTTTAAGTTTATCAAGAATTAAGTATTGATGAGGTTTGTAACCAAAAGTAAACATGGCTTTTGTAAATCAAACTAAATCTTGTTCGGGACAGAAAATGAAATAAAAGTTACATTATCACATTTCTGTAATCACTATAGTGTGTACATCCTAACATTATTATTCATCCTATTAATTGAAATTTTTTGCTTTATTTTTTATGAATTTTATTTTTCTTTATTGCTCCATTATCTCTCGAGTTTTAAAAAAGATTTCAGTACAGGAATAAATTTGTGCTTGGTAATTCACAATCAACTGCAAATGTTGATTTCAAACATTCTTATTATAGGAAAAGGATTGTTAATGTATAAAGCAGCTTCAAAATGAATTAACCTACTTGTGACAAACATTGTTGAAGGCAATGCAACAGGTTATCATTCTGCAAACTTCTAGTGGAGTTTACAATTTAGAAAAGAAATGATATGAAAAAAAACAGTCTGCCTTTTCTAAATTGTAAACCCCCACTAGAATTCCCTCTATATTAAAAACAAAAATAAAGAAAAATTTGAATGATGTATGTACCTGTGACAAAACGAATATCACATTCTAAAAATCATAAATTGGTAAAGTATTACATTTTATGAGTATTCAACGAGTGACTGTCTTGCCCACCATCTTGAAAAGAAAATGTTAAATAAAGGGAGATTACTCAATTAATACACTAGATTCAGATTGTAATAATGCCTACGAATTCCCATTAATAGTTGGAAAATGATTTTCTTTAAAAATAAAACTACTTGTTCAATTTGGAATATGATATTTTTTGTCACAATACAGATTTCTTTATTTTTGTTTTTTAATATAGAGGGAATTCTGGACAAGAATTCCTAGTGCAATTTTAAGTAAAAAAATAAATAAAAGTTTAAAAAACAACAAAAAAATCCAGAACTTTTACCGGAAATCATTTATTATTAAACAGCTTACATGAGTTTGTTTTTTTTTTTTTTCAGGTTGTGAATTGAAATCTGAACTCATTGGAATATTTGACAAACATTTTTTTAAAATTTTAATCTTGATACATTCCATAATCCTTTCAACTAACATTGTGCAGCCAATTTGACTTGCACATAACAAGAACATTGGACAGTTAGCAAGGGAGGGGGGGGGGCGATGACAACATAACAAAAAACCGTTTTTAACACAAATGTCTTTAGAAATTATAAGCCATACATCATCAACTCTAAATTATTAAATGTGGAAAAAAAAAGTGAAGGAAATTTTGGGATGGAAAAGAAACTTGAAAAATTTACCAGATGTAAAATTATTAGAAAGGAAAGATGTTGGAGATGAATAGTCAGAATAATTGAAGAGGAAACCTTTGCTCTGTCAAAAGAGAATAAGAGTATTAGTTTTATTTTTAAATAAATTTTTTCCTCTTAAATAAGAATAATATATTGAAAGAGGCTGCCTATCAGAAAGTTTGCAAAATGATCCGGATATAAAGAGAGCAATGCATTTCACCAACTTACAAACATAGGATAATGTTTTTAGATTTCATTTGAAATAATTTAGTACTAGATTTTCACCTTTCATTTGTAAAAAAAAATAAATAATTATAAATCCAAAGAAAAATACTATTTATTTATTTATTTATTTATTAACTTTCATTTTTTTTTATGGTAAAAAATCAGAAACGTGTGGAAAAGTTAAGAAAACAAATTTAATAACCGTTATAAACTTTAAAATGTTTGAAAAACAAGCATAAATAATTTAGATAACTACAACATAACTATCTAATGGATAACTTTCAAAGATTGAAAACAAACAAAATAACAAAAAACAATTATGATACAGTATAATTTACTGTTAATCGAACAAATAACAGACAACGCAGTAACTATTATGCTGATAATCATGAAAAATTAATGTTTGACTTAGATAGATTGACTACAAAGAAAAAAAAAACAGCTTTAGATGAAATAATGATAGAATCACAAATCTGAAGTCAGCAGTGCGTGGCCCATAAAAGAGGATCAAATCCCTTGCAGTATGACATGTGACAAAATTTTTATTTAAAGAAAAAAATCTCCAAAATAAAAATAAAGCAACAAAATTAGGTTTGATTGAAAGATAAAGGCAGTAATTAATTTTAAGATACGTCTCCAAATACTAATGAATCTCAATGTTTGCATTGTTTTCTTCAATCATCAACTACATCTTTCCTGAGAGAACCATAATCTATTTCCACTTTGATAAAATTGCTTAAAATATGAGCAGCAGTAACAGAAACAGTAAAAAATAATATTAACCAAAACAATAACAAAGTTCATTATTATTACAAAGTGGCTTGTTTGAACACTACTTTGAAAATATGGACTGTTAAAAACATTTTTCAGATTATAATCTGTTTTTCATAGACATTTTGATCACTATATTCTTTTAACATTTTCATAGTATTGCTCTTTAATAAGGTTTATGTAAAGATGCATCAGCCAGTATTAAGAAAAAGACGTCTGAAAAAATTGTTTGGAATTAAGAAAATTGTTAAAAAAAAAAAATGAAAGAATTCTAACATGGCAGATATACTAATCATTCATTATATTTTAGAAAAAAAAATATATATATAAAAACAAACATTAAAATCAACATCTCAAAATTATAACCAATCTGAATCAAGACAGCAAACCCTTACACAAAGTGCTCAATATCTTTCAGATGAGATTTATAATTATAACAAAGCAAAATTAAAAAGAAATGTGGCTTATATTAAAACTTTATTGCAATTTCATAGATCATCCAAATGTTTCCATAAACTCGAACACGAGTTTAAACCAAACAGAAGACACTTTCCCATTTGGCTTGGACTAGAGATGTGCATAATTTAATTAGTAAAGATGATTGGATGATCCAGTGAACTGCAGTAAAGTGAGAAAATAACCTCATTCCTTTTTATTATTGTTATATAAAAATGAGAATCAGAAAAAATAAAGACAATCTGCAATAGTAAGATCAAATTCATTCAGACATTCTTTTATATGACAACAAAAAAGTAAATATCGTAAGCTGGTTCATGCTAGTATCTAGAATGACACTTGACACGACTAGTAAAGTGCTAGAAAATTCTATCATTCTGTACTACATACGAGAGGGGGGGGCGGAGAAATGGGTGTTTAATTCCTGTTGCTTATTTTTGGCGCCAAGTGGGTCATTTGTTGTTTTAATATGATTCTTGTTATTTTCACAACAATTTCCAGTCATTTCTGATATGTTAGCAGAAGAAAAAAAAGTGAACAACAATTGGTACCCCCTCCTCATCTGTCTAAAGTCTATCACATTTAACAGACACTCATTAACAAATCTAGAAATTTGACATATATACCATATACTTCACACAAATACAAAATCATCCATTAATGATTTTTTTTTTCTTCCAGTTAACAAAATGAATTCACCTGATCATCTGATAAGGATTATAAAAAGACAAAAATATTTAAAAAAAAAAAAAAAAAAATGGTCCCCTTGAAAATTCTTGTAGATTTATTTTCTTACTTTTTTCTTTATTTTACAAGAAAAAAAAAAGATTGCTGTGTTTATTTGTAATATATAAACCCACAACTGACAATATCACATTGTGTATTTGTGTGTGTAAAAAAGGTCAAGTCTAGAGAAGAGTGAATGTATTTTCGAACTGAAACATCTTTATTCTATCATTGGCAATTATTTACGAATGGTTTTGCTTTGTTGTTTGGCCTTTGATGACCTTTCAATAGTGACCATAAGATGATACTAGTCACAATCTAAAGCCATGAAACAATTTTGGATGGGAGGAGAGCTAAAAGAATACAGGTTTAGAAGTCTTCCAAATTTCGGAATCCTGTTTGCATTTCTTCATAGAGTTCATCATAATCTGCTTTGATCTTTCTTTCACCATCTTTTTCAGGATCCTACAAATTTAAAAACAAATAGTCATGAGAATTTCTTTGAGAAATTTACTGGTAATTTTAAGTTAGTGACTTTACTTTCAAAGATTATATATAACTCACTTGCAGCAAGTTTGTTATTTGCATATATTGCAAACATGCAACTCACTAAACATGCAACCTCGTGCATCTTTAGTTTTCCTCTTTGCATTGATTAATTAAACTGACTCCCAGATTTTAGATAAAAATCAAAGATGTTTTTAGTCTTTTTATTGAACATGAATTAGTAAAATACTTGACACTGCTTTTTAGCTACACAATCATGAATACATTGTTGAATATTAAAGAATGTACAATATCTATCCATTTCAACATCTAATCTGTTTCTGTATTTGGTCTTGACAACAAGGAGTCTGAAAAATGCAGCTTCACAAAAATACATTGGTTTGTTTTATGTTTGGCTCAACTTGTACTTTTATTTGGTTGAGCTAAGAATTCTCATTTACAAGATCAGTAGAGAAAATGAGCACTATTGTAATTTCCATAAAAAAAATTAAATAAAAATTTATTTTCTTTTAGTAGTAAATTTATTTTCAGTACTGACCGAGACCACGCAAATTGACACTGCAACTGGTGTCAGAATTGAACAACTTTGGACAGACACAACCAATGAATGATCATAGAAAAGTAAAGACAAAAGCAAAATACAAAAAAAAAAAATACTTAATGAAAAAAATTCAACAAAATAAAAAAACTAATAGATCCATTGTCACAAGTGTTGAACATTTTGATTTTGAGGTGTTGTTTCAGGAAAAATTTTGGATCCAGGTTTTTAAATCATTACTATTTTTCCCTTATCAACTAGAAATTCACAATTTTGTTCTTTGTAAAGTTGCATTTTCCATACTCATTGCCATCCAAACAGTCAAAAAATTTTTATATCATAATTCAATTCTATGAAATGTCGAGTCATACATTTTCCTTGCATAACAATGTAAATATTTAAAGTAAAAAAAAAAAAGGGGGGGGATAATATTGATGATCCACTTACCTTAAATTTCATACTGCTTAATTTATACATGATATCTCCTAATTGTTCACGAATGATTGCCCATGTAATTTTCTTTTCACTTTGTGCAGTGCTTTCAACGGCATGTCTTGACAGGTCATAGAATGTGATAATATTCTTTAACATTGCCACAGTTTTATAGAATGGGCAATACCTGGAAAGAAATCCAATGGTAATGAGGGAATAGGAAAGCGGATTAGAGAAAGTTATGTAAAGTGTTAACACATCTCAACACCTTTCTCATGCAAACGAGACAAAATTGGAACGTTAGGTTTCTATTGGTTAAAGTTTAAATGAAAAGAACAAATGTCACTTTTTTCATACATTGGTTTAACATTTCCATAATTTCAGTCTACAATTCCATACCTGTAGTAATAAGCAAAAACTATGATGCTATAAAATAAAAAAAACTCTTATAACTTACAATATTATTGTAGGTCGCATACATTTAATGATCTGAAACCATAAGGACATGTCTGTCTAAGGTATCTCCTATATTTGAAGTTTGGTTTACTTTTTAGGTTACTACACTTTTGTGAGCTCACAATAGGCACAAGTTACATTGTATTACAATGCATATAACACTCCCTCTATTTGTAAACAGCATAAAAACATCAGCTGAAAGCAAATAACAATTCTGCAATTTACATCTAGGTCATAATTTATTTATATGACCATGTCTAACAAGGTGCATTATCATCTGTATTTTTTCATAACTTTTAATAAGCATACCTGGTTTTCATTATTTTATATTCAACAACCAAGAATGCAGAGCATTATTTTTAGTGCAAATAACGTGATATTAAATTCCAGTCATGTTGGCAAAATTTCTAACCATTTATGCAAAGTAAAGAAATTATAAACATTTAAAACAAAGAAAATTTCTTTTTTTATAAATTTTTTTTAGGCAATTGAAGTTCTGAACTTAAAAACTTTTTAATAGAAAGTTAAAAGTAAAACTTGGTGGAAAGCAAAAGAGAATGAACAAAAACAATTGAAAGAAAACAGGGGGGGGGTCAAAAGTGAAATGAACACAGTGGAGCGGGGAGGTGAAAATCCAGTCAGAAGAGAGGGAGGAAAGATCAAATGAATAATACAAAGATGAAAAGTCCAAATTACACAAAAGTTATGCAAAACATTTTCAATTTTTTTTTTTTTAATACATTTTGTAACAGAATTTTACATGGTCTCCGTATCGAACATATAACATTGTATCATTTTAAAAGTTCCAATATTTTAACACTCCTACATTCATTATAGACTAACTTGATTGAGGTGTCATTTTTATTTATAGCTTATCTAATATTTCTGTTCATATTTCAAGATAAAATAGACGAACAATTTTTGTACTTATAATATTGTAATGTGTTTAAAGGAACTTGAAGTGCGAATTTAACTTTTCACCCAAGAAATGGTTGGTGCAATTCGCATCATCCAGAGTGTTTTTTAGAAGGTCACTTTAGAGAGCATCATGCAGTAATAAATTTATTCTTTGTAAAAAAAATCATCTCAAGAATATACGAACAAGACAAAGCAAAATATTCTCAAATATTTTTTTTAAATGTTTAGAATTTGACAAGTTTGATTAAAGAGGATCAGGATAGACTTTTTTTTTTTTTTACTTTTTGATCTTTCTACTAACTTCTTGAGATTTACTATTTTGCCAACATATTTATGAATGCCCATCTATTACAAATTTAAATCTATGTTATATATCTACAACAATATTACTATCACTTCAGTATTATTAGAATGTGCTAGTGTTCCAAAGAGTAGAACAATTATAGGTTATATATAAGTGTGACCTTCATAAATGTAGACTATCCAATTCTTCACATGTTTGCTTACCTGTCATAAGGTGTGTAACCATTTTGTTGAAGGAAATCATCTTTGATGAGTCGGGCAATTTCAAGAGTGATTTTGTCAGATTCTGCTAATGAACCCTAAAAAGGAAAAAGATTAAAAAAAAAAAAAAAAATGATAACACCAAAATTTAATCACATTTAAGTACTTTCCATCTTTCACAATTTTCAATTTCCTTTTATATATTTTCCATGTGTGTGGAGGGAAAGAAGTTATGAATTTAAGTTTGAAGGTTGCAATAACCTATAGGTAAATACTTTTAATGTTCCCCCCCCCCTAAAATATGATTCTAAAAAAATTTCACTACAAATAATTTGGGCAATTACAGTAAGATTATCTGTCCTATTCTTTTAGTCTTGAGGAAACAACAAAAAAATTAATTTCATTCAGCATTTTTGTTAACTTCTCTTTTTAGAATATTTTTTCTTTAAACAAAAAAAGTTGGAACAAAAAAGTTATTACTTCATATCTTTAACAAATAAGTAGAGAATATGAAGACTGGCATTTTTTTAAAGCAAAGAGAATTCAGATTTAAAGATATTTTTTTCATCTTAGAGAAAAAAATTATAAAAAAGTGAAACCTACCTTTCCAACAAGTTGGACAATTTCTGATAAATCTTCTTCCTCTTGTAAAATTTCTTTGCACTGAAATTAGATAAACAAAAAGAGAATTAACCATGTCTACTACTTTTTTAAAACTGTACAATAATTAAATGGAAAAAAATTCTTGTTTATATATAGACAAAGCAGCTGAAACTGATTTAACATTATTGTGCTGAAGAATTTGAAAAAAATGTTATAAAAAGAATTTTAAAGTATTTTACTTTTTGCCATAATTGATGGCAAATGTTTGGATTATCAATTTGACATCAAATTTTCAGATTATACAATTTTTTTATAGATTTGTTCAATTTTAAGGCAAGTGGTTCAATTTGCTATGTAAGTTTTACCTAAAACAATGGATATTTGCAAGGGATTTTTTCATTACCACCTATTTTTTTTAGTATGGTATTGAAGATCATATTCTCAGGTTATGGAAAACATTGTTGAAAATTTTATGACTCAGCTTTAAAAGTGATGGGTGGGGGAAGTTTAATTTAAATGATCCAAATTCAGAAAATTGTAAATTTTTTTTTTTTACATTGATTTAAAAAAAACAAACAAAAAAAACTTTTACACCCTATCTTTTTAGTAAAAATTGAATAATTTAAAAAGCATTGTCTAAAAATATTGTACTCTATTTTAAAGAATTAAAAACAAAATTATTTAGAATAGAGAAACAAGTGAGAGAATGTGCGTCGAATATGTTCGACAATTTCTTTGAATTTACAAATTGAGAATATTTAAAAAAGCATCACTTTATAATTTGTTAGCTCAAAATTTCCAAAATATGTGAAGAAATTAATAATAGCTAGATCATAAACTCGATCCAAAATGAAGCATAGAATCAGAAAAATTACTAGAATTCAATTTTTGCAGAATCTACAATTATTTTGTATTTTTTTTTTACTAAATTTCATATATAAACCAATAAATTTTCAATAAAATTGACAATTTATAGCCAACATTTTTCAACACATAAAAAGGCTTGATGAAAAAACTTTATATAAAAATAAGAGTTTTTGCTCAAAGATAATAGAATCTGCCTACCTTGGTTCTTAGGGGTACAAATTCTGCAAAATTTTTGTCATAAAATTCATCAAGAGCACGTGTATATTTACTGTAACTAATCAGCCAGTTGATGGAAGGGAAATGTTTACGCTGGGCCAGTTTTTTGTCCAATCCCCAAAACACTTGCACAATACCCAAAGTAGCAGAGGTGACAGGATCGGAGAAATCACCACCAGGAGGAGACACACTGGGGAAAATAAAAACAAATTTTGAACAATTTGGTTGGAAAATTGACATTTTTTTTTACATACAGGATAATTCTGTAATTTTCTGTAAATATTAAGATACAAAAATGTATTTAAATTCAATGTAACATTCTTTTTAAACAATTATTTCTAAATAGAAGAAATAAGTATCCGAGTACGTTTCTAATAAGAAATTCGGAAATACATTTCTAACAATACATTTCTAACAATACATTTCTAACAATACATTTCTAACAATACATTTCTAACAATACATTTCTAACAATACATTTCTAACAATACATTTCTAACAATACATTTCTAACAATACATTTCTAACAATACATTTCTAACAATACATTTCAAAATAATATTTACTAAGAAAATTGAGTGCTTAAATAAAATTAATTAAATTAAATACAATGAAAATACAAAACAATTAAATTAAATACCAGGTAAAAAATAAACTTTAATAAAATATTTGATAAAATAAATTTGATAAAAATAGTTTTTTTTTTTAAATATATAAAAGTGAGAAACTTACGCTCCAACAATACTGACACTACCCTCACGTGCTGGGTTACCAAGACATTTGACTCGGCCAGCACGTTCATAGAAAGAAGCCAGTCTGGCAGCAAGGTAGGCTGGATAGCCAGAATCTGCTGGCATTTCAGCCAGACGACCAGAGATTTCTCTCAGGGCTTCAGCCCACCGAGAAGTGGAATCAGCCATCATGGATACATTATAACCCATGTCTCTGAAGTATTCAGACAACGTAATACCTGAAAGAAGAGAAAAAAAAAAAAAAAGAAATTGTGTGTCAGCTACATTAAGCAATATCGGTCACTTGCATCAACAAGCATCTTATGAAACACATTTTCTCTCCTCAAATTAACTGGTGACTCCATTCTTGGTCAAAACACAAGCTTTGTATATCTGGCTGTTAGTATTTTTCATTAGCTTCTTTTTTCACCAAACTATCTTTATTAATTCAAGAAGGGAAGCCAGATCAAAACAGGAATCTAATAGTAGTATTAATTTTGTGTGTTCTGAACATCAAAAAACGGCCAAAAATTTATTTTCTAATTGAATTGAAGATTATCAAATTAAGAAATAAATAAAAATGAGGTTGGGAAAAAGAGTACAGTGGCTTTCATTCATTTTTGTAAAATGACAGGATGGGCTTTTTGGTTAAAAAAAATAAATTTTAAATTACTAAAATGCTTATAACAACAAATTGGATTAATTTGTTTCACAACATGATTAATTAATTTATTTCACACCTTGCAGTTATTTAATGTTGAGTTTTAATATGTGCAATAAATTATTGAAAACAAACTGCTATTTTATGTATGGCTGCAGGTTGTCAAGTCGCTTATAGAATGCTACTAATGTAATAGAATACTGAGTGTGCCATCTGCAACTAAACTCACAATTCAATTGATTTCATAAGGAAGATGGTTCAACAACTACTAATATAGAAAGTCAAGGTGATGTCAAAGCGTGGATGTAGGCTCAACTGTCGAGTAAAATGTAAAGATGGTGGAATGGCATAATTGTCACACTTCAGTATCTGGAGCCAAACTTATACAGCACATTTCTTTCGATTCTATTAGTGAAACTGAAAGCAAAGATCCTGACACAAGATCTCTATACTTCTTGCTCTCCATCTATATCCATCATGGTCTGTAGAGTCCAGAGTGCAAATGATGGTGATAGAAGCAAAAATATCCATACAAAAGTAAATGCAACAGATTCAACATTTGTACATGCAGATTTTATGATATGCATTATTAACCATTATAGCATTTCTATTCACCTCAATAAATGGTTTTAAAAAAACTTATAAAACCTCATCCTTTGCGTAATGTCATCAGATATGTATTGTTATCAAAAGGCAATAATCGTAGAGTGATTATGTCTTCCATGTATAAATAATAAATGCTGACCTAAAATGTAATTATTAGATTAATCAAATTTCTGCTAGAATGATTACCTGTGTAGATAGAAGCTTCACGAGCTGCGACAGGCATGTTAGATGTATTGGCTACTAATGCTGTTCTCTTCATGATACTCTCAGGTTTTCCACCGACTTCCATAGTCAGCTGTAAACAACAACACCAAAAAGAAAATTCTTTTTAAGGAATTTTAATTTTTAAAAAAAAAAAAAAGCTAAGAAGATTAGAAAAGATTTAGACAATAAAAAGTAAGGAGGCTGCAGTTACAAAATGTACATAACTTGTTTAGCACTATTATTGGGGAACTCATGCCGTACTATTTAAAAAATAAGACTTTTTTTCATGGTAGACTGATTAAAGCACCAAAATTCTTGAATATGTTGTTCTTCAAAATCGATATTAAAAATCAAAAGTTACATTTCAAATTTCTCTCAGGTTTCTGAATTTTGAAACGAAGACTGACTATTCATATTTTAATTCTACTAAAAATACCTGCTGTTGATTTGTAATTCAAACTTAATATAAATTGGCAGTCAATCCCACCATCACAAGTAATTTGATTTTTATCTAATAGAGTGCATGTTGTAATACAAGTTTAAGAAATTTTCAACTCTTGTAATTTTATGGTTTACAAAAGCATAAACATGGCTGCAAAATTGTGTTTGAGCATTGCTATTCACTATTTATGACTGTCTCATGAAACAAATTTTAAAGCTTTCAAGCACTGTCTGTATGAAGCCTTTTCAGGTGATGAAATGCTTTGCTATTATATATATAATATTGGTGTTATATAAAAATTTCCTACTTCTAGAGGCCTTACTATAATCTAAAAGTATTTTATTCCACACACAATGCTGTCTGCAACAGCTCTTTCATACTATTGAACTAGTGGCACATTTAAATTCTAAACTAGTTCTCTTGGTTAAATAATCACTAGATTAAATAATATAATTATTGCAACTGGAAAATAGTGATACAAATAGAAAGCTAATGTAATTTTAGTTATATAGCAAATTTTCAATCATTTTTATTAACTTTAAATTGAAACCATCTGATTAATAAAATATAGTTGACTGACCTTAGGGAAATCCCTCAATACTTCAGACATTTCATTACCACGTTCCCCACAACCAACATAGATGATGACATCACTGTTGGAGAATTTGGAAAGGGACTGAGAGATCACAGTTTTACCACAACCAAAAGCCCCGGGGATGGCAGTTGTGCCACCTTGAACACCACTGAGGAGAAAGATAAAAAAAAAAAATAAATAAATAAATAAATAATATATCATTCTTTATAAGTTCTTTTATTTAAAAAGCAAAAAAAAACAAACTTTTTTTTTGCTTTTTAAATAAGACAAAAATAAATAAAATGGATTTATTTTCTCGTTTCTTTAGGCAGAGAACAAAAGTTTTTAAAATCTCAAAGATCTTTGATAGTGTCTAGCTATTATGACGATTATTGAATCCTTTCTCAATGATATGTATATAAGAGCAGTTGTTGATGGGTAGAGGTTAGAAGCACAAAACTAATGCCAGCATGCCTCAAATATCTTAAATTCTGATCTTCATTGATGATCTATCAAATCCTAAGATCATTTGTTAACATTTACACAAATGACTCATGGTAATTGCTTGAAAAACACTGAGGATTGAGATTCTCTTCGGATGGTGCAATGGAAAAAAGTGACTCGTTATTTTAACAAATAACTCAATAAGTCCCCATCCTGACAGATAAATGGTGTGACTAATAAAAAAAAAAACAAAAAAAATGATTTTTATAAAGTACTAACCTTAACAATTTGAGACCAATCATATTAGTTTACAAATTAGTTATTTACTGTTGCAAATTTTCAAAATGGAAAGATCTGACTTTCGTGTGTTGATAAAAGCTTTGCTTTCTGATGGAAATACTGTTCATATAAAGCAATGGTATTATAATTGTTATTTGGATTCTGTTCTATCAGAAAAAAATGGTTAAAAGGTGGTATGCAAACTTTATACATGGTTGTACAAACAATGCTGAATGCTCAACATACTTCTTGTTTCTTATTTTTACTATCAAGATATTGTTACATACTGTTTTGATTGATTTTGGAATCATATTCACTGAGAGATATTTTTCTATTATGAAGGATGAGAGTTTGCTGATAGGTTTGTCATCCACTGACTTAAGAAGTATGTGCATTAGATATCACTATCAGTGTCCGAATATGGTCTTTTGCATAATTTCATAACTTTATTTGCATTAGCTTGAGGCTTATTGTCAGGTGCCATATGTAGAGTTTTGGATTTTATCGGCTATGCTCTCCACCCACCTCTGAACACCTAGAGGAAAACCCATTCATCTGCTTATAATTGACAGTTTAAATTGCTGTCCCTGTGTTTCATTCCCAAAATAATTACTCATCTAGGGATAGAAAAAGGGTATGTGCCCTTTCTCAGCAAGATTGGTCCTACAGCTATTGTTCTAATTCAAATTTTTTTAGATCTGAAAAAGGGCTAACAAATCGGGCCTTTCCGACTGACCGTTTTAAGGCATCACAGGTTGCCACCCACTACTAACAGATGGCCAGTCAGCATATTCTGTGCCCCTCTGACAGTGCTACCTGGCAAAAGAAAGAATCACCAATACTATTTATATATTTGAAGGAAGAAATCACTAAAGATGGTCACAAATGATGAAAAAAAATGCTCTTTCACTATGTCACAAGTCAAAACTACATGAATTGCACATTGTATGGCTTCTGCACTCATCTTGCTACCAGGGATCACTATTTGTAAACCTTAAAAAATATTCCAAGGAAAGAGATTTGACTCCAATAAAAAAGTGATATCAGAAACTGTGACATATTTTGAAACCAACGACAAATTATTCTACAAAAAAAATGTTTAGAGAAGTGTTGAAATCAATGCACAAAGAGATTATTATATTGATGAATAATATTGAAACTTTTAAATTTATATATATAATTTATATATATAAAATAATGAGATTATATTGATGAATAATATTGAAACATTTTTAAATTTATATATAATTTATATATATAAAATAATGAGATTATATTGATGAATGATATTGAAACATTTTTAAATTTATATATAATTTATATATATAAAATAATGAGATTATATTGATGAATAATATTGAAACATTTTTAAATTTATATATAATTTATATATATAAAATAATAATGAGATTATATTGATGAATAATATTGAAACATTTTTAAATTTATATATAATTTATATATATAAAATAATAATGATTATATTGATGAATAATATTGAAACATTTTTAAATTTATATATAATTTATATATATAAAATAATAATGAGATTATATTGATGAATAATATTGAAACATTTTTAAATTTATATATAATTTATATATATAAAATAATAATGAGATTATATTGATGAATAATATTGAAACATTTTTAAATTTATATATAATTTATATATATAAAATAATAATGATTATATTGATGAATAATATTGAAACATTTTTAAATTTATATATAATTTATATATATAAAATAATAATGAGATTATATTGATGAATAATATTGAAACATTTTTAAATTTATATATAATTTATATATATAAAATAATAATGATTATATTGATGAATAATATTGAAACATTTTTAAATTTATATATAATTTATATATATAAAATAATAATGATTATATTGATGAATAATATTGAAACATTTTTAAATTTATATATAATTTATATATATAAAATAATAATGAGATTATATTGATGAATAATATTGAAACATTTAATTCGTTTTAGTCTTTCCTTATTTTATTTTTGATAATTATTTGAGAGTAAATAAAAAAATTCAGTATTAGAAAAATTATGTACTGACTAGAAATACAAGATCTTGTTTAATAGTTTTATAACTGTTTTTTTTTTCCTTATTTTAAGATTAATTTAAAATAAGAGGTTTAAAAAATTTAATATTCGATAAAGAATAAGATGGCAAGTATGATTGGCATGATATTGCTCGTGTTTGATAGTAAAGATAAGATGGTTTCTAGAGGCTTTATATTTTTGGAATAATTAAAAACAAAAAATAGAGAGGAAACAAAAATAAAAGTACTTACGGGAACAGAGCATCCAAAACTCTCTGGCCTGTCAGAAGGGGATGATTTGCAGCCAGTTTTTCTGCAACAGGTCGCAACTGTCGTACTGGCCAAACTTGCAACATGGTGTATTTGGTTCGCTCTCCATCAAATTCAGTTTCAAGGACAATATCCTAGAGTTTGAAAAAAAAAAAACAATAAAAATTTGAAATTGTAAAAATGCCATTTTTATAAAATTTCCAGGATTTAAAAAATTTTTATTTGCCAATTTAGAAAAACAAATTTGCTAATTTAGTTTTTTTTATTTGTATTTTTCTGTTTATATAAATAAAAAAGGCATCCATGCTGAGTTTCTAACATTTTTCTCTTCAGCACATTAAATATGTTTATATTTTAAATTATAATAAAACCAAGTTACAAATTACCTATTAAATAAACGGTTGAAATGCATGTAGAAGCTTTGGACAAATAGACATGTTTTCAACAAAAAGATTAATTGGAATTAATGTTTCTACAAAAAAATGTACAAACAAAAATATCTGAATAATCTACTTGTTACAACATTGATTTCATTCTTGATTGAAGACAAAAGATCACTGAAAACTTTCAATTCCTCAAAAAAAGGAAATATTTTTTTAAAGGCTAGACTGAAACAGAATCATAAATTTATGTATTCTATTGTTTATCATTTTATTGTAAGCCAATTTCACACACATTTAAATACATACAAATCATATGTGACTGTCTTATGTGGTTCTTTCTTATTCTAAAGTTTTGTTTCGAAAGTTACATTTACATGTAATCACTTGCCAGATATAAACAATTAAGGCATTTTACTTGATTATAATAAATGAGTGATTAAATGATAATTTATTGATTTACAATAAAGATTAAATACAATAAACTAAACCCAGATATTAATAAACACCTGGAAACTGCATAGAGCAAATAGTATATACATTTTAATGAACAATATTCAAGCACTAATTTACAAAACATTTACTTCCAATATAAAGTCAAAAGCAAATACTGAAAACAGCCAAAGGAGAAATTTTCTTGCTACAAGCAGAATTAAAAAATGATTATGCTATTATGCTTATGTCTATTTTTTTTTGTTTAAGATGAGAAAAAAAACAAGAGATACTCACACTGCAATCATACATTCCTGGTTCAGCAACATAGGTGACTTTTCCTTTTGCACGAGGCGGCAACATAAGTTTGTGATTTATCAAAATATTTTCATATACAAGACCATAAATGTCACCACCAGTAACATGACTTCCAATCTAGAAAAAAAAAAGGATTCAAAATAGTTTTGTCAATAAAGTCAAATTTTCAAAAACAAATTGAAGAAAATGATTATAGTTTAAAATGGATATGAAAATAACTTTAAAAAAGTTTATTAAAAAAATGTTATAGTTTTAAAACTAACATAAATGTGCAACACTGATCAAGAGTAACAACTTAAATGCTCAGTAAAATAGAATTATATATAAATTATATATAATTACTTTACTCATAAGTTAAAAATTATAGAAGTTTAAAAAAATAGAAATGTTAATAAAGAGTTCAGGATTAGGATCAGAGCTCATTATTGATTATCAGGAAATGACAGGTGTGACTTAAAGGGTGTCAAGACTATAAATTTATTGAAATTTATTTCAATAACTATCACTCTCCTGTCACCAATCAATGTTGACATAATTATGAGTCCATTCCAAAAATTGAATATAATAAACTATTAAAAATAAAAATGATAAGGAGAGAGTATGACTCAAGATGATAAATGAATCAATCAATGCTGAAATTCATTGGATGGATTGCTAATTTTCTTCAAACGTGTGTTGGGTTCAAACATGCATGTTTTCTGTACTAAATCTTTTTTGACATCTTGAAAAAACATTCTACCTTCTTACCATAATAAGTGTTGATTACATAAGTAGCATGATGTTGAGATTGGACAACAGAATTCAACAACACATACCTAGCAAAATTAGGAATAGAACACTATAATTAACAGATATTCTGAAAAAAATGTAAGGTCTTCCATCACAAAACGTTTGATTAAAAACTGACATTTGCAATGAATTTCAGCATTGACTTATTTAGAATCTTGAAATGTGCTCATTATTCCATCTTTAGAGATGGAACAATGAGTGAGGGCTATCTTGAACATAGATCTTTGAGACAATCCCTCCATTTGCTAAGATAACCATGATTAGTAGTTTCCATTGTATATATAATATATACTTTTTTGTTGTTGTTGTTTTCAAATCTCTGGATTCAGATCTGTAGAATGAGAGTTGGCTGGCTTTTTTTTATTTTACTTTTAATCAGCAATGGAAAAATATTTCATACTTGCAATAATATATATGGGGGGTTTGTTTTAATAATATATATGGGGGTTTGTTTAAAAAGACATTGAATTTTCATCAAAGATGAAATGATTTGTGTACAGAATGAGTTGATAAGCAAGAAAACAAACTAATTTAAATATATTGACACAGAAACATGTTAAAACATTTTTTGGTTTGAATGATCCACTCTTCATGAAAATAAAAGTTTATTCAGGTGATGTTTGGTTTGAGAATGAAAGAGGAAGATAAACAGTAGGAGACATGTGGGAATGGTGATAAGTTGGTGATATGTTGATATCAACCGATTGGTGAGTGGTGAGAGGAGGGAAAGAGTATGAAAAAAAGGGAAGAGAAAAGGAAGTGAAAGAAAAGAAAAGGCAGATTTGTAGTAAACCAGTATCAAATGTGATTTAGAATTTGAATGATCTTTTTATCAGATCTTTGTATTGTTTTTTGTTTGTGAAATGAAACTGGACTCAATTATGTGTCCAAGTTTAGTGTTATGTGTGTTTTATATATGAACTTAGAAAAGCTAAATCATCAATTACTTAAGACAAGACAAGAAGATAAAGATACTTGTCTGATGACATCTTTATCTTCTTGTCTTGAGTCATCCATCAACTCAGAGTGAAACATTCCAAAGTTTGTGCACCAAACACACTCATTGTAGCCAGAAGCTCCAATCTTGAAAATAATATTCTTCTGAAGAAGAGCCTCAATTGTAATATGAAGCCTCCCAGCTCATTGCTTGACCCCTAAGAATTACAGAAGCACTTTCCAGCAGGTTCATCATGTATAGGACATGTCTAGCATGATGAACCTGCTGATCATTAGAATTAAGAATTTTTATAATTTTAAGTAAAATTTCTTATCTAAAAACCTTTTAATACCTTCACATTATGGGGTTCAAATTCCCATTTCTTTGATCTGTCCAGAGCTGGGGTGTTAACACCTTTTGGAATGTAAATACTATTGGTCAGATCAGAAATATCTTCCAAAGGACGCTGGATACCTGGAAAAAAGAAAAAAAAAAACATAGAATTTTTCTTATTTTAAACTGAAGAAAAAAATATTTAAAGTACATTAAATATAATTTTAATATTTACACCTCTTTTCTCCAATCAAGTGACAAAATTTGGATCATCCATTTTATGGTATATCAGCTATTTATAGATTATTTGATGCAGGAACTCCATTTTTTTGAGGTTGTGGACTATTAAATAATCATTAAACCATGAGAGCTAACTTCTTTTGAGTAGAAACTTTTAGAAAGTGCATATTTTAACATTATAAATGGTATGAATTGACACTAAGCAACTACAGAAAATTGTCTTGCTTGAATTAGACATGGATAAAAAAATAACTTCAGAACTATTTCAAGATATTGCAGATTCATTTCTGTTATTTTATACATGTCTAGGTTTGGTGCTATCAATAAGAGAGTTTTGAAGGCAGCCTATAAGGATTAATAGTTTCAACAATGTTCTAAAAGTTATAGTTTTAGTCCCTTATTTAAATGTTGTCAAAAAGTTACAGGGTCATTTGTAATAATAAAAAAAAATATTAGTGCACAAGTGTATTAATCATATTTAAACTTAAATCCCAGGATATTTCCACTTTATGAGATCAAAGTATAGTTTCTGTTCTGTCGTCTTTACTGAGGCAATTTCTTTTTTGTCCTAATCCAGAGTGCCTCATTTATTATTATTCTCAATATTAAACTGTTCTCATGTCACATCTAGCTTTTATGGGAAGTTACATGGGAACGTTTAGTCTTCAGAATCATTATATATTAATTTAGAAAGATTGTATTCTTTATGGAATATATAATTTATTGAATAAATGGTGAAAATGTTATTAAAAATTGAATTACATTGGTTTCTTTACAAATAGTAGTCCGAGTAGTTACCAGTCCATTTCATATAATGTTTAGAACATTTGCTAATGGGCAGGAGACCAGGGTTCAATCCTCAATCAAATCTTCTTAAATTCCCAATATAATATGATGAGAATCAAGGGTAAATGAAACAATACAGGAAAAGGTGTGGTGCCCTCCTCTACACCTTAGTGTAATAACCAATGAAAACAGTCTTACAAGTTGCCTGCAATTACAGTCAATCCATTTAGTTTTTTTAGTTAACCTCCGAGCATGTGTTCATTGGTGAATGAATATAAATTTGTGGCTTTCCAAATCAAGAGACAAAAATCACCTAACATATAAAGTTATCTTGTCGGATTTGAAAAGTCAAGCACAAATAGCATTTAAGCTGACAAATCCAAATTTGCTTCTGACTAGCCAACTTTCATCATCTGTATTATTGGAAATATAATATACTTATTTTTTAAATTACGATGACTTAATATAAATTTAAAAAAAAAAATGCATTTTAAATAGAAGAGTTGTCTACTTTATGTGCAAACAAATAAAATTTAAAAACTAAAACAACTTCACTGCATCTCAGCCAATGCTAGGTAGGTATAGCCAATAAAATATAATACAATTTAAAGAAAAACAAATTTGAAACATTTTTGCATAAATGATTTTCTTTGATATTTTTACTTTTCCAAAATAAAGAATTAGAAAAAATAGAATATTTACACTTATTTTGTTTTGATGCAAATTAAAATCAAGTTTTATTGTGAAAATATTTTATTGACTGTATGGAGACGTTCTTTTATGCAATGAATTCTATTTGCATTAAATTAAAATGTTTTTTAATTTGTAAAAGCTAGATAAAAAGACAAAGAAAACAGAACTTACCATCAAAAATGCTTCCCATTATACCAGGTCCTAACTCCACAGATAAAGGCTTTCCTGTCCTTAGTACAGGGTCACCAACTGTTACACCGGCTAGGAGAGGGTTAAAGAAAACTTTGGATTCTGAATCAGCTAACAAAGATTTAGTTAAACTGAACATATTAACCAATGTAGTCAAAAAAAAAAAAAAATGAGTGGTCTCAGCAATGACAGGAAGTGCAGGTTCTGCCACATAGAAGTAGAGTGTGAGCCACCTGACATCCAAGTGTAAGGTTCTGTTGGGGGACGGCTATTATATCACCAGACACAATGAAGTGTGTAAATATGTCGACTGGACAATCTGTAAAAAGTTGAATGTCGAATGCAGCAGCAAATCCTGAGAACATGCATACCAGAAAGTACAGTTGGAAATAAGTCATACACCATCCAATATAACTATGCAATACCTACAGTTATTAATCTATTAAATGGAGCCATAAAACCTGACATAGTGATATGGGGGAAAAAGAAGAAGAAAGAAGCAACCTTAGTAGAAGTTAGTGTTCCCAATGATGTGGGGATAAACAGAGCTGAAAGGGAAAAATAATGAAATACCAAAGTCTTATGCACGATATGAGACTGGAATCTAAGATCGCTATCACTTCAGTTATTAAAGGAGCAACTGGATTCATGAAAAAGAATTTTAAAAAACTATCTGGCAAATATACCCGGTGAACCAAGTGCAAGAGAAATTCAAACAATTGCACTTAAAAAGATGGCCAGAATCTTAAAAAGATCTCCCAGTTGGAATATCTGAGTTAGTGATGAATATTTGGCATCCAGTAGGATGCTCTATCCCAAGCTTGAACAAAATGATAAAAAAAAAAGAGATCGAATAAGAACTAAGAATAAAGTATAAGTTGTTGTGTTTAAAACACACTATTATTGAACATGACTAATAAAACTTGGGGAAAAGTATGAATTTACTCCATACATTTATGAGTTTTTTTTTTTTTTTTTTTTACAAAGGCATCACCACATTATCAAGGCCCAGAGGCCACTCAAGGATAAGGGTTAAAGAGTGTACAGTAGAAGTTGGTCAATATAGTAATCATTAGTAATGAAAATTTGGTAAATTTAATAACTTATATGGAACGGCTCATCAAGAACTTATTTACTTTAGACTTGAACAAAACCATATTGTAGTCAGCCGGAAAGCAGGAAAACGGAAGACAATTCCACAGGCGTGCAGTTCTAAGAAAGAAGCTTTGTTCATGGAATCTACGTTTAGGTTTAGGCACAGATAAAGAGTGGGGGAAATTATTGATAGTGTTTACAGCTAGACGAGTGTTTCTTGTGAAAGTTTGGCGAGGGGGGACCATAGATTGAAGCTCAGTTGAACACTTTCCATGAAAATAACGATACATCAGAGACAAACTCGCAACATCTCTTCTGTGAGATAGAGGTTGCAAGGAGGAGAAAAGGACATCTACGAGGCTACGAAGTCTATTTTGAACTCTATCAAGGCAGGACAAGTTCTTTCTAGCAGCTCCTGCCCAGATGTGGCAACAGTATTCCATCCTTGGACGTACCTGGCTCTTATATAGATAGAGAATAGCATCAGCAGTGAGATATCTACTGGATCGATAGAAAGATCCCACCATTTTTCCAGCGGCCTTGGCAACAGATTTGATATACGTGTTCCATTTAAGATCAGGAGTAATGGTCAAGCCCAGAAGCTTGTCAAAACTTGAGGCCTCCTGAAGACGAGAGCCATTCATTTCAATTGATGACAAATGTGGATTAGAATGTTGATGATGTAAAGAGAGAAGCTTGGTTTTAGATGCATTAAAAGTAACCAGCCACTCCTTTCCCCATTGTACTACGTGCTCAAGATCAGAGGAGAGAGAATTGGAGAGAACTTGCTCGTTTACTGTCTTAGATGTGGTACCATAAATGGTAGTGTCGTCAGCATAAATGTCTACAAATGATGTAAGGATATGATTTGGAAGATCATTAATGTAGATCAGGAAAAGAGTTGGGCCCAGGATGTATCCCTGAGGGACACCGGCATTAATATTGTGAGCTTCTGATTTTTGCCCCTCAACTACTACTCTTATGAATCTATCAGAAAGAAATGATTTAATAATTGAGAAGACTTTTCCAGCTATACCATAGCTAGCGATCTTATGAAGTAAACCTTTATGCCATACCCTATCAAAGGCTTTAGATATGTCAAGAGCAATTGCCCTAGAAAGATTGCCACCGTCGAGAGATTTGCTAATCCTATGCGATATAACTGTAAGGACATCTGCTGTAGATCTAGCAGAACGGAAACCATATTGAGTTTAAGCACTATTTATGAACAAATGTTCTGCTAACAATTTATTTACAGAATTAAAACATTTGTTTGAAAAATGGATCCCAGCATTAAATGATTAACGTACAATTAAACAAAATAATTCAATCCTTTAATATACACTACTATTTAAAAAAAAAATTTTTTTTAATTTAATCATTTAAAAGCAGGACAAGACATCCATAAAACCAGATAAACTGATACGTGGTCAGACATCTTTGCCATATGTATATATAATTGCTCCCCTAGGGAAGAGTACTCTGATGAAAGAAAAATAAGGTTTCTACCTAAACTAATATGTGATAATTATTCGAAGAACTCTACAGAAACTGACTAACATAGTCAAATATTGGCAAGCAAACTAGTAAAGATAGACTTAGTACATTGTGACTGAAGGTCTACGTTTGAGCCTCAGGACTGGTATATTGTTTAATAAAGCCAAACTGATGAGTCTTCAAAAGACAAAACGTCTCTGGATGTTATCTATTATGTTATCGGGCAGATGTCTGTGTGTGAGTGTGTATGGCTAAAACTAAAACAATACAAAACAAACATTCACAAAGTTAATCAACATTGCTCTCAACGAATAACATCTAAATGTAAAAAAAAAATTATTCATTCTTTGAATACTTCGGTTTTGTTAGAGTTTTTTTTTTTTTAAAAGACAGTAACTGATTTTTCTTATCAAGGAGTTACTTTCCTTAAGCCAACTCATTCTTTGAGAACTATCTAAAATTTAGAAAAAAGTATTATTTCAAGTAAACTGGTCCCAAAGAGAAGTTACCACTCCTGACATCAGAAAGACTGGTCTAAGCCTGTGATAAGTAGTGGAATTTTGTTTTTAAGTTCTATGGAGTATGAAAATAAATCATTTTGTATGATTTGAGTTTGTGGTTAATGTTTTTAGGTATTTAATTGTTTCTGTTTTTTTTTTTTATATACATAGCAGCTAGAAGATTTTTTTTCCAGGTAGTTTATTATTTGAAAGGTAAGCATATTTTCAAAATGCATTAGGTCAGTACATGATATTTGTAATAAATATGCTAAAGTGTGTGCCGATGATGAGGAGGGGGGACACATTGAAGCGATGAGCTACTTCAATTTCTTCACTTTCCCATCCAATCATATAAAAAATTTGTTTATGTATCCTCCCAGTTGACATGCAATTAATTCTATAAAAAAAGGATACAGGTTTCTTCATAGACTTGGATAGTGGCCATATCACCTTCCAGTCGAATGATCTCACCCACCAGTTCACTGTGACCAACTCTTACCAACTCGTACATAGCAGCACCAGACATATTCTGGGCTGTGACAACTGAAAAGAAAAAGAAAAAAAAATAACATATCAGTTAAACTATAAAATTAATAAAAACATATTGAACTGCCATTTTACAAACAATTAAAATGCCATTTAATTTGCAAGATATTCTCATAGCATGATACTGTATGATCGGTGACAAAATCGAAAAATTTATATATCTATAAAAGTGAGAATGTATGTGTGTGAGGACACTTCTCAACCTATATACTCAACGAATATTTGGACTTCAAATTTGGTATATAGGGTATTCAGACATGTGGAAAACTTTAATTGGTTCTCATCTGGAAAAAAGGGCTGCTAAGGAGTCAAAATTGAAAAATTGGTACTTGGGAGTCATCAGATTTTTATCTGTTTGAAAATACTTTTTAAGGATTTTGGCAAGCTAGTCTAATGGTTATCATACTTGACTCACTGTCCTTAAGTTTTGGTTTCGATCTCAGCTTGAGTATTTTTTTTTTTTTTACTTTTAAGAAGTTTAGAAAACACGTAATTCTCAAATGCACGTCTCAGTTTCTTTCTGTGTTTTTTTTTAAAGAAATTTAACGTTATGTTTAATACCAGGCAACACCGAGTACAACTAGTATTAAATAAAACTTGAAATTTTTAAGATATTCATAATAAAACGTGGATCAAACATCTTAAAAAGGGTCGTTGTTTTCTCAAAAACACTACCATATATATATATATTTTAATTCTTAATTTTTTTTTTTTTTTTTTTTTTTAAATCAGGTAATTTTCAAATATTGAAACCTAGGTTGAGATTTTTCTTAAAATTGGTTCCAAAATTCTATTTTTTTTTAAATGTTATTTTTGAAAAAATAAAATTTAAAAAATTTAATATGAGAGAATGTTTAATTTTTATACATTTATTACAGATGCCATATAAAAATGTTTTCCAACCAAATTAATGCAGATATAAATAGACTTTTCAAACTAAAAATTGAGTTATGGTGAAGATATATTGTTCCTCAAAAAACTTATTTAATACAAAGAACAATATTCTTTGAACAGTTTTTTGTGGCAAATCGAATGTAATTGGGTGAAGGATATTTCTATAATATAAATCTCACCCGTCTGTTTAAATGTATGTATGTATGCCTAAACATTCGACAGAGGTGACAGATTTACACAAAATCGGTATTATTTTGAAGCTCGACTCTTCAGACGACATATCGAGAAATTGGCCAAAAAACATTAATTCCTTCACTCACAACTGGGCAGTTTTCTACAGGGATGGTCGATTTTTCCGCTGACATTTCTTTTTGCAAGTCATTCAACCCTCGTGTTCATGATGTTGTTTAAAAGGTGTTATTTCGACTGTTCGTGATGTCACAACCATGGTAGACACATCGGTAAGACAGTTTTTTTTTGTTTTTTTTTTCAGTTCCTTTTCCTCTGGCGTGTTATGGGTTCGAGCCTGCTCACTACTTCCTTTTTCCCCACCCCCTCAACCGACACCCTTACACACACCTTCACTTTCTTTTCTGCCTTTGCGTCATGGGTTTGAGCCTGCCTGCCTACTACAACTTTTTTTTTCTTATTTTACTTAACACACCTTCAAACACCTAGGCAATGTCGGGCACCCAGGCTAGTTTTAAATAAAAGGTAAATGGAAGGACTGACAGATTTTGAAGAAAATTTACTTTTATTATAACTAATGCTGGCCATCGTTTTTTAAAATGTTGTAAACTTGAATAAAGGTTAATAAAACAACCATGAATCAGCATGTTTAGAATTAACTGAGATTACTTTTTTGGTGAAAGAAAGAAAACCTAATCATCTTTTTATTACTAATTGTGGGTTCGATCAAGTTATAGACATTGAGATGATCTCTGAATCTCCGTAAATGTTAATTATATGTAAAAAAATTAAAAAATAGAAAAAAAGTAATGGTGACATTGTCACCACTGATTAATAAAGCTAAACTAAAAATTGTTTCTTCCAAACTGGAGATCATCAATCATATTGGACGGCAAAACAAAATTGGAGGTCTGATCAAAGTTTGTATCAATTCAAAAAGCAATTTTGTTTTAAATTTATTTTTTTTGTTTCTTAAATCATTCATCATCAGTTTTATGACCATCTTACGTACTGGTATATGTTGAACAACGTTTTAAAAATTTACTTCCAAACTAATTTATCTCTGGCCAGATTTTATCCCTCTTTCTCTCAAATCCTTTCTTACTTCCTATAAAGAAAACCTAACTCTTCTTTCTAAAACATTAAATAGAAATAAAAAGATTGGAATTGTTAATTTGTAATAAGTTTTCCTTGGTCCTAACCTTGATAACTCAACTGTTCTATATCAACTAACCCAAACACTCATTCTTTCAATGTGACTAAACCAATTAAGTCTCCTGTTTTGCATAAATCTCCCTATACTATCCAGATTTAATTTTATTTTTCTCTGCACTCAGACTTGAGCTTGTCTTTAAGACTCACATTACACATCATTTTTATATTATTCTCCATGTAATGCATGTTCTCAACCCTTAGTGGCCGGCTTTCATTTTCATATTTCCCTGAATTATTCCATTCTAAATTCTTGCAATCACATTAGCATCTGCTCCACCTTGTGCACCAATGGCATCACCAAGGTAAAACTTTAAAACAATCTCAATAGCTTCATCATCCAAATATACTTTCTCCACATCTGAGTTCTTATCCATCTCCATTGTTTCACACAAACTGGTTATCATCTCTTATCCTACAACTACTCCACTGCACTTCTTGCGTGCTTACAAGTATGACAAAAATACTAAACTCCCTTTCCACTTTCTGCAAATTTCCAATTCGACAACTACTGATCAGTACTTTAATTCAAAAATTAACTTAAAAGTATCATGGAAATATAAATTTCTTGGGTTTCTATTCGCAGGATCACTCTGCCACACAGTTACAAGTAGACCATCTTCAGGCTCTGAGATTTTTCAAAAACTTTGATAAGTCTTATTTTTTATCCTAAACAATGAAACAGTTTAGTCATAACCAGTACAACTGGGTTACATAACACTAGTAGACATGACAATAGCTAACCTAATCTTTAAAATATCTAGAATTGATTTAGTTATAGAAATGTCTAATTAACAAAACAAAAAATTTACTTTTTTCAAAAGCATTGTAGAAAAAAGATTGAATTTGTTAATTTATACTACATTATCATATTCAGCTGCTGATGGCTTATACAAATTAATTTCTAAATTAACCTCTAACTATGCAGGTTTTTATCTCCCTTTCATTCAAATTCATCCTTACCATTTCCTCCTAATGCTTTCCTTTGCTTTTTCCTGCTATTGACCTTGAAATCTTAACTGTTCTACATCTACAATCTCATTTCCCTATATTGTGAAAATTTAATCTTCTGAGGTCATCAGATCTATATTCATCTTTAAAATTCACTTTACACATCCATCACATCATTTTCATATCATTTCTCTCCATGTAACACATATCCTCAACCCTAATTAAATGCCATGGTAATGTTTACAGATTTAATTATAAAACACTTGGCCAGGTCAGGTGCTTCCTGGAGTAGGATTATAAAGGTAGATCAGGTGAAAATTACTCAGCATGACATTTCAATGGCCTAATATGGTTTCAGAACAATAATCTTCATTTTTTTTAACAATGATCCAAAAAATATACTCTTTGAAATATTTTTTTAATGACTTTGGTAATTGATTTTGTATCTTATAAATTTCTATCTTCATAGATTCTAAATTTCTAAAATATGTATTAGCAATTTTTGTTACATCTGTTTGAAAAGTGAAATAGCTTTCTTATTGAAAGCTTATCCATGCTGATATGTAAATTTATTTGAAATTTTTATGGTTAAATATTTAAAATAAATTGGAGAGCAGCCAATAAAATTTGGTTCCTCTTAGGAAATTGCCTCCTAAGATATTTTCTCTACTAAAATTCAGATGAATAACATTAGAATTTCAGCAAAACTGAACATGGCAGCAATTTTAAAATGTTCATAAAAGATTCAGAAAAGCAACAAATTTCTTTTGTTTACATAAAGGTTAGTTTTTTGCCTCTCCATGAGGGCAAAGGGTGATAGGTTGATTTAATGTTGGGAGAAACTAATTGTCCCAAAAGAGCACCTAATCAATAGTCACCAAATCCCCTCCACATTCATTTGGAAGAGTGCCTCAAGCAACAGCAACAAATTTGTCTCATTTTTTCAAGGAGTGCAATGCTTAAGACCAAAAAGAAACATTTTGATTTCAACTGAAAGGCAGAGAAAGCTTGACAACAGGAAGTGCAAACAGCCTCCCAAACTTTTAAACTATAGAGATCAAGTCATTTTACTGTATCTTTTGCAGAAATGGTATACATTCATCTTATTAAAGATTTGATGATCTTGTTTTATGGCATATCAACCCTTTTTGAGTAATTTAATACCGAATTAAATCATTTTGATACAGTATCATCTAAGTTCTTAATATTTTCAAATAAATTTGTTTTGTAAAAATATATTTTGTAAATAATCTGCAAACAATAGATTCCATTTAATCCATATGGAGCCATGACTGATACTACGACTCTAGATCAAAGTAAACCTAAAAGAATAAAACTTAAGGTGCAACCCCCACTCTTCACAACTCCTAAATTAGGGCTTCAACACAAATTATATAGTTTAAGGTTATATCCAGGACCTCAATTTATTAAAATTAGTTTTTAAATTTATATTATTAAATACAAACAAAAATCTGCCTGCAACGATTAACTTGGCTCTAAATATTTTTTTTTAAATATATCATATGTTTTAATATAAACCTTTTCAAATATTTTAAAAACTAATTGTTTTCATTTAAGTTACCTCCCTTGAAAAATGATGAACAAAATATTTCAAGAATGCTTTTAGTAATTTATTTTTTTCATTAAATCACTTTAATTACTATTGACAAAATTAATTTGTATTTATATATATATATTACGCACACACACACACAGAAGGAAAATCCGACAGTTAAATTACAAACTGTATAGCATTGCACATTAATTATGAACTGTTTAAAAATAGTTATGAAAAGTAGGCATACAAACAGTCGTGTTTGTTTTTTACTATATAATTGAAAATAATTTTTGCTTTTATTCATCTACTAGCAGGGATACCGGGCATTGCCTGGGTGTGTCGACGTGGTAGTAAGGAACAAAACAAAAAAAAGGGGGGGGGTAATAGTTGGGAATCAAAATAACAGTAGGCAGCCCGGGTGGAGAGAGGTGTTGTTAAAAGCAAAAAAAAAAAAAAATGATAGTAGGCATGTAGGCTTGAACCTGTAACGTGAAAGGGGGGGGGGAATATCATATAGCTGATGCATCCATGGCGCAACCGGAAGCTGAGAGCGTTGAAATTAAGCATAATCAATCCAACAGAGACAATGACTTGTAAGAATGTCAACAAAAAAAGCAACCCATTTTTTCCATTTTTTTAATTTTCACACTTTTGCACTGATTTTCCCTGGCTAAAACCCAAATATAAAGTTTTGCATGGGTTCGAATACCCTATACATCAAGTTTCATTTCTGTAGACCAAAAACTGACAGGAGTTTGGTCGGCAAAATTTTTTAAACAAGAATATATGCGTATACGTAAATATATAAAGAGTTTTGTGTTTACTATCAGCTTTTTATGCGAATATTACGCAAGTATAAATCATCTGCATGAATTACACATATTAGTTAACTAAAGATGAACATCCCATAAGAAAATTGAAAAAACTATTAGGGAATATAAATGAATGTTTAAAAGAATATGCAAATTAGTTGGATCTTTTGCAGATGAATCCAATTCCATAACCCATATATAAAAAAGTTGTATTTCTTTTTAAATAAATAGAAAAAAGTGTTTTTAATATGAATATCAATACAACAAAAATTATAGGAGTATAGATATGTTTCATAAGTATTTTTATCTAAGTTGAAAGGAATATTAAAAAAAAAAAAAAAACTATGTTCATACTTTGACTTTTAGGTCTAATTTTTTCCTTTGAATATATTATCTTTTCAAAGTTTTCACCCGTGACCTTATTAAATAAAGTCTTTTATTATAGCCAACTTATCATCTATATATAGGCCCTTTTCAAATACATCTGTCAGTGTGTACAGAATATATAAGCCAACAAGGTAATACAGCAGTTTAGGGCCTCTGTTATTGATCATTATCAATCTTTTACACTTGAAGAGTATTCAAGAATTCAAGCAACATCTATAACACAGCTTAAAAAAAAACACAGCGAGTATACTGAGGCTGAAACCACATATAAGAAACAATATACTGAAAATAATAAAAATAGAAGTATCATTTGATTCAACTTGCCATCTAACTAAATACTGAAAACTAAACTAAGAAATTTCTATATCTGATTGATGAACATTTTCCATAACTAATTCTCAACATAAAATATTCAATAAAATTAATTAAAATTGAATTACAGTTGCAAGATTTTAGAAATAATCATTAAAGCTCACAATAATATTAAATGTTAGTATAAATAAAATTTGGAGAAATTAAAACAAAAAAAAAAATAAAGCATGAAAAATAGATAGAAATCTTAATAAACCAATTAGAAATAAGGAAAAATGTAATTGAAAAATAAGGGTATATTGTCCCCTACAAAATGGTTAAGAAGTATTTGCCATATCACAATATATACCAACGAAAACCTGAATAAAATAAAATAAAAACATAAGAGAAACCACAATGCATTATAAAAGTGATTTTATAAACACAAAAGCAAAATTAATAATCAAAAATAGGTATAGTACATCATTATCAAACAATTAATAGGAACTTAATAGTAGGTGAATGTGAAACCTTAAGATAGCTATGATATGCAGCTATTTAGATGTTCTGTTTAGTTAATGTTTGAGAGAAAAATTATAAATTTTAAAAATGAAAAAATACTTAATTGCAGAAGTAAAAAGCCATAAACTTGATACAGAAAAGAAAAAACAGAAAAGAAAAGGGGCAAATCTCATGTGTTTCAAAAGATAGTTAGCATCAGAACAATGTGACTGATGTAATAACTCAGTTCCTCTGGGTCATGGCAAGGTCATCTTTTGGTTGTTTGACTTAATTAGAATTGAAGAGCATCAAAATCTATTTTTCTAAACAAAAGGGGAAAAATTCATTGGCGGAAGGAAACAAATAGCTTATGTGGGGGGAAATAAAATTAAGAACTGATTAATTGTAATCTAGAATGAGCATTGCAAAACTATTAGAAAAGTTGTAGAATGTAAATCCATGTATTGAGTTTGATGATTGAAACAATGGTTCTTGTATGTTATTTGAAATAAGGATTTTTATACTATGTAATAAGCACTGTTGAATCAAATATTGAGACGAAAACTATATACACAAGTATATATAAAATAGTGATGCCCTCCTCTTAACTCTCATATGTTTGTAAGTTTGATAAAGACGTACCAAACAATGTACAAAAGGTTTATGGTCTTCCTTGATAAAGACTCACTACTATCAAAGTTAATATAGATGACATTACATTTTTTAAATGTACATAAAAATTTAATATTTGTTAAGATTATTTACGCTTAAAGATAAATGCACATATTTGTCTCATACAAACAATATAAGTCATAAACTCAGAAATTCCCCACCCAAACGCCAGGAGTTTCAATAAAATTTTTGAAATTTTCAAAGTCGTTAGCTACATACTTATCAGTTACATATTTGAATTAGTAAAAAAATGACCAAACAAAAATTGGAATTTAGTTTTTTTGAAATAGAAAAATCATCTCTATATATAAAAGGCAAAACGGGCGTGCAAGTTTTTGTGTCGAAGAAAGGCTTTTTTGCCAAGGTTCTCGGGGAGGGGGGCGAGGTTACTATCACTTAAAACTTCTTATATACCGTGTAGATCATAATATGTACAAATTGCGAACGCGCGTCGTGGCTAGATTTATTTATGTCGACTTTTACAAAATTATTGCTATTTCAACTTCTCACATGTTGCTTGGGCTTTTTCATATAAAAGTGAAACTGATGTGAAACTAAGGAGCAGTCCTTGGCCTACGGGCCGGGAGCATCCAAAAAGCAATGAACGTTTAGTCAATGTCGGTGAAAACCGTCATAATTGACAATTGCTTTCATTTGGACACTCCCCTAATAAAGAGGAGCTGGTTTTCCCCAAAATGTTGGGGAAACAAAACCAGACAAAGTTTGGTAAAAAAAAAAAAAACCCAAAAGAAGTACCCCGCAGTTAAAATTAAGTGCAGAATTTAATTTCCTTTGACCTAATTAAATTCACTGCGCACCTGTCACTTGTGCGTTTATAAACGTTAAAATGAAATTGTTTTTAGTTATTTTCCTTTCATGGGCGAGCGGGAAGTTATCAAGTTTTTCGCCTCAACGTTCCAGGTTCGATCCTACCTACATACCAAAACTTTAAAAAAAATTTTTCCGATTTTTTAAACAAGTTTTGTTTTTTTGTTTTTTTTTTTATTTACTTTTTCTTCTTTTTACATCAGGTTTGCTGAGGTTTTTTTTTTTTTGTTTTTCCGATTTTTTTAAAAGTTTAACATAAGGTTTGGATTTTCTTCCACTTTCTTTTCCGCCTTCACGTCACATGTTTGAGTCTGCCTGCCTACTACCACTTTTTTTTTTTTTTTTTTTTTTTAGATCAACACACACCTCCAAATACCTGTGCAACACCAGGCACCCAGGCTAGTCTAATATATAAAAAGCGTGTATGTGCGTGTGTATTTTTATGTCTTGCAAAAATTTCCAACAGACGTGTCGGAACGTGACAAAATCGGTATCGTTTTAAAAGCTCTCTTTCTGATGACAAACATTGAAAAATTGGCCAAAAACATTAATTCCTTCACCCTCAACTGGGGGCAGTTTTCTACAAGGAGGGGTCGCTTTTTTCGTCAACATTTCCACAAGTCATTGTCTCCGTTGGATTGACTATGCTTAATTTCAACGTTCTCAGCCTCCGGTTGCACCATGGACGAATTGGTTAAGACGTTATGTTTTTTTTTCCTCCTTCACGTTACGGATTTGAACCTGCCTGCCTTCAACCACTTTTCTTTTTTTTTTTTTTTTTTAAACCTCTCTCCACCTGGGCTGCCTACTATTGTTTTGATTTCCCCTGTCCCTCGCTACTACTACTTTTTTAACCCCCCCTCCTCCTCGGGGTTCCTTACTACACCACTTTTACACACACAGGCAACACCGGGTACCCCCATTAGTCCATTATAAAAGTATTTGCAAATTTGTTGAGTTACCCGGCTGACAGAATAAGAACAAGCTATCATCATGGATTAAAAAAAGGGTTCGATTCCAAATTCTTTACAGATTCCTAACTTCAAAAGATACTCTTAAAGAAGGTTCATCAGTCGAAACGTGAGAAAAACATGCAGGATGAGAACAGTAGTTTGAAGAATCCAAATACATACACATTATCAATCGTCATTTCAAACGTTGCAAAACATGAATGTTTAACATTAAATAGTATATTAATTTCCATTAGTATTTACATGCAAATAGAATCAAAATATATACAGCATAGCATATATATATATATATATATAGGCAAATACTAGACTAGACTACTAGTAGGTCTGTATAATTAAATATTGATATAAACCTTTTGAAAATTAAAGTATTTTCTATCTCCTCATTTTTCAAAAGAATGCTACTTGTCCATAATAAGATTAAATTGCAATTATTGTTAAATCACCTTTCTGATTCTGATATAGGTGAGGATGATTTTTCCTCGCATTACTTTTGGGTTCAAAAACTTTTTCTTTTTTTTTTTTACAATTTGCTGCTTGTAAAAAAAAAAAAAAAAAAAAAAAAAAAAAAAATGGGGGGGGGGCTATGTTTTGTTACAAACAAAAAAAAAATAATTTGCAATCTATTTTTTCATATTTAATATTAAGTAATAAAGTTTTCATGTTCAAATTCATATCTACTCTTACTACCTTCGAAATCATAATAAATTTGATAACTTTTTATCTTCATACACCAATTGCTAATCATATTTCAAGCTTTCCCGTTGGCTAACATTTAACTTTAATATTATCATTCTCATTATGGCCAACATGTCATGCACAATGTGTATTTTTATTTTTTTTTTACATTTCTTAGTTAAACCCTAAAAAAACAATTACATAAAAAAATTGCTTTGTAGAACATCACTTAGTTAAAATATTTCAGATTTATATTTACTTAAACATTTTTAATTAAACCATGTTTTTTAGCAATACTTCGATTAGTCAATTAAATTTTTTTATTGTATTAAGTGTTTTAGTTTGTTTTTGTTTTGTCCCCCCCCCCATTATCTGGGGTTACTACACAAACAAAATGGAGTTTCTCAAACGGAAAACTAAATAATTTAGTAAAATAAAATAAAAACAAAAGTAAAACAATAATGATAGTAAACTTATAGTTATTTCTTTTGAAGAGGAAGTGTATTTCAGTCATACAAGTTTTTTTTAATTATTTGCTGCCAATAATCAGCGTGGTAACAAGTTATGACAACAGCTGAAAGGCGACCACACAAAATTAAAATTTGAGCTTCTGATATGGAAAATGAATAACTACTTTAGTAATAAGAAATGAAAGGAAACAGAATTTGAGGCAGGTAGGAAAGCTAAATTTTAATTTAAACATTCATTTTTATTGAAAAAGTATATTTAAATAAAGAAGCATACAAAAGCATAATGTCGTTACTTTAAATTTGTTTATACACATTTTTCTCTTTTTAAAATGTGAAAGTTTTTACGTTTTTTTATTTTTTTTTTTTATTTTTTAAATCAATAATGATCGATTTTCTAAGACTTTGATTAATCCAGTATAAATATAAAAAAAGAAAAACTAACAATGTATGTAAGGTATGGGTTATTCGAAGGATAGACAAATAGTATTGATGTAGAGACTGGATAAAGTTAAGATGTATAAGGAAAACAATAAGACACATTAAAACAAGGCTATAAATTTTTTAGAATCTTTGTGAAAATAGTGAAAATGGAACATAATGGAATTTATTAAAATAGGGACGCCATACTAAGTACATAATCAACACATTATTTTAAAGAAAATGTCAAAGTACTAGAGATGTTAAGAATAATGGATAAAAAGCACTAATAATTTTTATCCAAGTACAAATCCCATTATTTCCTTCCACACTTGGCAAAATATTGGTTTTAAAATAAAATAAGTTAATCTGGCATATAACACTTCTGCAATAAATCAGTAACGAAGTCGTTTTTTTTTTCTTTCTATTTCATGTTTAAGAGAATAGTAAATTAGTTTGGTCAGAACAAAATAAACAGTAAAATCTTTAAAATATTTAGTGGGTCTATCTGTTGAGATATGATTAAAAACAGATTCTATACCAAGATAAAACAATTATGAACAAAATTTTACAAGGAATCCAATCATGGTATTTGTTTTATATTGTAAAACTTTACAATAATATTGTGGGATCTGTGTTCATGCCAGCGATCCATAAACAGCAAAAGCTGTGAGAATTAACTTTATTAATAAAGTTTTTTGGGGTTTGTTTACCCAACTTTGGCTGGTTTTGTTTCCCCCCCCCAGATGAAAAGGGGATTGTCCAAATGAATAGCAATATCCTGATATAAGGGGTTCCCCCCGCATTGATCAAAAGCCGATTGCTTTTTGGACGTTCCCGGCACGAGGACCGGGAAAAATGCCTTTGTTTAAAATTAGTTTCGCTTTTATACGAAAAAGCCGCATCAACACGAGAGGGGCCGAAATAGCAAGAATCGTGTAAAAGTCGATGTAAATAAATCTAGAAGCGATGCGCGTTCGCAGGAGGCAACATTGGTAACAAAGATGACCCATCATATTGCTAAACTTAACTAGTACTTGGTTAACCAAAAGAAAGTTAGAGCCTTTATAAGGAGATTTTTGTAGCAATATATCAAGATTTCTTTTACAATTACTGGTAATTTTCAGCCATCAGCGTAAGTTGACACAGAAAAGGGGTTTGCAGAGTAGAAATTCTCTTTCTGGTGTCGTTTAAGCTAATGAGAAGGAACAGGTGTATTTCTCTTCATCTTGACAATATCGCTACCTAAATACAATTACGTCTGATATTTTGCTTTATTTCATTTCCAATTTGAAAATTGATAAATAGAAATAAAAAAATAAGAAAATTCATATGGGTTCAGGATTCTGTAGAGCCTTCTTATAGTCAAGAAAAGTAAGCAAATCGTCTCAAGTTTTTTCAACATCAGAGAAGTAACATCAAAATGTAAGTAAAATTGAACATAAGGTTGTCAACAAGAAATATAAATCAACCCTAAAACTTTTAAATGGGAAGATGTGTCAGCAGAACTAAATTTTAAATGAACTTTGAAAGTGATTTCCATTTGCTGTCACTAACCTGGATATTTAAATAAATAAAAAAATTTTTTTAATTATCCCAATCTTTTAGATTGTAAAGAGTTAATTAAATATATAATTTTGCACTTGTGTTTAACATCACTTAAATTCTAATGTTACTTTTCTCTAATGGACGCTAGTTGAAAGAGGATTTTTTCAAAAACTAAATCGAAACTTTTTTTTTATTAACTATTTCTAAGATGTTGTACTTAATATTTAAGAAAATGGTATAATTCAAAAAGCAGAAATAAAAGTAGAACATGAGAAATATTGCTAATTGCATTGTGACCTATTTTATTTGTTGAAAACTGGGGGGAAAAAAATCCTGAAAGGGATTACACTACTTTTTTTTTTTTACCAAGCAAAGGACAAACAACCTGTATTTCTCAGTATGTATTACATAAAATAGATTTACAGAAACTTCCACATACACACTTCCCGTTCGGATTCCAATGATTGTAATCCAAATTTAGCATGCATAAATCGGTGGCTAATCACATCACCACATACATCAAATATGGCATATCTTGAAATACAAGTAGAGTTAGAAATTTTACAGTTAACTGGGGCAACCATATATATGTTATGTATTCAAAATGGCCGCCATGAATTATGAAAATTACACTGAATTGATTTTCATATTTTGAAAGTATACACAATATGCAACAATGGTTAAGTGTTCATGTGATGGTATCATCTTTAATATAGAATGCATGTCCAACTATGACACAAGTAAGAAAAAGTCAACTTTCAATTTCAAGATAAAACAAAAAGAGTAAAATGATTAATAAAATAATTTTATTGAATAAGATATTTTTTTAAACAACTATAGAATAATGCACCTTATTTATTTGGAAAAAAGTACAAAATCGAAATAGACAAAATAAAGTTGAAAAATTATCCTAAAACAAAAAAAAAAACCCTCTTCAAATCTTGCAAATGAATTTTAATTTTACTTTGATAATGAATTTTTGAATAAGCCTACAAGTAAAGGTTATTGTACCCCCACGCCACCAAAAATAACTGAAGATATTACTTTCTACATTAAGTAATGAAAATGAATTCTTTCAGCAAATATTAGTCTTCTCCAATGTTATAAATAAGTACTATTCTCCATACTTGTAGAACGGCATAGTTGTTAGAGAGAATAAAAAAAGGAAACAAAAGGTTCTTCCTCATTATCCTAGTTGAAGTTCAATGGTCATTTGCATACAATGAGTGTGGGAAAATGTACACAGAAATAATGTAGACATAAAAATAGCTCTTCCGTAATCAAAAAAGATCCGATATTTTCTGATTGACGATTCAGTTCAAAATTTAAATAAGATTTTGTTAATTAAAAGATTTTGGATGAATGATTGTTTTTTTTTTTTTGTTGCTTTTTTTTATCTGCAAGATTATTTTTAGGATAATCTGTTTTAAAACGGTAATTTCAAAATCGGTATTATTTTTTTTATTTATGCAAATGTTAATTTTTTTTCTTCAAAATCTTATTATCCTCAACATTTATAGTTATTTCTCAACAACAATTTGATGGACATACCCTCAAGCTTACTACATTGTTTATCCACAGTGATGGTTTTCCTGCATTCAAATATAATTTTTTATATGTAAGGTCACAGCAGACATGATCTGAAATGTTGTCATCATATCCATTATATTTCATACAGACAGGGGTTTGAAATTTTCTGGCAGCCTGCAATCCTAGTTGTTAAGCTTGATAATTTTGAACATCAATTCCATTCTAATTACATTGTCTAAAAACCTTAATTTATATTTAAGTATTCTTGGGTCATCTCACTTTCCTCTATAAAAATCTCGACATTTTCTTATCCAAGAATCACTCTTCTCAATGTAGCAAGCCAACATAACTGACTGATTACCAGGAGCTCAACAAGTTTGTTTTTTTTTTTTTGTTTTTTTTTTACAAAGGCATCACCACATTATCAAGGCCCAGAGGCCACTCAAGGATAAGGGTTAAAGAGTGTACAGTAGAAATTGGTCAATATAGTAATCATTAGTAATGAAAATTTGGTACATTTAATAACTTATATGGAACGGCTCATCAAGAACTTATTTACTTTAGACTTGAACACAACCATATTGTAGTCAGCCGGAAAGCAGGAAAACGGAAGACAATTCCACAGGCGTGCAGTTCTAAGAAAGAAGCTTTTGTACATTCAGCCTTTCAATATTGTGGAAATTAAATGGCAATCACAAACACCATAATCCCCAAGAAAATCAAAATGTAAATAATACTAACGCCTCAACCATAAAATCCAGACCAAAATATTACTCAGGATTCATGTCCCAAAATATTACTTAGGATTCATGTCCCAGCATCACCTAGGAAAATTGCAGAAACTAAGAATTGCAACCTCAAAAACTAAATTGAGTGAAAAGACTCTTCAAAAAAATGTTAAACGTTTATCTATGATATAAAAATAAAACTATGTATTATATTAAAATTAAAACAAATAAAGCAATAAAACTAGTTAATCAATGAGATGTCCTTTTGTAATGCTATATCTAAATTAGTTAACCAGCAGACATTTATCACATACACATGATCATTATATTAGGAATATGTTTTATTGTAAATATGCATTTTATTTTGCAATGCCAATTGAAAGAGTTAAAATTATTTCTATGAAAACTTGAAATTAAATTATATTTTTAAAATGTTTACCTAAAACATTTTAATACTAAATTTATTTATCTGTTACTAGTTATATATTTGATCAATTAAGGTTTGTGCTGTTTGATTGTGTATGAACTGTTCAAAAGGTTATGCACTTTTAATGAGTTAATAGATTGTGAAATCAAGCATTGACAAAGTTTATACGGACCCGACCTTAGAGAAAAGAATAGTTTCTAAAATTTTAGATGATAATTGATCATTTAGAGTACTGTTATCTTGAGTCTTATTCTCAAATTTCCTTGCGCAAGAGCCTGTGGCATAACTGATAAGGTACTAGGTAAAAATTCAGTTCTAAGTGACACTATTCTTGAGGTTGAAGGTTCAATCCTTAGTGCAGGAAATACTCAGAATACAATTGCCAATTAATTAAGACTCAGTACCCAGTGATGATTGACAAAACGAGGGTATGCTACCCCTGTGAATTAAATAAACGATTCTGACAAATTCTACGCAGATTTTCAAAGATTCTAGAGTTCAACAAAATACATCTGAAGAAGATTGGAGGTTCAGCTGAAACATTGAATAGTAATCTGAAGAATCCAAACAATACAGAGTAGTGATTAACAGAATCAGATGGAGAGTCAAAAGTCAATTGTGTTTTTTTGAAAACAAACTCTGAAATCGATTTTATTTTAAACAAATCTGATGTGGGGAATTTCAGACTCCAGCATAAAAAGTATATAAAAGAATTTATAGCAGAAAAGATTTTTTTCATGCATTTTCATGCTCTAAGCATATAATTCCCATTGTGTCAATATTCCAAAATGAATTATTCAGTAGTAAGATACTGTTACAACAAATGCCATCAAATAGTCAAACGCTATCTCATTAAATGAAACTCGAGTTAACAGACACTGAAAACGTGACTGATAAGAAATTCTTTTTTGTTTTGTTCTCCATATTCATACGATTTAGGAGTTTTGTATTAGTTTTTTTCTGCAGAAAATTAATGGACTGCCTTGCAAGGTCAGAAAGAACAATTTTATATGCTTACTAGAAAAAAAAAATATATCAGAACACATACAAACAGAAGAGAAACTTTAAAAATGTTATTGTAGATAAATAAATTTTCAAAAATGTCCATTGAATAATCTCTCATCAGGTTTCTGTTACAGGTATTCATTAACAGTTGAGATAAATAATGAGAAAAAATGCTTAGAAAATATAGAGAGATTAGTAAACATTTTATTTATTTTACATTCCCATAGATATTAAAGCCTCTTAAGTGACACAAATTACAGATAATATATGTGCACAAAATTCCCAAGGCAAGTGAGCAACCTGAGAAGCCTTCATTAGATTTGTAGACAAATATTTATTTAGAAGATTACAGCTTACATCACATTGAAACAATGGTGCTTGTAGCAACACTCAAGTTAAACATTGAGCCAAGTTGGTATTTAGATAGGTGATTGTTTTGGAAAATAAGTTGCTAATAAGCGTCTATAAAGTAACTTTACTATCCCTGGCCAAGATATTATCCCCTCCCTTAATTATGGATGAAATAGTAGAGTACATTAGACTATCAACTTTTGGTAGGGCAACTAATTCAAGAGAAAGAAAATTTCGGAATAACATTTCTCATCTTATCCTCGCATTGCATTGAATATATTGAATCAAGACTTGAGCAATGCTGGTTAATGAGGTTAAGTAATGCTGGAGATTCTGCAACCCTTACTTCACTTTAAACTCATGAGAGAGTATCCATTATCTTTATTGACAGGTTAGTCAAAATTTATAAAACTAAGGAGATGACCAACCTACTAGATTGTTTACTCATTAAAGTAAACTATATATTAAAGTAACTGTACATATACAACATTGGTCGGTAGTCTATTTTCATTTTTGTTTTATTTAACTATGCTGCTTTTTTTTACCAAATTAATTATTTCTAAATAGAATTTTGAAAGAGAAATTTAATTATTAGATATCATTTACTCATTGTAGCATGTTACATGAGGCGCTATTTTCTGTTGTACTAACGTGTAATCTCTCACGTAGCATGTGCCATTATGGCCAGACTTGCATAGCAACATCATAGGTGTTTGGAACACAGTGGCCATTTATGCTCAGCCTTAGTAGACATCTTTTATAAAAGAGGTCTTGAAAATACATTACTGAGACCAGATACTACAAATCTCTTCTCTCGCCATAGAATGGCAGGACAAGCTTCTGAAACTGTTAAAAAAGTTGCTTTCATTGCAAAGATGTTTGTCTTTTACAATGGAACTTGTTGATCATTTACTTCTTTATCTCAAACAATATCCATCAGATGCATACAGACATGACTACAAAATGGCTATCTCTAACATGTATCTCATCACACTAACAATTCGACGAAAGTATTAAAACAAATTCTTATAAAACTGTTGTCAAGGTGTAAATGTTCGTTTAATATCTATAAAATTAGAGGATGTAAATAGCTTCTGAAATGAAATTCAACAGTATGTTTCCAACTTTTGAGAGGTCACAATGTAATTTTATTTTTAACTATTAAAAGATTAAAATGACCAACTTGTTGAAATGTAAATGTGTTCTGGTGGATTTCATCTTGTAATTCAACTGTTATTTTAATAAAGGATTTTAAAAAATTTCGCTTATTCTTCGCTTTTGCATATTTGGTTTCAATAAATGTTGAGGCTCCTATATGCTACATACTCTAATAGTTTCTTCCCTCAAACTGCTAGACTTTGGAATCCCTCTCTCCTATGTCCTGCTTCACTGTACAAACATGCAGAAGTTTAAATGTAATGTGAACAGATACCTCACTGCTCAACTCCCCACAGTTCTGTTACACATAATCCCAAATAATAGTGTCTTACATCCAAGTAGCAATGTGGCTTGTTTAGGTTAAAAAAGAATAATAAAAAAATAATTCAATGTGTAATTATCAAAGTAGAAGCAAGAAACACAAAGTTGTCTAATTTAATAATATTAATAATATAAATGGTAACATGACACAAAAGTACATAGTGTTACTTTTTTGTGTGTACATACAATAAACATTTGATTTCTTTATGAAGAGAATAATTACTGGAATAAATTGCTGCAGCTGACAAAAATGGAAGTAGAGTAAATAGCTTGAACAATTAGATTGATGAATTTTATGCTTATGGTATAGATAATACACTATACGGACAGTATTAGGAACTTTCAGATAAGATTATTAAAAAAAAATTTGACATTGGAGGTAAAGGAAAACAGAAAAAGTACTTTTCTTAATTATTATTTAATAAAGTTATTTATTTTCTTTTGCAGAGTTGCATGAAAGTACTGAAATAAAATAGTTATATAAAAAATACTTCTTTTTAATGAATATTGTTTAAAATGGCTATGTTCTGCTTGGAATCCAGTGTTATCAGCTGCAGTTGATAAATAATTGTCCAATTGTGAGAATGTCTATGTCAGGACAACAAAAATGACATTTTAATTTTAATATTGACTTTATACATTTCTGCTTAAAAAAAAACTTCTAAAAGTAGAAAATAAAGACATTAAACACAAAGATATTTCAGTAATGAAAAATCGAAAAAGAAAAAAAAAAAAATGAACATTAAATTAAGCCAATTAGTAATAATAATTTTCAGTAAAATCAATTCCTTAAAGCAATAAAACAGTGTCTGTCCAACCTAATATTGATAAAAATGCTATTTTAGGCATAATTTTGATTGGCTTATATATAATTGATGGATGCTAAAACAAAATAACTACCTTTTCAAAATTTAACAAACTCAAGCAACAGGGTTTGATAAATCTATACTTTAAGGGGAAAGGATAGACGAGACCAATAGATGAAAATAATCAATAGTTTAATCTGAAAAACATTCTTTAAAGAATGCAATGACCAGACAAAATATGTTTACATGCAAAATTTTATTTAAATGGAAAATAAAATATCTTTGGAATGTATGAATTTTCAGAAGTGAAATCAATATAGCTACCAAGATTAGACTAATGAGTTCCAAGTTGAGCAATCTATGGTAAGGGCTTTATCTCTTTCAACTATGTTTTCCTTGGCCATCTCTGCTACCTTAATTGTTATACATCTACTAACCCAGCAACTCTCATCCATTCTTTTAATGTTGCTATATCATTGAAGCCTCCTATTCTGTATCAGCTCTCTATACCATCTTGATTAAATCGTCCTCAGAGTTCATGTCTGAACCCATCTTTAAAACATGCATTACATATATATTGTATCGTTCTCATTATTTTTCACCATGCAGCATGTCCTCAACCATCATTGGTCAGGTTTCACTTCCGTGCATCAACTATGTACACATACCTGATAAACTTAATTGACAGTTTGTTGGTTAGTAATGGCAAAAGTTTCCATCCAATCCTAATTCTTGCAATCACACCAGCACCGTATTACCAAATGGTAGCAAAAAAAGTTAAAATCTTATTGTTTTAATGACGACTGTAAACGTTAAGTACCGATTTTGCAAACATGTTGAAAGTTGTTTTTTTACAATATTGTATGCTGGTATGAATCTTTTTTTTTAGCAGTTTGAAAGTTGAATGTAATTAATGGTATCATTCAGTCATTAAATTAAATAAAATTATTTCAAATTATAGCATACTCATGTGTGTTTATACACACCACAAATAAATTAGATGGCAAAATAAGTCTCTTTGCAACTATGAGATTAAAAAAGGTTTCTATATTAATGCTTTTATATAATAATAATATAGAAAATATTTTTGTCATACAAGAATAATATCTAACAAGATATTTCAATTTACAAATTTTCAAACGAAGTCAGTATAGAAGAATAGTGGTTATGATTCAACAAATTAAGGATGCGCCTGAGAAATTACAATTCTTGGTTCTTGCACAGAATTCTCACTGTATTAAAAAACCAAAATAAAAGAAAAATCTATGATGTACATACTCGTGATAAAATAAAAATATCATATTCCAAAATTCACATAAATTGATCAAGAACTTTTATTTTTAAATAAGAAAAAATTTTATGACTATCCAAGTAGTGATTGTCCCGCCCACCATTTTAGAGAGGGGGAATAACTCAACAATAATTCATACCAGATTTATGTTGTAATGCTTATGAATTTCAATTAATTGCTTAAGAAGGATTTTCTTTATAAAAAATAAAACTACTTGCTCAATTTATGTGATTTTTTAAATGAATTTTTTTGCTCCATCATGGGTACATATATTACACAAATTTTTCTTTATTTTTGTTTTTAAATATAAGGAGAATTCTAGACAAGAACTGAAGGCTAGGACAAAAAATAGAACATAAAACGATACTAAGAATGGATTTCGTACTCATTCAAAGTTACATTCTAAACAATCAGAACAGAAAGGTAAAAAATGATGAGTGAAATCCCCCCCCCCCCAATTTTTTTTTTTTTTTTTTTTTTTTACTTGGGAGTTACCACTTATCAAGGCTCGAAAACGACTTGACACTCGAGGATAAGTGTCAATGAATGTAAGGTGGTAGTGTAGTAATCACTAATGGTGTAAATTGGGTAGAATTTGATTATTTATGGGGATGGCTCAACAAGAACTTGTTTATGTTGAATTTGAAGTCTACCATATTGTATTCAACCGGGAAACAGGCCAGAAGAATATATATATATATATATATATATATATATATATATATATATATATATATATATATATATACACACACATACATACACACACAATTTTTTTTTTTTAATGTTTCTATATTTGTGCTGAACCTTTATTTCCTCTGGTATTAGAAATTCCAAAAGCAACTTACCAGGACCAGATACGGCATATACATAGCCATACAGGATTTCCTTTTCATTGTCGCGAATCTTTGGTAATCTGTCCATAATTTATGCTTTCTGGAAATAAAAAACATAAAAATATATAATCAAAAAACAAAGTTTACAAAAGACAAAAAAAAAAAAAGGATAAAGAAGAATGCAAAGTTGGAAGTAGATCAAATGAAATGCAATAAGAATTTGAGATACATCCGTATTAATAACACCACCAGATCTATCTTATAGAAACAAACTGTCCATTTGCTTTACATGCCCCCCTCCCTCATCTAGGTGTCAATTCCTGAACGTTGTATGTTATGTATCCAAACAAAGATGAAACTAACATACTCTCAATTGTAACATTGATAGATTTTCCAAGAAATAAATAAGAAATAAAAATAAATTTATTATTAAAACAAATTTATTTTATAGTTCAATTTGATAATGCAAAAGGAGGAAAAAAACAAAAAAACAAAAAACCCTTAAAATATACTAAATGCACACAACCTTTTCTGTTAGTACACATTTATTTTTTTTTACACAGTGATCACCACGTATCAAGGCCTGGAAGCCACTCAGGGATAAGGGTTATTGCAAGTACATTACGTTAGTGTGGAGATTTGATGAAGTGTTTACTTAAGGGGGCGGTTCATTAGGAATTTGTTAACATTGGACTTGAACACATCCAAGTTGTAGTCCGGTGGGAAGCAGGCAGATGGAACAGAGTTCCACAGGCGTGCAGTTCTAAGAAAGAAGCTTTGTTCATGGAATCCACGTTTTGATTTAGGCACAGATAAAGAGTGGGGGAAATTTTTCACAGTGGATTCGGCTAGACGGGTGTTTTTCGTGAAAGATTGGCGAGGGGGGATCAGAGATTGGAGTTCAGACGAGCACCTGCCATGGAAATAACGATAAAACAAGGATAGGCTCGCAATGTCTCTTCTGTGAGAGAGAGGTTGCAGGGTAGAGAAAAGGGCATCCCCCACTAAGCTACGAAGTCTATTTTGTACTCTGTCAAGGCAGGATAGGCTGTTTTTAGCAGCTCCTGCCCAGATATGGCAACAGTACTCCATCCTTGGACGTACTTGGCTTTTATATAGATAGAGAATTGCATCAGTAGTGAGATATCTTCTGGAGCGGTAGAAGGATCCCACCATCTTTCCAGCGACCTTGGTAACAGACTTGATGTACGTGTTCCATTTCAGATCAGGAGTAAAGGTCAAAACCAGGAGCTTGTCAAAACACGGGGCCTCACCCAGACGAGAGCCATCCATCACAATTGATGCCAGATGGGGATCAGAGCGTTGATGATGTAAGGATAGTAGTTTGGTTTTGGATGCATTAAAGGTAACCAGCCACATCTTCCGCCACTGAACCACGTGCTGGAGATCAGAGGAGAGAGAATCAGAGAGAACTTTGTCATTTACAGCCTTTGATGTGTTGCCGTAGATGGTCGTGTCATCAGCATAGATGTCAACGAATGATTTAAGTATGTGTTTAGGGAGGTCATTGATGTAGATCAGGAAGAGAGTTGGGCCTAAGATTGACCCCTGAGGGACTCCAGCATTTCTATTGCAGGCCTCCGATTTTTGTCCATCTACCACTACTCTTATGAGCCTATGGGAGAGAAATGATTTAATGATTGAGAAAACATTTCCAGTTATACCGTAGCTGGAAATCTTGTGAAGTAGACCCTTATGCCATACCTTGTCGAAGGCCTTTGATATGTCAAGAGCAATTGCCCTAGAAAGGAAGCCTTTGTCAAGAGATTCACTAATCCTGTGGGATATAACCGTCAGCACATCTGCGGTAGATCTTGCAGAGCGGAAACTATATTGTGTGTCACTAAGAAGGTTATTCCTGCTGAGGTGGTTGACTATTTCTCTATTTAATATGGATTCCAGCAACTTACTCATAACACACAGGAGACTTATTGGTCTGTACTGAGAGGGAGATGACTTATCACCTGAATTCTTAAATACAGGGTAAACTGATGAGGTCTTCCAGGGAGTCGGAAAGCACTTCTCCTTAAGGCAGCGCTTAAACAGTTTCGTAAGTATGGGAGCAAGTTCTGGTTGAAGCTTTTTTAACACTATAATTGGGATGCCATCAGGGCCAGTTGCTTTACTATTTGGGGAATTTAAAAAATCTATCCCTTAGATATGCCTTTCGAGTTCCGAAGCATTTAAGAAATTGAAAGTAGGTGGGCATGTCAGTTAGTCCAAGAAATATTGATATGTGGAATCATTTTTTTATAATTTATGATAAAACAGTTAGGACAAGCCTTTGTTGTTATATCTTTTTAACCTCACCCTCACATAGCACTAATAATAATTCTTATTCATGGTCCTTTTTGAATAGGACATTTTGTCAGAAGGGATTCTATTGTACTACATCCTTTCTTCTGAAATTTTTCATTCTCTGAAAATGTACCTTTGTTGTCCAGATTTGAAGATGGTTACCTTTTTCACTTGCTAAAGTGTTTCTGCAAATCAAGCAATCATAAATTACTTTCCTCAACAGTTCCCTCTAATGATTTCAGCAGTCTCCCTCATTTAAGAATCTTTCATTTTTTCTTTAGTGATGCTGTTATCACATTTTTATCATAAAATGTCATCAAAAGAAGAGAATGTTTTTCATGATTTTTATTTTGCTGACTCATGATTTTTTTTCTGTAATAAATTTATCAAATGTTAATATATTTTGATTACAGAAATTCCTCTCTGGATCAAATTGGTTAATTGTAGGTATTGACCATTTCATACCCTCTAAAAAGTTTCAGCAAAAACCTAACAGCCAGCCATGGTTCTCTCCAGAATGTGCTGCTGCCATTGCGCACAGAAATCACTTTTTCCACTGCTTCAAACGTAATAGATGTATGGAAACTAAAGCCGTTTTCAGGACTGCCAGCAACCATTGTAAGAAAGTAATAAGGAACGCAAGAGAGTTGTATGCTCAATCTGTTAAGTCCAAAGTAGCTGAGCAGCGGCTTGGTTCCCACCAGTTTTGGCAAATAGCAAACAGAATCCTGAACAGAAGCGTGTGCTCCATCCCAACTATTATCAATGGACCTGAGGTAATCTCGTCAGCATCAGACAAAGCCAAACTCTTTGTCAAGAACTTTGCAGCTAATTCTATCCTTTGCGACCAAGACCGCCAACCCCCAATATTTCCTCCTGTATCAGAAAACACACTATGTGATATACGTATATCTGTACGTGATGTTGCCAAGCTAATCAAAAACCTTGATTCCAGTAAAGCAACTGGCCCTGATGGTATTCCAATTATAGTACTCAAAAAACGTCAACCTGAACTAGCGCCCATACTTACAAAACTGTTTAAACGTTGTCTTAAGGAGAATAGTTTCCCATCTCCCTGGAAAATCTCATCAGTATGCCCTGTATTTAAGAATTCAGGTGATCGCTCATCCCCCTCTCAGTACAGGCCAATAAGTCTCCTGTGCGTCATGAGTAAGTTGCTAGAATCTGTGTTAAATACAGAAGTAATCAAACATCTCAACAAAAATAACCTTCTTAGTGACACTCAATATGGTTTCCGTTCTGCTAGATCTACAGCAGATGTCCTTACAGTTATATCGCATAGGATTAGCAAATCTCTCGACGGTGGCAATCTTTCTAGGGCAATTGCTCTTGACATATCTAAAGCCTTTGATAGGGTATGGCATAAAGGTTTACTTCATAAGATCGCTAGCTATGGTATAGCTGGAAAAGTCTTCTCAATTATTAAATCATTTCTTTCTGATAGGTTCATAAGAGTAGTAGTTGAGGGGCAAAAATCAGAAGCTCACAGTATTAATGCCGGTGTCCCTCAGGGATCCATCCTGGGCCCAACTCTTTTCCTGATCTACATTAATGATCTTCCAAATCATATCCTTACATCATTTGTAGACATTTATGCTGACGACACTACCATTTATGGTACCACATCTAAGACAGTAAACGACCAAGTTCTCTCCAATTCTCTCTCCTCTGATCTTGAGCACGTAGTACAATGGGGAAAGGAGTGGCTGGTTACTTTTAATGCATCTAAAACCAAGCTTCTCTCTTTACATCATCAACATTCTAATTCACATTTGTCATCAATTGAAATGAATGGCTCTCGTCTTCAGGAGGCCTCAAGTTTTGACAAGCTTCTGGGCTTGACCATTACTCCTGATCTTAAATGGAACACGTATATCAAATCTGTTGCCAAGGCCGCTGGAAAAATGGTGGGATCTTTCTATCGATCCAGTAGATATCTCACTGCTGATGCTATTCTCTACCTATATAAGAGCCAGGTACGTCCAAGGATGGAATACTGTTGCCACATCTGGGCAGGAGCTGCTAGAAAGGACTTGTCCTGCCTTGATAGAGTTCAAAATAGACTTCGTAGCCTCGTAGGAGATGTCCTTTTCTCCTCCTTGCAACCTCTATCTCACAGAAGAGATGTTGCGAGTTTGTCTCTGATGTATCGTTATTTTCATGGAAAGTGTTCAACTGAGCTTCAATCTATGGTCCCCCCTCGCCAAACTTTCACAAGAAACACCCGTCTAGCTGTAATCACTATCAATAATTTCCCCCACTCTTTATCTGTGCCTAAACCTAAACGTAGATTCCATGAACAAAGCTTCTTTCTTAGAACTGCACGCCTATGGAATTGTCTTCCGTTTTCCTGCTTTCCGGCTGACTACAATATGGTTGTGTTCAAGTCTAAAGTAAATAAGTTCTTGATGAGCCGTTCCATATAAGTTATTAAATTTACCAAATTTTCATTACTAATGATTACTATATTGACCAATTTCTACTATACACTCTTTAACCCTTATCCTTGAGTGGCCTCTGGGCCTTGATAATGTGGTGATGCCTTTGTAAAAAAAAAAAAAAAAAAAAAAAAAAATTACAGTAGGTTTGCAATAACAAATGCCATATACAAATTTATTATATCTAAACCCACCATCTTATGTAAATTTTAAACACCGTTACATACAGACACATTTATTCATTATATTAAAATCCTATCTTATTTCTTCCGAGCAACATCATCACTAGGGTTATGACAACAGAATATTCTTATCATTGTTTTGACTCTCGAGTATATATCTGACACAGAGAGTTAATCAACCTAGAATCACATCACTCTATATAAAAGCATATATCAACGGATACACACTCGAGCGTCAAAACAATGAAAAGAATATGCTGTTGTCATAGCCCTAATCATCCCGATTGCCAAGACAAAGTAATTCATATTTTCCCCTCTACCTGTAAAGTCCTCTCACTCCCCAAGTCAAGACCGGGTAAATATATAACCATTATAACTATATTGATCTAACACTCTTATTAACTGAATTAAACACTCATACAACTACCATCACACTTTACTATTTGCAAATAATGATTTCTCCCAATTAACATTCCACCTATTCTCATTGGCTGCGACCATGATATTCTATTATTCCAGATTATACACAATCATATAAAAAAACGAACACGTCAGCCCTTAATCACTATGGTCGCTCAGTAGCCACGCATTGTTTAAAATCATTTATACTTTCCTATCGTCGCTTTTCCTGTACTTTACAGACTACTGTTTACAAAAATTAACCACACCATTTAGCTTGAAGTTACACAAGTAGTTGTAATTTTCGTATAAACAAGTTAGGGCAGCTACCTCAGGTGATGTCTATATCTAATGCAAATACTGTGGCTTCGTTGGTTTAGCGTTGTAAATTATGCCAATTCAAATTATTTGGATTAACATTATTTACATTAAAAAATTACATCACAGCTTTCTTTTTATCATGTCCAGTTTTGGCGTCCTAAATTATGCAATGCTAAAATGAACTGATCTCTTAGTAAATGATTAGAAACTGTTCTCTGTAACTGAGTGTTAACAGAAAAACAACAAACCGCCGATACTTACATTACATGAAAACATTTACCCAAAACACAGTGAAGCTGTGGCAACTATTCCATTTTTTTTTCTTTATAATAATAATAATAACAATTTCTTCTAGATTAAAAAGAAAATTTTTTTTGCTTTTTAATACATTTTTTTTTGTTTAGTTCTCTTTTCAGGAATCATTTTCCACACTGCTCAGACATTAACTTTTTTTAAGATACTTTTTTACCTTAGCATCAACTACACCATTTCGTTTAAACTGACGACTTCTATAGGTTTTAGACTCTGCTGAATAAGACAATCTATTTGGCAGAGACAAGTAGTTTTCGAGATATAATGACATGTATTATGCACTGTAATTCACTGTTCTATGCATGCACAATAAAAATGTACTTTTCTTCACATGACACTGCCAATACCCCCCCCCCCTACTTTTTTGTTGTTTTATAGTCTTTGTGGGTAAGTATGCTGACAACATATATCATGGTTGAACTTGGGGCAAATACTTTGACCCCCCCACCCTCATAAAATGGGGTGTCTATTCCGAAAATCGTTCTTACCATGGCGAGGTTGGTCATGTCTATTCCATATGACAATCTTAACATGAGGAGGTTAGGGGTGTCTATTCCGAAACCCGTTCTTATTATTAGGTGATACTTTCCTTAGAACTAAATATATAGCAATGGACAAAACTAAATCTTTTCTATAAAGATTTATGAAATTTGTTTTACAGCAAATATAACAAGTGCCTCTCTTTCTATTGAACTATAATTTTCTGCTGGCAATAATGTCCTTGACGCACGGACTATTGCTTTCAGCTGTCAGTTATCTTCCTTGTGTAGTAGAATGGCCCTTATTCCAAAATTTTTAGCATTAGTTTCAACATATATTTTCATAGTGCAAAAGTCAGATGTTAAGGCCTTTAATTTCTTCAAATGACTTGACATTCAGAATATGAGGTTTGTTTCATATCTTAATTTATTTGATGTAGCTTTTAATTTGTGCATTCTAAGAATAAAGTTGCTGTAAAAATTTGCAAATCACAAAAATATTTTTGATGTTCACACACTTGGAGGAGGCATAATTTTTATATTTGTTAAAATAGTCTTGGTGCTACTTTTATATCAAACAGCCTATTAGATTTCTTTGTGTTTGTAGTTAACTATTTTATACATTTTTCTTCTAATGATATTTGGAAGTAAGCACCCAATAAATCGAGTTGTGAGAATATTTTTGCTCCATTTAACTTTTAAAATATATTTTCAGGTAATGAGTAATTATAAGATTTTAAACCGTTTGATAAATGTATTACCTGTATCATTTATAAAATCCATGTGATAGTATTAAACCAGTGTACCAGAAGTTTTCCGGGAAGAATGTGGAATAACCCCAGCCAACTCAACTTAGATTTAAATAGTTGCTATGAAGACAATATGATTATTTCATTCTTAAAATCAACTTCAAGGATTTTAAGTTGGTATAACGTATAACAAAAAGTAGTATTGGGGAAACCATCGTTTTTTAGCAGTAAAAGTTGTTTGCAACAAGATTTTTGAAGAATCTTAGGGTTTTTTGGGTTTTTTTTTTTTTTTGTTTTTTTTTTGCCAATTTTGATTCAATAACCGAGCTAATATCTTAAACTGGATTATTTTAACACGAAATAACAATGTAAAAAAAGGTAAGACCAATGCAAATAGACTTTAAGGAAGCAATAAAAAGATAGTTTTTATAATAGAGAATTTAGGTCATTCTTTTTCCTATGGAGAGCAAGTCTGAAAACATGCTTAATATTAACGTTGAAATGACTGTATCCATTGGGCTACTCAAATTTTTAAAAACTTTATAGCTAAGTTATAAAAGTCCTACAGGTTTGGAAATCTCCAAATGTGAAGTATTCAGATTGAAAATCGCTTAATGACAAATTTTTACTGCAAACTATCCTCAGCGCATGATGATGGGTACTGATTTTCAAACTGCATGAAAAGTCTAGACACAATTTTCTATGGGTTTTACAAATAAAACTGAAAAGTAAAATTTTAATCAATGTCCAAAACTGATAATTTAAAGGCGGTCAATTTGGCTTCAAAGTCTGATTACTATTGAAACCAACTACAACAGAATATAGTTGGCGTTTATCAGAAGCTTCACAAGCAAGATATTACTTGTTATCAATAAGACAGCAAAAAGTCAAGAGTTCTAGTCATACAATTTTGTTAACATCTTTAAATCTGGAGATAGCAGATGGCAAAAAAAGATAAAATATGTGAACAGAAAAATATGCAGTATTTTTATCGATATAATTTGCAACAAAAGTGGGACTTATATACATACATATATGTATGTGTTTAAAAAATACAGATATTATTTCATGCCTAGGAGTTGTTTGAATACTACAGTTAATATAATCCCAATACTTAAAAAGTTGTATGTATAAATTGGAGTTTCATTGTGTACAATTTCATATAGTCAATATATAAATTATAATTTAAAATATTTTTAATTCTAATACGTTTCAAATATATCGAATTGTGTAGCCGAATATGAATATAAACAAGTTGCAGTTCCTATTTGCTTATAAAACTCTTAGAATTTTGGAGATATACTCTGATGACCATAAATATTCTGAATGTAATATGCTAAGGATACTTGAAGTATATTTCATTTTGATCAAGGAACATTATCATGGCGTTTGTATTCTATACAAAGCTATAAAACGAAAATGTTTTATTTTATTTATAATTTGAAAATTATAGGTTAAAAAATAAGAATCTTAAGAGGTTCAAAGCCAAAAGCAAGAGTGCACAGGGGTCCTCATTGATTTCTGAGAAATGCCAGATGTTCTTCAAGTTTATTAAAAAGACTTTACCAAACATTGTTTCGATTAACATTACTTACACCTCTTTTATTCACTCAATGTTTAGTATATTCTTGAGCCTCATCCAAAATACTGAATTTTATAAAATCATAAGGTAACATCATGTTATAGGTTGCATGCAAAAGCGCATACAGTTTCTTGTCATTCAATCTGGGAAATGCAGAATCTTCCTGCTAGTATTTAATAAATTGTAAGTTTAAATAACTTTTCCATAGATATTGTTTGATGATTGTTTTATTTATGAATAGAATGAATGTGTAATGTGGATGATGAGTTGACGTCTACGAATGATAGAGTCCAGTAAGTTAGATTAATATCATAAAAAAACAGCCCCCACCTTCTTATATATATCAGGAATTTATGCTGATCAACTTCACGAGTTAAAAATAATTTGCAATTGAAGAATTTGTACAAAGAAATGTAACCATTAAAAATATTACTCGCATCAATAGACGATATAACTTTTGAGTCACAAAAGGTTAAAAAGCCATCAAATGATATATTCCACCAGACCAGATGAATTCTGGTCCTGAAATTCAGTAAAACAAAGGGATGACAAGTAAGATATACTATAAGAAAGTGGTCAATTGGGGATGGGAAAAATTAATAGTCTTCACTGCTTTACTAACTCAACATTTGATCATGATTGAACGCTTGGATATCTCATATGTTAACCCTAGAAAAGGGGAGACTTTATTTCTACAAACTGGGTTTTATCAAAGGACAAAAATGTTCAGTCTGATACTTTTAGGTTACTCTACCTACAAACTTGAAATAGGTTTGATATTCTTATGCAGATTGGGCTTTATCATTTTTTTAAAAACGTTCTTCAGACGAGTATAATATAAGTATTTTATCTTTGATTTTAAGGAGAGTTAAGCTAGAAGTAACAGACAAATTATATCCTAAACAGTCGAGTAAATGGGAACTCCGTAAAATTACAAATTTTACGAACTCATAACTTGAGTTGTGCAATCTATTTTAACATTTTTTATTGTTTTCAAATATTTTAGTGTTGGATTTATTGCAATTATTAAAAGGTTCTCAGTGCACCTCATTATCAACTTATCTTAAGACAAATATTTTTGTTAATAAAAAAAAAATGTCAGATCATATTAGTTTTCAAAGAAAGCTATTATAGCTGTGTTTACAACAATAACATTGCCAGCTGTGAATGTACACAAGTAATTTGAACTATAATAACCAGTTCATTCCTTATTATCACTTAAACAGACAAATAACTGCTTGAATAATGAAAAAAAAAATCCAACATGAATTTGTGCAACAAGGGAAAAACACTTGAAAAAGTATATCCTATTAAATGGTACATGTGAAAATGGCTGATAAGGAAAAGTTATTTGCTAGGTAAATATTTTTTTAAACGATTTCCTGTTACAGGTAAATAGGCCACATGAATATGTGTATAAATATAAAGTTAGAATCACAGAAAAAGGATGTTAAAAGTTGGGAGTTAACTCTTAAAAAAATTTTTTTTAAATAAATAAACAAATAATAATAAATAAATAAATGACTTGCAAAAATTGACATCCCCGAACCTCTCAGATGTAAAAAGTTAACTGAAATAAAATCCAACTCCACTATTTAAAGAAAAAGGGGAAAAAAGAAAAGAAAACTACTACAAATTTGCCAATTTTCAACTGCATGAACTGTACCTATAAGATTATGATGTTCTACAGGACTTTAAATGATGACCAATGATTTAATGCTTTAACCTATATTTTCAAATCCTTTCATTTTACTTCAAGATTAAGTTTTATTTTGTGACATATTAACCGTCTAATGGTTATTTAATACTGAATTCATTCATGTTGATAACAGTTTTTATATAATCAAATATTAATTCATGGCATTTGCTTTGAACTAGTTTAGGTGTGTGTGAACGAAATTTGGTGTCATACTAAAGAGATTTTATATAATTTATAGCTGGGATCCTGACAGAAAGTATCACTCTGGGTCAGACTGGACCTGGGAGTAATGGCAAGGAGTGACCCCCCACCCACTTACTACCACTTTACAAAGCTTCTAAATTGGGGTCTTAAGAGATTAAGCTTTGTGTCATACCAAGGATACAATTAATCTTAAACGACCCCTTTATATATATATATAATTCACTTGTCATTCCTGTTTTTAAAAGACTGAATCGCCCAATCATTGAAGACAAGATGCAAGCAAGCAAAGTCCAGAGTTTTATAATTATATAGATTAGAAAAAAATTAAATTATGAAATTAAATCCATCACAGTGCATTTCCTTTTGTTTGATAAATAAGTAACCTATTTTGATCTTTTGTTAATCATTGAAAAATATAAAAAAATAAAAAATAAATAGATGAAAATAACGTTATTATAAAATAGTTAAACACACACATTTTAAAATGCAATTTTTGTAAATAAAAATCTGTCTAAAATCAGGTTCATTTATATTATTCAAGTAGGCAGATTACTTTATATTTTGTTTATTTTACATATTTCTTAATTATAAAGAATATATGTTGAAACAAAAGTAGATCTTTAGTTAGATTTCAAAAATTAACTTTTAATTATGTCTAAAGTATGCTAAAAATCAATAATATATTTGATTTTCTTTCAAGTTTTATCAATGCTATCTTAATTGAAGCCATTGTATCACTGACATCCTTTTCAAAGGACACATTCGGATGATCTGTTATCACTATCAAAAACAGAATTGTGTGAATACAGCAGCAAAACCATTTCAAAAACCTGTGATGGTGTAGTGACTTAAAGAACATTTTCATACTTCAGAAATGGGGCCTACAACTTGCAGGATGAAGCAAGAGGGGAGACCCAAGAGGGTAAAATTCTGATAAACTGGCAGCCACTGTTGGTATAAACCTGACTGATAAAGTGTGGCCACTAAATACCAACTTCCAATGCAATATCATCATCAATTGTTAAAGGTTGGAAAATGGGTTCAGCATGATCTTTATTATTCTTCAATATTGAAATTCACATTGACCAAAAGATCTGAGAATAATAGGCCTGAGAAATTATGCATCACACAAAAGTTCTTGCAAACATCTTTTTAGGAATCTGAGTGAATGAAGAAGGAGTTCATTTGAGTTTAAGATTAAATCTAAAGGAAAAGAGTATGAAAAGCTTATGGAGAGTTGAAATAAACTGGCATAAAGAAAAATGAACTATATTAATGATTAAACTGTTTTTAAACTGAGGCTTAATTTTTTTTCCTAAACAGACAGAAGTTTCCTTTTAATAATTGATAGTTTAATTAAAGAATATCTTATTAATAGTAAGGAAAACTCCCCAAATAAAATTTTCACCATGTAATTATGATTTGTCTGATCAAAAGTGGGTCTTCACAATGAATGATCCATTAAAACAAATTCATACATGGATTTGTGTATTCGTTTCCCACATTAGGAAAATTAGACAATTTAATGGAACTCCAGTCTCTCAAAAAAGGAGCATGCATGGAGGTTGTCTAATTCTAAGATTTTAGTTGACTTTTCCTTTCATTTAAAATACATGAAAACTAAATAAAAACTGAGATAATTTATTTTGTTAAAGTCCTTTTATTTCAAGGTTGAAAGTGAAGGTTTATTAGGATCACATAATTTCACAACTCTATTGAGTATAGCATTCATTGCGTGCATCTACTTGTACATTGTTTTCTTTGACACATTTGTACATTTCATAGTAACCAGTTATTTGAAGTGTTATTCCTTTCTTTCTTAAAAAAAGAAAAAAAAAAGCATGATATATTCAATCACATAAAAAAACATAGCAGCATATTTTCATAAATCAAAAATATTTAGGGAACTAAACTATGGTCCACAGATGAAAGTGTGGCTTGAATGCTGTTTTCGTCAGGCTCATCACAAATTTTTTTTTAATAAAGAAAACAACTATAAAATCACTGTCAGGGTTATCACACACCATGAATAACACTAACATATCTGTAGGCATTGAAACAAAAAAGTATTAATAACTATTTCTTTTTAAAATGTAATATCTTTTAAACAATTTTAAATCAAAGGAGTGTTATAATTTTTGGTAATTTATAAAGATCATAACCATAAAAGAATGCAATAAAAATCTGTTTAGGCATTGAAAGCCATTTTATGTTTTTTTTTGTAACATATTACTAAATGAAGAATCATTTCCATAAAAACCTAGTTAATAATATGCATCTAAAATTGAGAAAAGCACATTTGAAGTGTCAACATTAAGTGAAAGAAGCAGAAACAAAACAAAATGGCTACCAAATTTGAACTGATATTGTGTTTACTTGACAATGAAACTGAAAATGATTCCCCATTTAATGCCTAAACAGATATTTTTATTGCATTCTTCCATAACCATAATCTTTATAAATTATCTTATTTTTTTTCTCATTAGTGAATATGTTAAGTGGGAGTTATTGATTTTAACAATAATCAGATAATTTACTATTTTTCTTAAATAATTTTATTTCTGCCCAATGTATAGGACTAGAAAGAGTATTGAAAAAAGCGCCTACTGTTCAAAGGCTTTCTAAAGATTTAATTAGAATAATGAGATAATTATTATTACAATTAAAATCGATGTCCGTAGTAATCCGTTAATACCCATACATCTAAAAGCTATATTTCTGAGATTAAAAAAGAAATATTTTGATTTCTATGGATGTAATAAAAATTATTTAGATGAATAAATGCAAAAGTTTTCTTCCATTTATCCTAATTAACATTAAAACAGGTTATGTTTAACATTTGGCTATACCATATGTATAGTCATGTGCAAATCCACACAATCAGCTTTAGGCATTATCTGTGTTTTTATTTCATAAACAGCAATTGTATGTACAGCGAATGTGCAAACAATAAGGCAATTTTGAACTGAACTCTCTTGACTGGATCAATTGGGTTTCTGTTGTTATGTCTTAAACAGGAATTCTAATGTAAACAGGATAAGTATACACAAAGAAAAGTGTGCACTTCATAAAACGTAATGTTATATATATTAATTAAATTCAAGCAAAGTCTCCCGACATTTGCTGCATGTTTATCAGACTAAAATCAAACATAAAAAACGTGTCCAGTACAGAATATTCCCAAAAGGTTTTCTCATTTACTATTAAGGGTTAAACTGAAAAGACGCCTTTCCAATTTTGATTGAGGCCTCTTGAGTCAGTATGGATGGCCAGAAGTGTTATAAAAGTCCTAGTTGGATTTAGAGTGTTATTTGAACTTTTACAAACATTGTTAAGAATATATTTTTTTAAATGTTTAAATATTTTATTATCAATGTTTTAATTTTTTTTGCTACAATAAAGGAATAAAGCAATTTATTTAAAAAAAAAAAAAAAATACGAAATCTATTTTTTGAAACAAGATTAAAAAAAAAACATTTTTAAAGAGATTTTTTTTAATAAGATTTTTTGACTTCAATGAGTAAAGCAAATTTTAATCTTCATCTGCAGCAATTCCTCTGGTGGCGGCAAATGAAGCAAAACTATTTTAGAAATATTTTGTTTTGGAGGCGTTTTTTTTTTATGGTGTTTGATTTTTTTAAAAAAAATTACATTATTAAAATAAAAAGCATTTCAAAGTGAGAAATTAAATAAAAAATGAACACTAAATCCAACCAGGACTTTATAATGCTTCTGACCAGCCATACCAATTCAAGAAGTCCCGATCAAAATTGGAAAGGCGTCTCTTCAGTTTAACCCTATAAAGATTTATTGAAATTAAGAAAAAGAGGGAAATACAGGACATATTTGGGGGTACACCATCTGTAAGAATGTCATTTGATTGGCTATTGAAATTGACATAATTATTATAAGAGAATTATAAAATTAAAATGAAACAATATTGAAATTTGATGTAATAAAATTAAATTGAAACTATTAGAAAACAGAATATTTTTTATTAAATACAGAAACAAACAATTACAAATGATATTGTTCTCAGATACATATTAATATACGAGGAAATACCAGACATGATTTCCTTCTCTGCCACACGAATTTCAACAAATGTAGATTGAACATATTTTTCATAATAATAATTATTAAGTAATTAAGTAATAATTAAATTACTTAACAATAATTTCATTTAATTTTACAATTCTCTTATAATAATTATGTCAATTTCAATAGCCAATCAAATGTCATTCTTACAGGCGGTGTACCCCTAGGTGTGTCAGAATTTTTGGGGAATTTTTGACACCCCTAACACAAAACTGCGAATAAAATATAAAAAACTCGTAATTTCTCTTTTTAAAGTGGGTTGTTTATTTTCTTTATGGAATATACTTCCAAAATAAACTATTAACGTTGTTAAAAAAATAATAGAAATATTATTTTTTAAAAAACAGTGTTTACAAAGTGCCGGCGCGCCTTCATGCAGCCATTTTTTTGTTTTTTTACATAATGAAATCAATTGAATTTTACGAGTTAAATATTTTTCAATTTTTAAACTTTAAAAATCTATCAAAATTTTTCTAATGGTTCAATTTTTACGATATTTTCAGGGTCAATGTGAAATTTTATGCTCTTTCCAATAAACTGAATATTCTAGACAAGCGTTTTTTTTTAAATTCACTCCCCCTCATTTTGAAATGTCTATTCAAATGAAAATAATTTTCTTACTTCAAATTTATATACCAAAAATTGAAGATAAAAGATCAATAAATAAAATAAGCTAATTTAAAAAAAAACAAAAAAACAGTTATTTGCAAATTTACCTGTGAAGTCCAAAGTTTAAAACCTTTTTTTTTTTAAACCATGTTGAATTTTTTTTTTAAGTGAAACCTTATAATCTTGTTATATTGTCCAGAAAATTTTGTAGAATTACGACAAATTTTTTTTTTTTTTTTTTTAAATTAACTCCATAAAGAAGAAATAAAATATATTAAATCAAAAACTCATGTATTTCTTTGAGACAAAAAAAAAAAAAAAATTCGTTGAGTGTTTATGATTTATATCTCTATGGATTATGTGGCAAATTACAGCTCTGAACTAATTGTGGTTTCTGTTTTACAGGTGTTTAAACTGAGTCAGGTGTGAAATGGAGCCTGTTGAATGTCGAATAGTGATCCGGTTTTTGTATTTGAAAGGACGCACACCACAGGAGACTTTTGATGAAATGAAAGAAACTTATGGTGATAATGCCCCATCATATGACCTTGTAAAACGCTGGCATCATGAATTCAAACATGGCCGGAAGTCTGGAAACAGCTCCCAGACCTGGTCGCTCCCCCCCTCCTCTATCATTGATGAGGCATCTGTCCATCAAGTTGAGGCTGCCATTTTGGAAGATTGGCGCATTACTATTTGCCAAATAGCCCAAGATGTCAAGATTAGTACAGGGTCTGTGGAAAAAATCATTCATGACCATTTGCATATGCATAAGGTGTCTGCCAGATGAATTCCCAGGTTGCTTACACCATTCCAGAAGCGAGAACACGTCGAGTGCTTGAGGATGAATTTGGAGATGTGCCAAGAAGATAAGTCAAAGTTTTTCAAAAGACTGATTACACAGGATGAAACCTGGGTCCATCACTATGATCCAGAGACCAAAGCTCAGTCAATGCAGTGGAAGCACTTGGACTCACCACCTCCAAAGAAGGTAAGGGTGCAGCCCTCCACTGGCAAGGTCATGCTCACAGTCGTCTGGGATCAGGACGGAGTAGTGATGACAGATTTCCTGGCAAAAGGTACCACAATTACAGGAGCCTATTATGCTTCACTTTTGAGGAAATTAAGGGAAGCTATCAAAACCAAGAGGTGAGGCAAGATCAGCAAAGGTACACTCCTCCTGCAGGACAACGTTCCGGCCCACAACTCGCATGTCGCCAGATCAGAAGAATGGGCATGTGGTTATGAAATCCTCCCTACTCTCCTGACCTTGCACCCTCTGACTTTCACTTCTTCCCAGCCATGAAGTTGTTTTAGAAAGGAAAGCATTTCCCAGATGATGCAGCCTTGATTTCTGAAGTCACGTCGTGGTTGGAGGACCAACCTGGGGTGTTCTACAAAAACGGTCTCCAGAGCTGCATCAAACGATGGGAGAAATGCATAACTTTGGGTGGTTCCTATGTAGAGAAAGACTAATAATTGTGCCAAGTTTTGTTGCTCTACTGCTATGGGAAGTGGGTCAGGGGCATTACTTATTGCACTCCCCTCGTACTCTCTATCCGTCCTTTTCCCTTCCTTCTTTTTTTATTTTTTGTTTACATTTCTAGATACAAAATAGTTGTGTGAGAACGGTGAATTTGTTGACACATTTACTAATCTGTTTCAATATTAGTTTTATTTTATTTATTTAGGTTTTATTTTTTTGCTTCAGGATTTATTAATTATTTTTTTTAGATTTTAAGTTTCTATAATTTGGTTGAAGTATTCCAATATGGGTTTTTCATTCTTATATTTCTCATCGGTAGGTTCATGTGCGTTCTGTCTGCTAAATGACTTTTGTCGGCGTTCCATTCCTAGGAAAATCATGTTTAATTTTCGATTTTTGAGCGATTATTCGGAAAAATAGGTAACTTTACACGAATAGGGAGGATTTTTTTTCTCATGTTTGAGTGATCCATCCGTGATTTTTCATTTTAATATACTTTCATAGAAATGTTTCTGTTATGTCAAAAAAAAAACCTATTTTCTTTACGCCACAAGTGTCACGGCGTCACGCTCATACATGAATTCCATAGCTAACATACTGACCCAACGGGTTACGGGTAGTCTAGTATTGTTATAAGCTTTAAAAGATAGCGAGTCTACATAATCACTACTTTTTTAATGACAAATTCTGACACTCCTAGTGTACCCCCAATTATGTCCCAGTATTTTCCTCATATTTTGGTTTAACTAAAACTGCAATAGCCCCCACCCCAATTATTTATAGAATATTCTGTATTGTAGGAACTGCCAAAATTCACCACAGAATTACCCCACCCTATATGTAAAACGATGTAAGTTTATTATAAATTAATATTATCAGTATAACCTTTGTACCATTTAAAAGAAGGGCAAAATAAACCAGTAATAATTAAAAAAAAAAATTTTTCATCAAACGAAAATAATGAAATTGCGAGACGAAAATCGTGTTTACATAATTGGCGCTTTAAAATAACGTCCCCATGTAGTAGACATTCCGAACGTGAAAACATAGTCGTGTTTAATAAATCTAGCAAAAATCAACTAATGGTCAAATTTTCGTGAAATTTTCGATATTTATCCATTTTAGAATGAAATTACATATAAAATGCAGTTTCCTTAAAATATATGAAGGGAAATATTTTTTTAGTGCGTCCCCCCCCCCATATTTATTTTTTCGAAATTTGAATATATTTAAATCTGTCGAAATTTCTATTTATTATGAAACATAAGAGTTCAAATAAGTAAAAAATATTTTTTTTTTTAAAATTTAAATACACATATTGAACAAAAATTTACCTTGAAGTTGCAATTAAAAAATTAATATAAACTTATGTTTTTTTTTTTTTTAATAGCGTTTTTTTCGAATTAATATATACTATAATCAGTTGAATTGCTAAGAAAAAGAAACTTCGTAAACATTAATTTTTAAAAGATTAAAATTCCATTATTTCAAAATGTTCCGTTACAACATAGATTTTTAATTAATCGTGTTTAATTTTTTTTTAAATATTAAGTTTTAATATAAACATGAAATAAGAGTGTCAGCTATTTTATCGCCAGATTAAAACCAATTTGAAAATATTATTGCACAAATATTAAGCATTTTGTAGTTCCCCCCTCATATTGTCTCTTTTTACCGAACAAAATATAGAACCCCGTAGGTAACATTCAGTAAAATCGTATTTCATATTTAATATTCAAATGTTTATGATATTATTAATTGCAGTTTGAAGATAAACAAAGGTTTTAAAAAATCATTAAGCCGCTTCTGCTTTTCCATAGTTCGTATAGTTAACACAAATCTGACGTCACGGAAACATGCGGTCCATTTTTCACAATCGTTTGGCAGACCCTACTGTACTGGATACATTGTTTCATGATGTTCGAGTTTAGTTTGACGGGCTCACAGCAGGGGGGGGGGGACTTTGCCAGATGTGTGTGTGTGTGTGTGTGTGTGTGTTATATTATCACATTGCCGAATTGATAAATAGAAATTAACTTCTGGCTTGGATTACAATTTAACAAGCAAAGGTCAAGTTCTCAAGTAGGTTTATGTAGTGCTCCTAAACCAAGAGGAAACCATTCATTTTCTCACGCGCTCCTTTCGTATTAAAGAAGAACCTAACCTTTATTTATTTATTTTTAAACCGGAATGTGTCATTTTACGTGTCATTTTAAAACGGCAGACAATATAACGCGTCATCTTTTATTATTTACTTGGGACAGAAACAAACAAAAGAAAATCAGGTTTGGCCAAGAAATGGAAAGAAAAGAAAACGTGAAAGTAGTTATGTTACAGTTAGGTTAAATTTAATAAAGAAATCAGCTTAATTACGAAGAATTGGATTTCGGCAGAGGGAGGTTATTATTGAACTAACAACGAAGAGATAGCGATGTTATATAAAAAAGGAGCACATGACTTTATTAGCGGGGGCGGGGGGTGACCCAGAAAAGAATATAAATTTTGCTATTTGTTATTTTAATTGGCTCATGAGGAAAATGGATCAATTCCCCATTTATCAGTTCAATAAATACGCAATCGTCATAGACATTAGATATATTTTTTTAATATACATCAGCAATTTAGGTGTGTCAGAAACTTCGTGAAAAATATTGAATAATTCGACCCTCTGTCTTTCCAAGCTTATAACTACTCGAAAAATGTAATTCAAACCCTATTTTTTTTTTTTTTCAATTAAAGGAGCAAGGACCAAGGTTTCATTTAAAAAAAAAAAATAAAAAAAAAATACGAACAACGTGGTTTACAAAAAAAAAAGTTTTAAACTTCGGACTTTGCAGGTAAATTCCCCCAAAAGCACTACTTTTTTTGTTTTAAATTTGAATATATTATTTATTGATCTTTTATCTTCAATTTGTGATATATAAAACTTTAGCACAAATTAATTATTTACTTTATAATAGACATTTCAAAATAGGTGGGTGGGGGGGACTTGAATTAAAAAAAAAAAAAAAAGCGTTTGTCTAAAATATTATATTCGGTTTATTGGAAAGAGCATAAAATTTCACATTGACCCTGAAAATATCGTAAAAATTGAATCAATAGAAAAATTTTCATAGATTTTTAAAGTTTAAAAATTGAAAAATACTGAACTCGTAAAATTCATTTAATTTCATTACTGTTTTTTTTTTTTTTTAAATAAAAAGAAATACTATTTCTATTACTTTTTATACAACTTTAATAGTTTATTTTGGAAGTATAATCCATAAAGAAAATAAACAACCCATTTTTTAAAGAGAAATTACGAGTTTTTTATATTTTATTCGTAGTTTCGTGTTAGGGGTGTCAAAAATTCCGATACACCTACATCACATCAGCATTACGAATTAAACATTTCTAATGTCGAGATAAGTCTGAAATAAGATTAAAGATAATGTAATAAATAACTAAAGGTTTCATTCTTAGACGAGAAATACACACACACACACATTTCAGCTGGTGTGGTGCTGGTGCTGGGTGCGTGTGTGTAGAGGGAATCCTTCGGTCCCCAAAGCCACGAGATGAGGCCATTGTTGAAGTGGTTTGTTCTATTGTCTGATGTATTGTCCTGTGTAGTTTTAGGAGGCCCACACTTTTAGGCTTTACCTTCTTACTCTTTGATAAGGGGCTAGTTTATGGCTAATCGCCTAAGACGTCCTACCAGGAACCGCCGATAGAGCTACCCAGACTGTGTGTGGAAGGGGGGGGGAGAGTTTCGGGCGCTGTTTTTTCAATTCCCACTTTCCCGACCTTGTGTCACATGCTCCCGCCGTGGGACGGAGATACATTAAAATTAATATGTGTGTGTGTTGTTTCCTTAACATGTTCTATGGTACTATAGGATCGTTGAAATATCTCCTTATTTTACGCACATTTCGAGATAATGTCCAAGATCAGTGCTCGGAAAAATCGGTAAATGTTTACTTTAACAGAACACAGATTAATAAAATTTATTTTTAGTGGTTTTCGGGTCACTGACAACGAATCTGATATTTAAACCCGTTGCAAATTTATCGTTTGTATGGTATTAATCTCTTGACCCTGGGAATATTCTGCGCCATTTCACCGCCTTTGTTAACGCTATGCACAAGAGCGCCATACTGTTTTCTTACTGGATGCGCGGACGCGTGTAGTAAAGAAGTAATTGATCACATTGCGGAGGAATCTTTAGCGGACACTTGAAATAAGCTAAAAAAAAAAATGTGGTTCATTTTTTTGTGTTACATAATTTTTTAAAAAGCATTAAAAACTAAGTTTTCACGAGGGGTTTACAAAAACATTTTTAGATTAAATACTTTTCATAAAATTAAAAAAAAAAAAAACTTTTACCTACCCGAAAACCTATAAAAGTCGATATTTTTAACGTGAGTTGAACTTGTGTAAAAAAAAAAAAAAAAAAAAAAAAAGAAATACCAAAAACAGAGCGATCCGTGCTGAAATAATAACGTTATTATTTAAAAGCCATACTTGACATGGGGAGGGGAGGGTGTTTTGTACCTATTCTGTACTTCAACCTTGCAATTGAATAAAAACGGTGCTAGTGCAGAGTGATCCGCGCGCTATTTTTTTTTTAAATCATATTTCCAAGTTTAATTAAAGTTTTATGATATTTTTTTTTATTCAATTGTAAGGTTGAAGTACTGTATAGAATAGGTACAAAACACCCCCCTCCCCATGTTAAGAATGGCTTTTTAAATAACCTTATTTACGTCCGGGTCACTCTCTGCACTAGTACCATAAAAACATATCAAAAAACTTTAATTAAACGTGGAAATACGATTTAAAAAATAGCGCGGATCACTCTCTGCATTAGCACCCAAAAAGGTACACCAAATTGACTTTGATACTACTACAGTTTATCGCCGAAAATGAAGACGCCATTTTTTTTTCGGGCACCTATTGTCAGAATCAGAGGGAGAAATCAGTATTTTAAACTATGACCGAAGCATAAAATAACAAAAAATTAAACTAGATAATGATTACTTCCGGAAAGACCTAATTATTACGTGCCCCAATAATGCAGTATACCCCACCCCCACCCAACTTCAAAAGCCGTTCTTAACATGGAGAGGTTGGAGGTGCTTATACTACTATGGGACATATAGTAATTAGTTCTTTCCGGAAGTAATTCTAGTTTAATTTTTTGATATTTATTTTATACTTCGGTCATTGTTTAAAATACTGATTTCTTCCTCTGATTCTGACGACAGGTGCCCAAAAAAATGGCGCCTCTATTTTCGGCAATAAACTGTAGTAGTACCTAGACTTTTTTCGTTTAAAAATTAAATTACTTCATTTTTGTTAATGTTTTTTATAAAAAGTACGATTGTTGAATGTTATTCTTTCAATTAATTTTGGGCGCATGCATGCGGCATGCACAATTTAAAAAAATAAAAAATTAAAAAATAAAAACGGAACGAAATTTAAATTTCCGTCCTCCGCAAGTTTTACCAAACTTTTTTTTTTTTTTTTTTTTTTTACACACACACACACACACACACACACACACACGTCGCAAGTTTATCGAAAATAAATAAATATAGCCGCGACGAATAAATATTGAACAAATGAACACAAAACGTTTAATTATATATATGTTCAAAAATAAATTAGAATTATACACCCCTCAAAAAACAAAAAAAACAAAAAAAAACAGGACCAATGTAAGAATCGATTTTATTCAACATTTGGACAATGACCCTATTATAAGAGAACTAATTTTGAAGTAGGAGAAATTGTCATGTATTTCATATAATTTAACACTATCAGTAGGGAAAAATGTTTAGATTAAAAGGTTAAAGTCTATTTTAGCTTTAATAATAATAATAGTGAACGAACTAAAATAATTAACATCCCCTCCCCGTCTGGTAAGAATGTGTTTCTATATATTTTAATTTTTAGAAACTGCTATTCTTAACATGGGGAAGTCGAGGGGGCTTTGTTAACTATTTTGTACCTATCTACAGAATAATTATTATCTTCATTATTATTGAATTTATAAAATATAATTCGGTGCTAGTGCACTTACTGATCCGCGCTATTTTTTTAAATCGTATTTCCAAGTTTAAAGTTTTATGGGTTTTTTTTAATTCAATTGTAAGGTTAAAGTATAGAATAGGTACAAAACACCCTCTCCATGTTAAGAATGGCTTTTTAAATAACGTTATTATTTCAGCACGGATCAATAAGTGCACTAGTACCTATAATTCTTCACTTCACACCTCCCACACTGGACTGTCACAAGCCATAGAATGTATATAATATATAGAATTTATTTTTATAAGAAAAAAAAAATTTAATTGCAAATAACAGTACATATTTTAATTCTTGAATAAACTCAATTATCAATAATGTTAAAAAATAAATTTCAAATTTATGCAAAGAATAAGGACCGTGTTGAAATAATAAGGTTATTATTTTTAACATTGGAGTGGGAGCTTTTTAACTATTCTGTACTTTCACCTAACATTTTTATAAACGATAGATATTTTGAAAATCCTATCTAAAAAAATAATAATAATAAAGGCACGGTTTGCATAAATATCTTAAAATCAGAAAGGAAAAAAAGATTTATTTTGTTTTTCTATCGATAATTATTAATTCATGAATCTATGAAGAACCTGCAATGTCATAATGAATAAAAATGTATACTTGGTAAATTTAAGGTTATCAATAGAAGGGGAAAACAAAGAGATTACACGAAGAAAAAAAAAGTACTTGTGGAAAGAAACAGAAATAAATTATGTTGAGAAACGCGAGTGTTTATGAAATTGAGTGGGTGGACCTGTGTGGGTGGCAACGATCGGAGATTATTGAACACAAATTCATACACACACGCACGCTCTTCCGTGTGAAATAATGCAATTACACAAGTTTTAAAAGCATTAAATTAGTATTCTACATGCATACACGTCCAATACATTAAAAAGGAAGAAAAATAAGAATTTTCAGAAAAGTACTCTCATCTTCTACATTTTGTATATATTTTTTAAAATTTGAATTTACAGCACTACCTGTAACGAAGGTAATAATTAGTATTAATTAAAATCAGCTCAGGTTAAAGTGATATTTTGAAAACAATTTTTAATTTTTTAAAAATCGGTATGTTACAGAAATTTTGGTATTATTATACAAACACCGTGACAGCGAATTAACCCTAACCCTAACCCCCTAACCCTAACGCTGTCACGGTGTTTGTATAATAATACCGAAATTTTCAAAAAATGATAAAATTTAGACAAAAACATAAGAGTTTTGGGGAGGATGGGGATAAGAGTACAGATTAGATATTTTAAAATTCGATCCGTATATTATTGAGATCCCTATTATTTATTGTGAGATTACTTATGTTTTTTACAATGTTTGTTTAAGTGGGAAAAAAAAATGCTGCCTAAATACACGCTTGACATGAGATTGATTGAAATAGGGGTGCACAAAAAAGGACATACTTGAATGTCTTTAACACACAAGACAACGAATTAAATTATCGACTGCTTTTATTTTCAGGTTGGAATTTCGATCTTTGGACACCGAACAAAAAATTCAGATTAAAAAAAGGCGAGGGTAGGATACAACGCAAATTAGGAGCGTTAATGTTTACCTCAAACAATAAAGTTTTTCTAATCACCTGATAATCATATCTTTAACGTTTAAAACAAACATGAAGGTAATAAAATAAACGGGTTTGTAGTAGTACCTAAAAATAGATAAATGGGGGATCAATATAAACTATATTTTCTATAATAAACTAATCCCCCATTTTTACGATATATTTTCATTTATTTTATAATTTCTTTTTAAATAAAGATAAAATAAGATATACGCGAGAGAAACAAGAGGAAATACATGCGTGTACATATATGTGTGTATACATGCACCATGCAAAGAGAGAACAAGAACGGCAAAATTCTAAACTAATAGAAATAAATAAGAGAGCGGAAAAAAAGTCGGCTGCTTTACCTTTTAGCGTCACACACTCATGCGGCTGTCAAATGACATATACGCATGCGCAGTTAACACATCCGGATCCACGCTCAAATCACGATTAGTTACGTCTCATCACAAAGTCCTTTCGTTGCTCGATTAGTACAGCCAGACAGATTTCTTAGGGAACAATCACATGATCGTATTTAGGTTATTGTCCAGAATTCCTTCCATATAAACAAATAAAGAAAGAAAGAAAGAAAAATCTGTTTGATGTAGGTATGATGAAACGAAAATATCATACTTCAAAATTTACGTAAATGGATCAAGCTGTTTTATTTTTATAAAGAAAATTATTTTTTAAACGATTAATGGGAATTTGTAGGCATTAGGTCATAAAATCTCGCAAGTTTTGAATTATTGTTGAGTTATCTCTCTTGTATTTTTGAGCTTTCTGTTTTCAAAATGGGGAGTGAGACAGTCACTTCTCCGATATTCATGAAATTTGATTTTCTTATTTAAAAAAACGACTTGATCAATTTATGTGACTTTTGGAAGATGATATTTTCATTTTGTCACGGATACCGTACATCATACAGATTTTTCTTTATTTTTGTTCTTCACTATAGGAGGAAATCTGGACAAGAACGTATACTTATCTATTAAATTTATATTGTAAGAATAACATTACTTGATCGGATCATTTGCATGACTTCAGGAAATAATTTAGATCTTTCGTACAACTTTATACTCGTTTTCATTTGTAAAAATCTATATACAAATGCAATTTACACTGGAAAAGTTTAGACATGAATATAGAGAAATTATGGCAATTTTTACCCTTTGCCTCCAGACTATTGTTACAAGAGCAGATTATATTGTAGTGACCGTTATATGCGGCCAGAACAAATATCTCCAGCAGGAGCATCTTCATAGCAATCACCGTTTTCGATACCCACACGTATGAAAAATGCGCAAACACACAACGTTGTTATGCGACCACTGCACACATAAAACAAAGGAACTACTGGCTGGAACATTCAAAAACATCTCTATATAAAGATTTGCCATGAAAAATCAAATCAGTTTTTCTCTTGTTTTTCCCAAGAACTGGTTGTTCAGATTAACTCTGTCACAAGGGAGACATTAAAATCCCTCGTCTTGTGCCAAGCACATGAACTTTAATTGTCATCATGGAAAGTTATCGCATTGAATGAGAATTTAATTCTTCTTTTAAACAATTTTATTTCAACCTACTGTTCTTATAAGATGAACACAAACACACTTTCATTCTCAGGATTATAGACTGTTATCCTCTTAAAAATAATCACATAAATTCCAAGCCATTCATGACAAATCAGTAATATTAAACCTCGTGCCATTCTCACAAACTTTGCTAATCCTGCATCATGAACACTGCACACAAGAAAATACTTATGTTGGAATAATTTAAAAAACTAATATTCTTAACATGTAAATAAATGCTGTTTATTTCATATTAATACAGTGATTTCGAGTTCTTTGTCAAGTGTCGTTATTTTCCAGAGATATTTTTATTTTTATTTATGTGAGGATGTGCCTTAGTGAAAACTGCTCGAACATGTTTTTCTTCACATATACACACCCACAAGTACGCACACATGCGAAACGTCACTTCCTTTAAAGTGAAAGCCAGACATGCACAGTCAGAACACTGACCCCAGTATAAAAGTCAACAAAACCTGTCAACTAGTCTTTTTCGTCCGGACCAGCATTCGACCTGTTGAGTCGACGAACCGACCGCGCGCCCTAACGTCATTTTTCCTGCTACTGTAATGTGGGATAAGCGCACATACACTTTATACGCTTTCTCTCTCCATGAACTGGATTGACTTTCTCACTCTATCTCCCCTTCGTTTTGGTCCATCAACACAGACATTTGCGCGACTCTCTACTGAGCTTAAACCCCTCTTTCTACAGGCCGGCTTGCCACTTCGCGTTTCTCTATTGCATTCCCCTTTCCTTCCACGCTCGTAGTCGTCAACGGCCGAATGAACACGTCTACACCCAAGACTTTCATTTCTCAACAGAAAATAAACAACATGTTTATTTTATTCCAGCATTTGAGTTCTTTGTTTCCTTCATTCAATTCGTTTCATTATTTTTTCTTGTAACGAGTTAGGGTATTTATATCCTGGTCCGCAACATGAAATGATAACCCCTTTATTTAAAAGGAAATGAATGAGTTTGAATGAAACACGCGGTGTAAGCTAAACCCTTCCACACAAATCCACGGCACGCACGAAAAATAATTTTTCTCTAACAAACAAGCAAACTTGTCGACCACGAGGAGGAACAATTTCAAACCGCGCACACGAAATTGAAATATAAAAATTTCAAAACAAAATGGAACTTCAACAGATGGACTTCTACAATGAAACCATGACATTAAACATTCGGCAACCTGACCAAAACCGAGACGAGGAATTAGCAGAATTAAAGTCGGCGGTTGAAAAGCTTTCGAAGCAACTAGCCAACGCACTTCAAACTCGTCAACATTACCCCAGAAATAACAATGACATGCGGCGAAATTACAAGCGAAGAAGTTCAAGCAGGAACCGGTCCACGTCACGAGATAAACAAAATGTTTGTTTCTACCACAAGAGATTCGGCGTCGACGCGAAAAGACGTGAGAAGATGCACTACACCCTGTGCGTTGTGATTACGGAGGGCACTCCGAAAATCGCTATCCAATCTTGTAAAATCGCTCTGGCTATTGTTGCGGCTGATATGTCTTTTACTGGTATTGCTGTCAGCCATCTCCTGAATCTATCGACTATAGTAAGGATATGGGTATGTCCTTTTGAAGTGGGCAAGGGTCCAACCAAGTCGATATGCACATGAGTAAACCTAGCGTCTGGTACACTGAAATTTCCTGAAGGTGATTTTGTGTGCCTGTGAACTTTGTTTTTTTGGCAAGGAATGCAAATTTTGGTCCAACTACGGATGTCTGTATTCATGTTTGGCCAAACAAAACATTCCGCTATTAATTTCACGGTGGCACGTTTTCCTGGGTGGGACAAATTGTGGAAGTGCTGGAAAACTTGTCGTCTGAGGCTGGGTGAAATATAAGGGCGAGGGTGTTTTTGTGAAACATTGCAATAGAAATTTGTTGTTCCGAATGGTATCGGCATTTCTTTCAGCTTCAGTGAAGTTTTTTCCATTATAACTGGGAGCGTGGTATCAGTTAATTGCTCTTGTGCTATTAATTCGATACTTAGTGGAGTGGAATTTAAAGAAGCAATTGTTGCGCAAGATAAAGCATCAGCTACAATGTTTTCTTGGTCCTTTTACATACCGTATATCGGTAGAATATTGGGCTATAAAGTCCAGATGTCGAATTTCTCATGGACCATATTTGTCGACATGTGTGTGTAGAGAAAATGCTAGAGGTTTATGATCCGTATAAATGGAAAATTTTCCGCCCTCGAGGAGATGTTTAAAGTGCTTAATTGCAAGGTAAATTGCAAGTAACTCTCTCGAGAAAGTGCTATATTTAGCCTGCGTTTTGTTTAACTTGGCAGAGAAGAATGAAATAGGGGTCATTTTGTTGTCAGAAATTTGGTGAATGACAGCTCCTACTGCTATTTCCGATGCGTCCATCATAAGTGTAAGTTCCGTTGTATCGCTATCTTGGATATATGTAAGTTTGGTGAAGTTTGCCAAAGCAGTTTTCGATTGTTCAAAGGCCTGTAGTGCAGGTCCTTCCAAAACTAACTGTTGGTTTTTGGTTCGGTTTTTTAACAAGTCCATTAAAGGTGCGAGTAACATGGAACAGTTAGGCAAAAAACGTTGGTAATAGTTAATTATGCCTACAAAATGACGTACTTGTCTGACAGATGTCGGTAGAGGGAAATTCGAAATAGCACTTACTTTTTCAGGCAAAGGAGAGATTCCATCCTTGTCAATTAAATGACCAAGAAATTGAACTTCCTGGTGGCCAAAAACACATTTATCGGTGTTTAGTTTAAGACCGAAATGTGACAGTCTTTCAAAAGTTTGTTCCAGGTGTAGCCGGTGTTCTTCGAGGTTTCTGCTGGCGATTAAAACATCGTCTACATACGCGAATATGAACGGCAGACCTCTGAAAACTTTGTCAATCAAATGCTGGAAAGTTTGACAGGCGTTTCTCAACCCGAAAGGCATCCTTAGGAACTCGTAAAGGCCAAATGGTGTGGTCAGTGCAGTTTTATGAATGTCTTCTTCCGTGACTGGAATTTGAAAATATGCCTTAACAAGGTCCAGTTTGGAGAAAATTATGGCGCCTTGGAGTCCATTGGTGAAGTCATGGATATGGGGAATAGGATATCTATCTGGAACTCAACCATTTGTTGGGAACAAAGCACATTAAGACTACTGCTTATCATCCTTGCGCAAATGGTATGGTGGAACGATTTCATAGACAATTAAAAGCATCTTTGGCTATGAACGAAAACAAATCGGACTGGTCAGACAACTTGCCACTCATTCTCCTAGCAATTCGCAACACTGTGAAGGAAGATTTGCAGAGCACACCTGCATAATTAGTTTTCGGATCAACACTGATTTTACCAGGACAATTCTGCAAAAACAATACAGACATTTCCCCAATGACAACTTTTGTGACGGACTTAAAACACAAAATGTCACAATTAAAATTCACTCCAACGAAAAAGCCAAACACAAACATTTTCATTCCAAGCGATATTCACACCTGTAAATATATTTTTATCAGGAATGACGCAGTAAAAAAACCACTATGTCCAAATTATTCTGGACCTTATTTAGTTCTCGACAGGAGTAAAAAGTATTTTATGATATTAAAAAGAAAAAAAAAAGACACTATAGCAATAGACAGACTTAAACCTGCATTCATAGACGAACAATTACACATTTCTCTTACTCCAATACAAGAACATATACACTCAGAAACGGACAAAGAAATTACAAAAAACAACACACCACAAACAACAACAAAAACTGGTTGAAAAGTTCATTGGCCAAAACATTTCAAGCAATACATAACTTATTAAAACCAAACAAAAAATATACATAAAAAAACAAAAACGAAATACGTTTCTCTTGTATATGCATATTTTTTCTCCCCAGGAGGGGGAGTCTTGCTCGAACATGTTTTTCTTCACATATACACACCCACAAGTACGCACACATGCGAAACGTCACTTCCTTTAAAGTGAAAGTCAAACATGCGCAGTCAGAACACTGACCTCAGTATAAAAGTCAACAAAACCTGTCAACTAGTCTTTTTCGTCTGAACCAGCGTTCGACCTGTTGAGTCGACGAACCGACCGCGCGCCCTAACATCATTTTTCCTGCTACTGTAAAGTGGGATAAGCGCACATACACTTTATACGCTTTCTCTCTCCATGAACTGGATTGACTTTCTCACTCTATCTCCCCTTCGTTTTGGTCCATCAACACAGACATTTGCGCGACTCTCTACTGAGCTTAAACCTCTCTTTCTACAGGTCGGCTTGCCACTTCGTGTTTCTCTATTGCATTCCCCTTTCCTTCCACGCTCGTAGTCGTCAACGGCCGAATGAACACATGTACACCCAAGACTTTCATTTCTCAACAGAAAATAAACGATATGTTTATTTTATTCCAGCATTTGAGTTCTTTGTTTCCTTCATTCAATTCATTTCATTATTTTTTCTTGTAGCGAGTTAGGGTATTTATATCCTGGTCCACAACAAAACTTTCTATTAATTGATCATCTAGTTAAATCTACCTTTAACAGTCTTGCGGATACCCTCCTAATTTCGATTTCAAGAAATTGCAGCACTTGCAACCTCGATCCTAAAAATTGATAGATCCCAGCCAAAGGGAATAATCTGCAGTATTTTATTACTGCTAGGGGTCACTGGAAGTGATAATATTAGAGGGGTGGGAAGAGGGATTATTATGAAAGGAGTTATGAAGGAGATAATTGAGGATTGTCTGTCCAGCATCAACTAATGAAATACTTATATTTACTAAGGATTCTTCGTACTCTGGATGATCTTTATACAGATTCATGGGAATTTAAGTCCTTAGTATTTTTTCTTGGGAGGTGTTGATACTTTCAGAGGTGAGCAAGCAGTTCTTTTCCACCTCATCGAGCACTCCTTCATCAGCAGGAGCAAAGACGCCCAAACACTAGGAGCAGCCACTGATATGACAACATTGATACATAAACGACAATGGCATCGACCTGTGTTTAACTACGATATTCAATTGATTGTTAATGATGCATTAAGTTGTCAGAAACTATGCTTTTTGTACCCATCATTCCATTACAGCAAAGAATTATCAGGCAAAACACATTGCCCAAATAAATAGCTACGCTAAAAGAGAGAAGGTCAGAAAAAATTGACAGATCAGATATGGAAATATGTAATAAAATATTTATAAAAGGACTATAAATGACAAACTTTATCTAAATTTCATTCAGTCACACCCAGTTTAAATGGAAACAAACAATGCATTCCCTCACAACAAGGATAATCGTGACATTGCAACACAACAATAACAAAATGTTTCCTCTGATTACAGTACAAACTGCTTGCTCTCAACTATGTCTGCACACTATATAAAGGTTTGTGTCATCAGTTGTCACCAGCAGTTGGTGGTGGAGGCTGTCCGAACGACTCACATGAATTACTCTCTCTTTCTTAACAACAGCAGCAGCTAGCACAAAGTCTTCACCCTTTCTTTCTCTGACAACGGCAGCAACAACTAACACAAATGATTTTTGCCATTTTTTTTCATAGCAGCAGAAGTCGTTTGCTCAATGTTTGTAATGATAAGATTTAGTTATTTCTTCTTCTTGGAAACATCTTATCAAAAAGAGACAATTCTAATTAATTTCACTCTAAACTAACCTTGGTGACCAGGACTTAGTTATTTCTTCTTCCCAGAAACTTCTTATCAACAAGAAGATATTAATCCATTGCATTTCTTCAATAAATGTTTAATTTAATATTGTATCTGTCTTTCTTGCTACCATATACTAATTTTCTTATTGTGACGGTCGTTATTGGGTAACGAGATACAATACCTTATAACACCAAATATAGCAACTGATACCAGAAGTTTACAACAAGCAATGGGTATCAAAAGTCACAAATATAACATGAAGTTAATTCAAGGAGTTAAGAGCTATGTCACGCATGCTGACCGTAGTTTCAGCACCATTAGGTAAATCCACATGAGCGTGGAGTTACAGGAGGGTTGAACTTATTAGTTTTAGTGTGATTTCTGACATATATAGGGCCGGGTTTTGCCCTAGAAGAAATTGATGTCACAGAGGTGGATTTATGGCTATACCTGAATAGTATGTCATGAGAAGTTAGTGACAGTGCAGAGTAATGACCTAATCAAAGTTAGATAGCACGTCTTCCCAACAGGGCAGTTTCTAAAGTTATTTAAATGACCTTCCATAAAGTGGTATTAAGTTTTTCAACTCGTACATTACTTTCTGCATAATCTCCATTTGTTTTAGATATAGCAATAACTTTTCCGTGTAAGAAGTCTTTGATTTCTCCCATGAGAAAGTCAGTAGCTCGGTGTGTATGTATCATATCATACCAAAAATAGAAAATAGTTTATTCAAACAGCGAATAACGGTTTTGCTCACCATGTCCCTACAGGGAAAAGCAAAGGGAAAGCGAGAATACTCATCAATTATTGTAAGTTATTTGTTACCATGTAAAGAAGTTGGTAATGCGCCTTTAAAATCGATGTTCAATCGCTCGAAAGGTAATTTAGTATTTTAGTGTGATTCCTGACATATATAGGGCCGGGTTTTGCCCTAGAAGAAATTGATTTCCCAGAGGTGGATTTATGGCTATACTGAAGACTCGAAAGGTAGTATGGCTTTATGGGTGTTCCCTTGCTACTACTGACAAATTTGGGTTTCAGGAGGAGTAGAAGTTGGTTATACTTTTTATTTGGTCTAAAGAGAATGGGAGATACCTCGTTCTGATAAAGTGTCATAGCCGTATAACACCAGGATGGCATAATCGAACATGCAACTCACGAAATACCTACCGAGTAGAAAGTGGTGCCACTTTTGAAGTGCTTTAACAATTGTGGCCGCTTCCTTTCCGACCGTGTTGAATGCAACTGATCGATTGTGTTAGCTTAGTGTAATTACTTGCATCTGTCTCTACTTCAAATTCTTTATTGGGATCAACCGTTATTAAGGCAGCATTTTTTAAGCCATTCTTCAATGTTTGAAAGAGTTTAAGGCAGATGGCAGTGGAAATTCCTTGTGGTTGAGCAATAGTATTTTGTTGGAGAAGTTTTGAATAAATTTGCTATTGCACAAAAGTATTCCAACTACCCGTTTTTGCGATGTGAGATTTAGAGCGGATGACATATCGAGAAGAGGTCTCAGAAATTTGGTTGTTTTGTATAGTGTATCTGAGTAGAGTGATAGAGGTAGTCGAAATGACGTGCTTGCTTTCATTCAGTGTGATGTTATTTCTTTTCATTATATCATAGAATCTTTGAAGGTTGTGGTCATGCTCTTTTTCATTTCTTCCACATATTGTGATGTTGTTTACATATACAAAAGTATCCATTAATTTTTCTTTATCTATGATGTCATCGATACATCTTTGGAACGCACTTACTCCATTAGTAATGCCAAAAGGGAAACGATTGAATTGGTAAAGTTTACCACTTACTGCAAATGCTGTGTATTTTTAATCAGTGTGACATCGGTATTTGGTGATGGGCAGACTTCAGACTGTGTTGTGTTGTCATTCATTTTATTCGTGTTTGGCATATGAGTCATCCAGTTCTGAAAATCTAGTTGTGGTATCACTGTAGTCAACGGCCATTCCTTTTTTGCGATTTTCATTAGAGATCATCAGAACTTGAGCTCAACAAAGAGGGCTCTATTATGCCTTCTCCCAACATTCTAGCAGTCTCCTCTGTAATGACTTTATTGTTAGCAATGGTGTGATGGTGTGATTTGGTGGCAATAGGAATTGTACATGAGGAAAGGTGAGAAAATAGATAGTTCCAATAATGAGTTCATCCCCAGGACCGTCCAATTTCAGAGTCACTCTTTTGTACATTTTTAGGATGTCTTTCCTGATAATTATATCAATAAAAAGATCCTGTCATGCCAGTTTTTTTTTTTATTTTTTAGCGTAATGGTTACAATTGTTTCACCAATAATTTTGGCATGTTAATTAGGGTCTGCCAGAGCTAAAGACTTTTTGTTTATGTATAATAAAGAGTTTCAACGAGATGATATCACAAAAGGCAAAAGGAAAAAGATTATAAAAAGAACATGTGTGCAAACTGATGATCAAGTTAGAGACACGTGGGTAATGCATGGCCGGAGAAGGAGGAATAAAGATCTTTTTTTGAGAAAGCAAGAAAGAACTAACTAAACCGAAAGGGACAATTTGAAAGAAAAAGAATTGCATCGTGCTGTAATATTGTTCGGTTTTGTTATTCTTCTCTTTTTTGCTACACTTTCGAGTTTTCTCCTACTTGTTGGTCATATTTTTAGTTGCTAAAGAGTGGTTTGTGGGGAACTTGAGTCACTATGAATATCATCTTTAATGTTAAAGGCATTTCTAATATTATGACTCGGTATTATGATATTATAGGGGGTATAATTCCATGCTCAATTAACAAAGCAAGTAGCTCATTAGGTTTCAAGTAAGAAGTTAGGATTAAACATTTAAAAATGAACATTCTTATAATAGGTATTCGAGATGTTTAAGTGATGTTAAACGTTCGGCTGAGAATACTAAATGTCTCTAGTTTTATTTTATGCATTAGTAAAGTTTTAAAAAAATGGCACATCCAATTCTTAGCACGGGCTATGCTAGTGACTTATAAATTGTTTTTAATTGCGAGCTTTTAAACAGTGTCTAGTACTTTTATTTTTTGGTATTTTGTTACTTGGATTCTTATAAAACATAGAAATAGGTATATTTAAAAGCATCTTTAATTTTAAAACTAATGGCAAGCAAAATTACTTGGCGGTCAAGTAAGACACTTAATGTTAACAGAATATTATCTGTTGATCCTAAAAGAAGAGCTCTAAACTATAAACTTCTATCTACGTCAGTAAAACCATGGTATGTCTCTGGAATATGCAATCTATAGTTTTTAAATGAATAATTTGTAGTTTAGCTTACGATTGAGTACTTTATTGTTTTGTTTTTTTTCAACATATATATATATATATACAGACACACACACACACACACACACACACACACACACACACACACACACACACACACACACACACATATATATAATATAATATAAAGCTGAACGTCTGTGTAGTGTCTGGTCACGAATAAGCTCCTATATGATTGACTATTATAGAAAACTGATCACATATAATGATAGAAGATGTATCGAGACACAGGAATGGGTATGTTTGATCTGGCAGAACGGTGGTTCATTAAAACTGTGGGGTCTCCGTTCGCGCCTGGTCCACAAAGTATGGAAATAAAAAATTAAAAAATTAAAAAAAAACGTTTACAAGTGTTTTCGATATAGATGTACATGAGAATACTTTAACAAGTATGTTTTAACATAAATAGGGATGGTATAATAAAATTGTGGTGTCTGCGTTCACGCCTGGCCTCCATAGAATGGAAATAGGCACAAACTTTAATAAAGACTTTTCATATCTATCTGCGTAAGTATACTTTGATAATTATGTTTCAGTTTGAAGAAATATGGTATAATAAAATTATGTGGTGTTCGTTCGCACCTGACCTCCATAGAATGGAAATATGTCATAAAGTTTAACAAGGTTTTTTAATATAGATCCACAGAATATTGTGATAAGTGTTTCAGTGTGAACAGGTATGGTATAATAAATTATGGGGTTTATGTATTTTATTTTTACTTTCATCATATTTTGCTTTGGTTTTGATACGCCCAAATTCAACCCAAATTTACAACCCTTCCTTTTCATAATGAAAGTATGATAGGTTATGTAAAGAAGGGTTGTAAAGAGATAGCTTCGAATTTGGGGGTATCAAAACCAAAGCAAAATATGATGAAAGTAAAAATAAAATACATAAACCCCATAATTTATTATACCATACCTGTCCACACTGAAACACTTATCACAATATTCTATGGATCTATATTAAAAACCTTGTTAAACTTTATGACATATTTCCATTCTATGGAGGTCAGGCATGAACAAACACCCCATAATTTTATTATACCATATTTCTTCAAACTGAAACATAATTATCAAAGTATACTTACGTAGATAGATATGAAAAGTCTTTATTAAAGTTTGTGCCTATTTCCATTTTATGGAGGCCAGGCGCGAACGCAGACACCACAATTTTATTATACCATCCCTATTTAGGTTAAAATATACTTATCAAAGTATTCTTATGTACATCTATATCGAAAACACTTGTAAACGTTTTTTTTTTAATTTTTTAATTTTTTATTTCCATACTTTGTGGACCAGGCGCGTACGCAGACCCCACAATTTTAATGAATCATCATTATGCCAGATCAAACATACCCATTCCTGTGTCTCGATACATCTTCTATCATTATATGTGCTTAGTTTTCTATAATAGTCAACCATATAGGAGCCTATTCGTGACCAGACACACACACAGACGTTCAGCTTTATATATATATATATATATATATATATATATATATATATATATATATATATATTAGCAGGCCGCCCGGCATGGCCTGGTCATTTTTTTTTCTCCCCCCGCCATATTCATGACTTTCTTTTTTGTTTTTTTAATCATATTTTCCTCAATTTAGCTTGTTGAGTGAGGAACGAAGCCTGGTTAGCTAACCTTTATTTTCATTTTCTATTTTTTAAATCATCATGATGATTGGTCTGTATTTAGCCATTATTAAATTCTGTATCCCTCCCCTCCCCCCCAAAAAATTTTCAAATATATATATATATATATATATATATATATATATATACTCGCAGGCAGCCCGACATTGCTCGTTCGTAAAATACACTTAAATATGATATTTTGATTAATGCAGATTTCGTATTCATTATTATATTATATTGAACTCAATATATAGTAATGATTTTTTTAAAAATGACTTGTGCGCCACCATCGAGAATAAAAACCTAAATGTTCAGCTTACGATTTACTTTTTCTTTTGACATTAACGCCTGAGCTATGAAGACATGTTTGCTGCAAGGCTAAAAATTAAAACATGAACCAACAGCTATTATGTTATGTATGCATATTCATAATGCCGTCGTTCGACCTTCACCTGGCAAATTTCATTTCTTTAATTTTTACACTTTTGCACCATTTTCCCCAACTAAAATCCTATTATATAGTTTTGCATGGGTTCGAATACCTTATATATTAAGTTTCATGTTTGTAGACCAAAAACTGACAGAGGAGTTTAGTAGGTACATTTTTTTAAAATGAATATATATACGCATAGATAAATATATAGAGAAAGAGGTTTGCGTTTACGATAACCTTTTTACACAAATATTATGCAAGTATAAATCATGTAAAATATCTGCATGAATAAAATTACTTGGGCTGTGACAACAGCATATTCTTTTCATTGTTTTGACTCTTGAGTATATATCCGACACAATTAGACACAGTTAATCAACCGAGAACCACATCAGTCTCTATAAAAACATATAAGATATCAACGGATACACACTCAAGAGTCAAAACAATGAAAAGAATATGCTGTTGTCACAGCCCTAATAATTAAACGTAATAGTTAACTAAAGATGATCATCCTATAAGAAAAATGAAAAACTATTAGGGAATTAATTAAAATGATTTAAAAGTTCAAAAAAATATCCAAATAAGCTAGATCTTTTGCAGATGAATGCATTTCCTCACCCCATGTATAACAAAATACTATTTTCTTTTTAAATAAATAGAAAAATGTTTTTTAATATGGATATCAATACAAAAAAAACGAATTTATAGGAGTATATATATATATATATAATACAACAAATTCAGAAACATGACATAAAACATTGTTGGGAATAAGTTTCCAGTATTAAAAACATACATTCAACCAATCAACTAATCATCGAATCAGCCAAACTTTAGTATTATAGAGATTAAGACGTTCTGTAAGTGCAACAAACTTGTCAGGTAGTGATTTGTCATGCTGACCATTCATCATCTTGAATTGACACTCTGCTATTAAATCCTTTCAACTTCGACAAACCATAAATTCATTGACTAAAAGAATGTTCAACAGGAAAGCCTGATGATGGTTCAAGTAAATTACACAGATTACAATGTAAGGAGAGTAGAAAGTGGACCTTGCATTCATTTTAGGCAGCCTTGTACCTCTCATTTTCTTTATTTTGTCTTTTAGTCCTCACATTCTATGAACAATATTTTCGATAAATAGCAAAGAATTTCTCTTTTTCTGGGTTGGAATCAATCCATCTAACACTTATCTTTGACTAGCTATTGAGTTTGAAGTGGAATTTTTTTATTAGCCTTATTAGCTTAAAGTAGTATTTTTTTATTAACTTTATTAGCTTAAAGAAGCATTTTTATTAGCCTTATTAGCTTAAAATGGCATTTTTTATTAGCTTTATTAGCTTGAAGTGGCATTTTTATTAGCATTATTAGCTCAAAGTAGTATTTTTTATTAGCTTTATTAGTTTTACATACCATTTTTTTTATTAGCTTGAAGTGGCATTTTTTATTAGCTTTATTAGCTTTTTTTTATTAGCTTTATTAACTTGGAGTAGCATTTTTTTTTTATTAGATTTATTAGCATTTTTTTATTAGCTTTATCAGCTCGAAGTGGCATTTTTTATTAGCTTTATTAGCTTGAAGTAGTATTTTTTATTAACTTTATTAGCTTTTAGTAGTATTTTTTATTAACTTTATTAGCTTTAAGTAGCATTTTTGATTAGCTCTATTAGCTTGAAGTAGCATTTTTTATTAACTTTATTAGCTTTAAGTAGCATTTTTTATTAACTTTATTAGCTTTATTAGCTTGAAGTAGCATTTTTTTATTAACTTTATTAGCTTTAAGTAGTATTTTTTATTAACTTTATTAGCTTTATTAGCTTGAAGTAGCATTTTTTTTATTAACTTTATTAGCTTGGGGTGGCATTTGCTTTATTAGCTTTATTAACTTGGAGTGGCATTTTTTATTAACTTTATTAGCTTTAAGTAGTATTTTTTTATTAACTTTATTAGCTTTAAGTAGTATTTTTTTATTAACTTTATTAACTTGAAGTAGTATTTTTTATTAACTTTATTAACTTGAAGTGGCATTTTTTATTAACTTTATTAGCTTGAAGTGGCATTTTTGATTAACTTTATTGGCTTTAAGTAGTATTTTTTTATTAACTTTATTAGCTTGAAGTAGTATTTTTTTATTAACTTTATTAACTTGAAGTGGCATTTTTTATTAACTTTATTAGCTTGAAGTGGCATTTTTGATTAACTTTATTAGCTTTAAGTAGTATTTTTTTATTAACTTTATTAGCTTGAAGTGGCATTTTTGATTAACTTTATTAGCTTTAAGTAGTATTTTTTTATTAACTTTATTAGCTTGAAGTGGCATTTTTTTATTAACTTTATTAGCTTGAAGTGGCATTTTTTTATTAGCTTAAAGTAGCATTTTTTATTAGCTTTATTAGCTTGAAGTAGCATTTTTTTATTAACTTTATTAGCTTGGGGTGGCATTTGCTTTATTAGCTTTATTAACTTGGAGTGGCATTTTTTATTAACTTTATTAGCTTTAAGTAGTATTTTTTTATTAACTTTATTAGCTTTAAGTAGTATTTTTTTATTAACTTTATTAACTTGAAGTAGTATTTTTTATTAACTTTATTAACTTGAAGTGGCATTTTTTATTAACTTTATTAGCTTGAAGTGGCATTTTTGATTAACTTTATTGGCTTTAAGTAGTATTTTTTTATTAACTTTATTAACTTGAAGTAGTATTTTTTATTAACTTTATTAACTTGAAGTGGCATTTTTTATTAACTTTATTAGCTTGAAGTGGCATTTTTGATTAACTTTATTAGCTTTAAGTAGTATTTTTTTATTAACTTTATTAGCTTGAAGTAGTATTTTTTTATTAACTTTATTAACTTGAAGTGGCATTTTTTATTAACTTTATTAGCTTTAAGTTGCATTTTGATTAACTTTATTAGCTTTAAGTAGCATTTTTTTATTAACTTTATTAGCTTGGGGTGGCATTTTTGATTAGCTTTATTAGCTTTAAGTAGTATTTTTTTATTAACTTTATTAGCTTGGGGTGGCGTTTGCTTTATTAGCTTTATTAACTTGAAGTGGCATTTTTTATTAGCCTTATTAGCTTGGAGTGGCATTTGCTTTATTAGCTTTATTAGCTTTAAGTAGTATTTTTTTATTAACTTTATTAACTTGGAGTGGCATTTTTTATTAGCTTTATTAGCTTGGAGTGGCATTTGCTTTATTAGCTTTATTAGCTTTAAGTAGTATTTTTTTATTAACTTTATTAGCTTGAAGTGGCATTTTTGATTAACTTTATTAGCTTTAAGTAGTATTTTTTTATTAACTTTATTAGCTTGAAGTGGCATTTTGATTAACTTTATTAGCTTTAAGTAGCATTTTTTTATTAACTTTATTAGCTTGGGGTGGCATTTTTGATTAGCTTTATTAGCTTTAAGTAGTATTTTTTTATTAACTTTATTAGCTTGGGGTGGCATTTTTGATTAGCTTTATTAGCTTTAAGTAGTATTTTTTTATTAACTTTATTAGCTTGAAGTGGCATTTTGATTAACTTTATTAGCTTTAAGTAGTATTTTTTTATTAACTTTATTAGCTTGAAGTGGCATTTTGATTAACTTTATTAGCTTTAAGTAGCATTTTTTTATTAACTTTATTAGCTTGGGGTGGCATTTTTGATTAGCTTTATTAGCTTTAAGTAGTATTTTTTTATTAACTTTATTAGCTTGGGGTGGCATTTTTGATTAGCTTTATTAGCTTTAAGTAGTATTTTTTTATTAACTTTATTAGCTTGGGGTGGCGTTTGCTTTATTAGCTTTATTAACTTGAAGTGGCATTTTTTATTAGCTTTATTAGCTTGGAGTGGCATTTGCTTTATTAGCTTTATTAGCTTTAAGTAGTATTTTTTTATTAACTTTATTAACTTGGAGTGGCATTTTTTATTAACTTTATTAGCTTGAAGTAGCATTTTCTTATTAACTTTATTAGCTTGGGGTGGCGTTTGCTTTATTAGCTTTATTAACTTGAAGTGGCATTTTTTATTAACTTTATTAGCTTTAAGTAGTATTTTTTTATTAACTTTATTAGCTTGAAGTAGCATTTTTGATTAACTTTATTAGCTTTAAGTAGTATTTTTTTATTAACTTTATTAACTTGGAGTGGCATTTTTTATTAACTTTATTAGCTTGAAGTAGCATTTTCTTATTAACTTTATTAGCTTGGGGTGGCGTTTGCTTTATTAGCTTTATTAACTTGAAGTGGCATTTTTTATTAACTTTATTAGCTTTAAGTAGTATTTTTTTATTAACTTTATTAGCTTGAAGTAGCATTTTTGATTAACTTTATTAGCTTTAAGTAGTATTTTTTTATTAACTTTATTAGCTTGAAGTAGCATTTTTTTATTAACTTTATTAGCTTGGGGTGGCGTTTGCTTTATTAGCTTTATTAACTTGAAGTGGCATTTTTTATTAACTTTATTAGCTTTAAGTAGTATTTTTTTATTAACTTTATTAGCTTGAAGTAGCATTTTTGATTAACTTTATTAGCTTTAAGTAGTATTTTTTTATTAACTTTATTAGCTTGAAGTAGCATTTTTTTATTAACTTTATTAGCTTGGGGTGGCGTTTGCTTTATTAGCTTTATTAACTTGAAGTGGCATTTTTTATTAGCTTTATTAGCTTTAAGTAGTATTTTTTTATTAACTTTATTAGCTTGAAGTGGCATTTTTTTATTAACTTTATTAGCTTGAAGTGGCATTTTTTATTAGCTTTAAGTAGCATTTTTTATTAGCTTTATTAGCTTGAAGTAGCATTTTTTATTAACTTTATTAGCTTGGGGTGGCATTTGCTTTATTAGCTTTATTAACTTGGAGTAGCATTTTTTATTAACTTTATTAGCTTTAAGTAGTATTTTTTTATTAACTTTATTAGCTTTAAGTAGTATTTTTTTATTAACTTTATTAACTTGAAGTAGTATTTTTTATTAACTTTATTAACTTGAAGTGGCATTTTTTATTAACTTTATTAGCTTGAAGTGGCATTTTTGATTAACTTTATTGGCTTTAAGTAGTATTTTTTTATTAACTTTATTAGCTTGAAGTAGTATTTTTTTATTAACTTTATTAACTTGAAGTGGCATTTTTTATTAACTTTATTAGCTTGAAGTGGCATTTTTGATTAACTTTATTAGCTTTAAGTAGTATTTTTTTATTAACTTTATTAGCTTGAAGTTGCATTTTGATTAACTTTATTAGCTTTAAGTAGCATTTTTTTATTAACTTTATTAGCTTGGGGTGGCATTTTTTATTAGCTTTATTAGCTTTAAGTAGTATTTTTTTATTAACTTTATTAGCTTGGGGTGGCGTTTGCTTTATTTACTTTATTAACTAGAAGTGGCATTTTTTATTAGCTTTATTAGCTTGGAGTGGCATTTGCTTTATTAGCTTTATTAGCTTTAAGTAGTATTTTTTTATTAACTTTATTAACTTGGAGTGGCATTTTTTATAAGCTTTATTAGCTTGGAGTGGCATTTTCTTTATTAGCTTTATTAGCTTTAAGTAGTATTTTTTTATTAACTTTATTAGCTTGAAGTGGCATTTTTGATTAACTTTATTAGCTTTAAGTAGTATTTTTTTATTAACTTTATTAGCTTGAAGTGGCATTTTGATTAACTTTATTAGCTTTAAGTAGCATTTTTTTATTAACTTTATTAGCTTGGGGTGGCATTTTTGATTAGCTTTATTAGCTTTAAGTAGTATTTTTTTATTAACTTTATTAGCTTGAAGTGGCATTTTGATTAACTTTATTAGCTTTAAGTAGTATTTTTTTATTAACTTTATTAGCTTGAAGTGGCATTTTGATTAACTTTATTAGCTTTAAGTAGCATTTTTTTATTAACTTTATTAGCTTGGGGTGGCATTTTTGATTAGCTTTATTAGCTTTAAGTAGTATTTTTTTATTAACTTTATTAGCTTGGGGTGGCGTTTGCTTTATTAGCTTTATTAACTTGAAGTGGCATTTTTTATTAGCTTTATTAGCTTGGAGTGGCATTTGCTTTATTAGCTTTATTAGCTTTAAGTAGTATTTTTTTATTAACTTTATTAACTTGGAGTGGCATTTTTTATTAACTTTATTAGCTTGAAGTAGCATTTTCTTATTAACTTTATTAGCTTGGGGTGGCGTTTGCTTTATTAGCTTTATTAACTTGAAGTGGCATTTTTTATTAACTTTATTAGCTTGAAGTAGTATTTTTTTATTAACTTTATTAGCTTTAAGTAGTATTTTTTTATTAACTTTATTAGCTTGAAGTAGCATTTTTGATTAACTTTATTAGCTTTAAGTAGTATTTTTTTATTAACTTTATTAGCTTGAAGTAGCATTTTTTTATTAACTTTATTAGCTTGAAGTAGCATTTTTTTATTAACTTTATTAGCTTGAAGTAGCATTTTTTTATTAACTTTATTAGCTGTAAGTAGCATTTTTTTATTAACTTTATTAGCTTGGGGTTGCGTTTGCTTTATTAGCTTTATTAACTTGAAGTGGCATTTTTTATTAACTTTATTAGCTTTAAGTAGTATTTTTTTATTAACTTTATTAGCTTGAAGTGGCATTTTTTATTAACTTTATTAGCTTTAAGTAGTATTTTTTTATTAACTTTATTAGCTTGAAGTAGTATTTTTTATTAACTTTATTAGCTTTAAGTAGTATTTTTTTATTAACTTTATTAGCTTGAAGTAGCATTTTTGATTAACTTTATTAGCTTTAAGTAGTATTTTTTTATTAACTTTATTAGCTTGAAGTAGCATTTTTTTATTAACTTTATTAGCTTGGGGTGGCGTTTGCTTTATTAGCTTTATTAACTTGAAGTGGCATTTTTTATTAGCTTTATTAGCTTTAAGTAGTATTTTTTTATTAACTTTATTAGCTTGAAGTGGCATTTTTTATTAACTTTATTAGCTTTAAGTAGTATTTTTTTATTAACTTTATTAGCTTTAAGTAGCATTTTTTTATTAACTTTATTAGCTTGGGGTGGCATTTTTGATTAGCTTTATTAGCTTTAAGTAGTATTTTTTTATTAACTTTATTAGCTTGAAGTGGCATTTTGATTAACTTTATTAGCTTTAAGTAGTATTTTTTTATTAACTTTATTAGCTTGAAGTGGCATTTTGATTAACTTTATTAGCTTTAAGTAGCATTTTTTTATTAACTTTATTAGCTTGGGGTGGCATTTTTGATTAGCTTTATTAGCTTTAAGTAGTATTTTTTTATTAACTTTATTAGCTTGGGGTGGCGTTTGCTTTATTAGCTTTATTAACTTGAAGTGGCATTTTTTATTAGCTTTATTAGCTTGGAGTGGCATTTGCTTTATTAGCTTTATTAGCTTTAAGTAGTATTTTTTTATTAACTTTATTAACTTGGAGTGGCATTTTTTATTAACTTTATTAGCTTGAAGTAGCATTTTTTTATTAACTTTATTAGCTTGGGGTGGCGTTTGCTTTATTAGCTTTATTAACTTGAAGTGGCATTTTTTATTAACTTTATTAGCTTTAAGTAGTATTTTTTTATTAACTTTATTAGCTTGAAGTAGTATTTTTTTATTAACTTTATTAGCTTGAAGTAGCATTTTTGATTAACTTTATTAGCTTTAAGTAGTATTTTTTTATTAACTTTATTAGCTTGAAGTAGCATTTTTTTATTAACTTTATTAGCTTGAAGTGGCATTTTTGATTAACTTTATTAGCTTTAAGTAGTATTTTTTTATTAACTTTATTAGCTTGAAGTAGCATTTTTGATTAGCTTTATTAGCTTTAAGTAGTATTTTTTTTATTAACTTTATTAGCTTTAAGTAGTATTTTTTTATTAACTTTATTAGCTTTAAGTAGTATTTTTTTATTAACTTTATTAGCTTTAAGTAGTATTTTTTTATTAACTTTATTAGCTTGAAGTAGCATTTTTGATTAACTTTATTAGCTTTAAGTAGTATTTTTTTATTAACTTTATTAGCTTGAAGTAGCATTTTTTTATTAACTTTATTAGCTTGGGGTGGCGTTTGCTTTATTAGCTTTATTAACTTGAAGTGGCATTTTTTATTAGCTTTATTAGCTTTAAGTAGTATTTTTTTATTAACTTTATTAGCTTGAAGTGGCATTTTTGATTAACTTTATTAGCTTTAAGTAGCATTTTTTTATTAACTTTATTAGCTTGAAGTGGCATTTTTTATTAACTTTATTAGCTTTAAGTAGCATTTTTGATTAACTTTATTAGCTTTAAGTAGTATTTTTTTATTAACTTTATTAGCTTGAAGTAGCATTTTTTTATTAACTTTATTAGCTTGGGGTGGCGTTTGCTTTATTAGCTTTATTAACTTGAAGTGGCATTTTTTATTAGCTTTATTAGCTTTAAGTAGTATTTTTTTATTAACTTTATTAGCTTGAAGTGGCATTTTTGATTAACTTTATTAGCTTGAAGTAGTATTTTTTTATTAACTTTATTAGCTTGAAGTGGCATTTTTTATTAACTTTATTAGCTTTAAGTAGTATTTTTTTATTAACTTTATTAGCTTGAAGTAGTATTTTTTATTAACTTTATTAGCTTTAAGTAGTATTTTTTTATTAACTTTATTAGCTTGAAGTGGCATTTTGATTAACTTTATTAGCTTTAAGTAGCATTTTTTTTATTAACTTTTATTGCTTTATTAGCTTTATTAACTTGAAGTGGCATTTTTTATTAGCTTTATTAGCTTGGAGTGGCATTTGCTTTATTAGCTTTATTAGCTTTAAGTAGTATTTTTTTATTAACTTTATTAGCTTAAAGTAGCATTTTTTTAATTAACTTTATTAGCTTAGGGTGGCATTTTTTATTAACTTTATTAGCTTTAAGTAGTATTTTTTTATTAACTTTATTAACTTGGAGTGGCATTTTTTATTAACTTTATTAGCTTGGAGTGGCATTTGCTTTATTAGCTTTATTAGCTTTAAGTAGTATTTTTTTATTAACTTTATTAGCTTAAAGTAGCATTTTTTTATTAACTTTATTAGCTTAGGGTGGCATTTTTTATTAACTTTATAAGCTTTAAGTAGTATTTTTTTATTAACTTTATTAGCTTGAAGTAGCATTTTTTTATTAACTTTATTAGCTTGGGGTGGCGTTTGCTTTATTAGCTTTATTAACTTGAAGTGGCATTTTTTATTAGCTTTATTAGCTTTAAGTAGCATTTTTTTATTAACTTTATTAGCTTGAAGTGGCATTTTTTATTAACTTTATTAGCTTTAAGTAGTATTTTTTTATTAACTTTATTAGCTTGAAGTGGCATTTTTGATTAACTTTATTAGCTTTAAGTAGCATTTTTTTATTAACTTTATTAACTTGAAGTGGCATTTTTGATTAACTTTATTAGCTTTAAGTAGTATTTTTTTATTAACTTTATTAGCTTAAAGTAGCATTTTTTTATTGACTTTATTAGCTTAGGGTGGCATTTTTTATTAACTTTATAAGCTTTAAGTAGTATTTTTTTATTAACTTTATTAACTTGGAGTGGCATTTTTTATTAACTTTATTAGCTTGAAGTTGCATTTTTTTATTAACTTTATTAGCTTTAAGTAGTATTTTTTTATTAACTTTATTAGCTTGAAGTAGCATTTTTTTATTAACTTTATTAGCTTGGGGTGGCGTTTGCTTTATTAGCTTTATTAACTTGAAGTGGCATTTTTTATTAGCTTTATTAGCTTGGAGTGGCATTTGCTTTATTAGCTTTATTAGCTTTAAGTAGTATTTTTTTATTAACTTAATTAGCTTAAAGTAGCATTTTTTTTATAAACTTTATTAGCTTAGGGTGGCATTTTTTATTAACTTTATTAGCTTTAAGTAGTATTTTTTTATTAACTTTATTAACTTGGAGTGGCATTTTTTATTTACTTTATTAGCTTGGAGTGGCATTTGCTTTATTAGCTTTATTAGCTTTAAGTAGTATTTTTTTATTAACTTTATTAGCTTAAAGTAGCATTTTTTTATTAACTTTATTAGCTTAGGGTGGCATTTTTTATTAACTTTATAAGCTTTAAGTAGTATTTTTTTATTAACTTTATTAGCTTGGAGTGGCATTTTTTATTAACTTTATTAGCTTGAAGTTGCATTTTTTTATTAACTTTATAAGCTTTAAGTAGTATTTTTTATTAACTTTATTAGCTTGAAGTAGCATTTTTTTATTAACTTTATTAGCTTAGGGTTGCATTTTTTATTAACTTTATTAGCTTTAAGTAGTATTTTTTTATTAACTTTATTAACTTAGGGTGGCATTTTTTTATTAACTTTATTAGCTTCGGGTGGCATTTTTTATTAACTTTATTAGCTTTAAGTAGTATTTTTTTATTAACTTTATTAACTTGGAGTGGCATTTTTTATTAACTTTATTAGCTTGAGGGTGGCGTTTGCTTTATTAGCTTTATTAACTTGGAGTGGCATTTTTTATTAGCTTTATTAGCTTGGAGTGGCATTTGATTTATTAGCTTTATTAACTTTGAGTGGCATTTTTTATTAGCTTTATAAGCTTGATGTGGCATTTTTTTATTAACTTTATAAGCTTGGGGTGGCATTTGCTTTATTAGCTTTATTAGCTTGAAGTGGCATTTTTTATTAACTTTATTAGCTTTAAGTAGCATTTTTTTATTAACTTTATTAGCTTGAAGTAGCATTTTTTTATTAACTTTATTAGCTTGGGTGGCATTTGCTTTATTAGCTTTATTAACTTGGAGTGGCATTTTTTATTAGCTTTATTAGCTTTAAGTAGCATTATTTACTAACTTTATTAGCTTTAAGTAGCATTTTTTTATTAACTTTATTAGCTTGAAGTAGTATTTTTTTATTAACTTTATTAGCTTTAAGTAGCATTTTTTATTAACTTTATTAACTTTGAGTGGCATTTTTTATTAGCTTTATTAGCTTAAAGTAGCATTTTTTTATTAACTTTATTAACTTTGAGTGGCATTTTTTATTAGCTTTATTAGCTTGATGTGGCATTTGTTATTAACTTTATTAGCTTGGGGTGCATTTGCTTTATTAGCTTTATTAACTTGGAGTGGCATTTTTTTTTATTAGCTTTATTAGCTCGAAGTGCATCTTTTTTATTAGCATTATTAGCTTGAAGTGACATTTGCTTTATTAGCTTTATTAGCTTGGAGTGGCATTTTTTTATTAGCTTTATTAGCTTGGAGTGGCATTTTTTTATTAGCTTTATTAGCTTTATGTGGCATTTTTTATTAGCTTTATTAGTTTGAAGTGGCATGTTTTTTATTAGCTTTATTAGCTTGGAGTGGCATTTTTTTATTAGCTTTATTAGCTTTATGTGACATTTTTTTATTAGCATTATTAGTTTTAAGTGGCATGTTTTTTATTAGCTTTATTAGCTTGGAGTGGCATTTTTTATTAGCTTTATTAGCTTGATGTAGCATTTTTTTATTAGCATTATAAGCCTGTATGTGACATATTTTATTAGCTTTATCTTGTCTTTTTTATTAACTTTATTAGCTTGATGTGGCATTTTTATTAGCATTATTAGCTTGATGTGGCATTTTTTGTTAGCCTTATCTGGTCTTTTTTATTAGCATTATTAGTTTGAAGTGACATTTTTATTTGGTTTATTAGCTTAAAGAAGCATTTTTTATTAGCTTTATTAGCTTTTGTGGCATTTTTTTATTAGCTTTATTAGCTTGAAGTGGCATTTTTATTAGCTTTATTAGCTTAATGTGGCATTTTTTATTAGCTTTATTAGCTTTATCTAGTCTTTTTTATTAGCATTATTAGTTTGAAGTGGCATTTTTATTAGCTTTATTAGCTTTTAGTGGCATTTTTTATTAGCATTATTAGCTTGATGTGGTATTTTTTTATAAGCTTTATTAGCTTTAAGTGGCATTTTTTATTAGCTTTATTAGCTATATGTGGCATTTTTTATTAGCTTTATTAGCTTGAAGTGCCATTTCTTATTAGCTTTATTAGCTTGATGTGTCATTTTTTATTAGCTTTATTAGCTTTAAGTGGCATTTTTTATTAGCTTTATTAGCTTGAAGTGCCATTATTTTATTGGCTTTATTAGCTTGATGTGGCATTTTCATTAGCTTTATTTGCTTGAAGTGCCATTTTTTTATTAGCTTTATTAGCTTGGAGTGGCATTTTTTTATTAGCTTTATTAGCTTGGAGTGGCATTTTTTATTAGCTTTATTAGCTTGGAGTGGCATTTGCTTTATTAGCTTTATTAGCTTGGAGTGGCATTTTTTTATTAGCTTTATTAGCTTGGAGTGGCATTTGCTTTATTAGCTTTATTAGCTTGGAGTGGCATTTTTTTATTAGCTTTATTAGCTTGGGGTGGCATTTTTTTATTAGCTTTATTAACTTTATTAGCTTTATGTGGCATTTTTTTTATTAGCTTTATTAGCTTGGAGTGGCATTTTTTTATTAGCTTTATTAGCTTGGAGTGGCATTTTTTTATTAGCTTTATTAACTTTAGTAGCTTTATGTGGCATTTTTTTTATTAGCTTTATTAGCTTGGAGTGGCATTTTTTTTATTAGCTTTATTAGTTTGAAGTGGCATGTTTTTTATTAGCTTTATTAGCTTGGAGTGGCATTTTTTTTATTAGCTTTATTAGCTTTATTAGCTTTATGTGGCATTTTTTTTATTAGCATTATAAGCTTGATGTGACATTTTTTATTAGCTTTATCAGCTTTATCTGGTCTTGTTTATTAGCTTTATTAGCTTGATGTGGCATTTTTTATTAGCTTTATTAGCTTTATCTGGTCTTGTTTATTAGCTTTATTAGCTTAAAGAAGCATTTTTTATTAGCTAATAAAAAATGCTTCTTTAAGCTTGATGTGGCATTTTATTTTTAAAAATGCTTCTTTATGCTGTATGTGGCATTTTTTATTACCTTTATTAGCTTCATGTTGCATTTTTTATAAGCTTTATAAACTTTATCTGTTTTTTTTTATTAGCATTATTAGCTTATGTGGCATTTTTTTATTAACTTTATTAGCTTGATGTGGCGTTTTTATTAACTTTATTAGTTTTACATACCATTTTTTATTAGCTTTATTAGTGGTTTCACATCTTATCTGGAGCAATGTCCATAAGAAAAACACCCTTCATTTTGTCAGCACAACGAGCACATTATTTTTGCAACAATTTATAAAATCTTAGATAATAATTGAACATTCTCAAATAAGTTTAATATTACAATATATATATATATGTATATATATATATATATATATATATATATATATATATATATATAAAGCTGAATGTGTGTGTGTGTGTGTGTGTGTGTGTGTGTGTGTGTGTGTGTGTGTGTGTGTGGTCACGAATAGGCTCCTATATGGTTGACTATTTTAAAAAAATGATTACATATAATGATAGAAGATGTATCGAGACACAGGAATGAGTATGTTTGATCTGGCAGAACGGTGGTTCATTAAAATTGTGGGGTCTGCATATGCGCCTGGTCCACAAAGTATGGAAATAAAAAATTTGAAAATTAAAATAAAAACGTTTACAATTGTTTTTGATATAGATGTACATGAGAATACTTTTATAAGTATGGTTTAACTTAAATAGGGATGGTATCATAAAATTGTGGTGTCTGCATTCACGCCTAGACTCCATAGAATGGAAATAGGCACAAACTTTAATAAAGACTTTTCATATCTATCTGCGTAAGTATACTTTGATAATTATGTTTCAGTTTGAAGAAATATGGTGTAATAAAATTATGGGGTGTTTGTTCGCACCTGACCTCCATAGAATGGAAATATGTCACAAAGTTTAACAAGGTTTTTTAATATAGATGCACAGAATATTGTGATAAGTGTTTCAGTGTGAACAGGTATGGTATAATAAATTATAGAGTTTATGTATTTTATTTTTACTTTCATCATATTTTGCTTTGGTTTTGATTCCCCCAAATTCAACCCAAATTTACAACCCTTCCTTTTCATAACCTATCATACTTTCATAAATCAGAGTCCATTTTCTGTAGGCTGTTTTTGAACCCAGTCAACGACGGGTACTTTTGCTAGTATATATATATATATATATATATATATATATATATATATATATATATATATATATATATATATATATATATATATATATAAGAGCAAATAGTTAATAAAACATGTTAAAAAACACTTTGAAAAAGAGTTAAAACATATTTAATCTTAAAAGGAAACACTTAATAAGTGGATAGTCCTTAATCTGCAGAGTTTTGAAGAAATACTTTCCTTCTCATCAGAGGGTAGGAATTAGCAAAATGCAGGATCGGATTTTGCACACAAAAGTATTTGATGAAACTGCAAGTAAATCAAAGATCTCTCTCTCTCTCTCTCTCTCTCTCTATATATATATATATATGTGTGTGTGTGTGTGTGTGTGTGTGTGTATATATATATATATATATATATATATATATATATATATATAATTTTTTAATTTTTTATTGAGCCCATAATAAATTTACATTACTGTTTCCATTGGATTTTCAAGAAATGGAAAAAGGAAATATGTATATATATATATATATATTTATATATATATATATATATATATATATATATATATATATATATATATATATATATATATGTATATATATATACTAGCAAAGATACCCGTGCTTCGCACGGAGCTTTGTTGCACACTTGGGTACCAAAATCTGTGGGCACCTTTCCAGTAAGTTGATGTTGTAAGAGCAACGATTGCATAAGGTGATTAACATTTTAACTACCTCTTGTAGTGACTGAAATTCAATCAGGAACTTCACAAAACATTTTCATCAAAAAGGAAGGTTACTTGATGTTACATAGTAAATTTTTCATTGAAGTAATTTTCAACTCTTGCTTAAATTTTATCTTGCACATTCAATACTAAAAACTTACCACAATCAGATCATGTCAGTTTTTCCTCATATCCATTTCTCGAACTTTTCACTGAAGAGCCTCAGGGTAAACTACATTTCTGCTGCTTTGATTTGGAGCCAGAATGTAGAGTTTTTCTGAACTTCCTGTCCGGCTGATGGAGACGTAAAACATACCGTGACTGAAGCAGTCTGATGTCAAGTCTACGCCAATGGTGTTAAATGTCTGACCTTGACTTTTGTTTATGCTCATTGCAAAACACACCTTCACAGGAAATTGGAGTCTCCGGAATTTAAATGGAAGTTCTGAGTCCGATGGAACTAAGGGGATCCTTGGCAGTAGAACGGTTTCGCCTTTGTAGGGACCACAGGAAATGGTGGCCTCAAGTACATTGGTGTGCAATCTGGTGATAACACATCTGGTTCCGTTTGTTGTTTTTGGCGGTTCCAAGGATCGAAGAATCATGATTGGCGATCCAATTTTGAGATTTAAAATGTGTGGAGGCATTCCAGATATCTCCAAAGAGTTTAAAAACTCCACAGGGTAGTGAACAGCTTCATATTCATTAGTAGCCGAATCAACTGACTTGTATTGCTTTGTGTCTCCTGGAAATTCATCCATTATTGAATTGTTCAAATGATTCACATTGCTGTTTAATGGCGAAATAATAGCCCTCTCAGCAAGCCAATCCGGTGATTTTCCATTGTTTTGCAGGTCTGGGTACACTTTGTCTTTCAGTTGCTTCTGATTACCGACACATTTACCAAGCGCAGTTGGAATCTTAATTGTGTCAGGTGAAGAAGTGATAGGAAACTGACCATTACCGATTTGGAGAAGCAATTTTGAGAAGTCTGCTGCAGCTGTGTTATCAGAGATATAGGCTCTCATATTAGTAGTCAGTCTCTTCACTATAACGTGCCTCCAGAGATAGGATTGTTTCAAACTTGCATTGACAATGTTAGCCCTTGTGCCATTTTTAACCACTGGGAGGATTTGACGGAAATCACCGCAAAATAAGGTTGGAATGCCACCCATGGGATTCTTGTTTCCTGTGATGTCTTGCAGTGTTCGGTCAATTGCTTCATAAGCACTCTTGTGCGTCATTGGGGCTTCGTCTACAATGATTGCAGAGGTGTCTCTAATTACATTTGCCAAGGCTGAGTTACCAGTAATTTTGCAAACTGGCTGATCCATTCAATGAGTATCCAAGGGTACTTTAAAAGTGCTGTGAAGAGTGCGGCCACCTTGTAGTAGAGTAGCAGCAATGCCACTGAATGCTGTTGCAAGCACAATCTTTCTCATGGATCTAATCTTTGCAAGGATCAAATTGATTACAAAAGTCTTGCCCGTACCACCTGGAGCATCAAGAAACATCATGTTTTTGTTCATTTCACCTTGTGCTTCCAACATTGCCATGAATGAATTGTAAACTTCTCTTTGAGAATCGGTCAGTTTTTCTTGCATATTTTCTGCTTGTAGGGAAAGTTCTTCAAGATTATAAGTAACTTCACGTTGATACTCTCTCGCGAGTCTTTCATCTCTCCCTTGCGTTGGTGCAGGTAATCCATAGCTTGCCAATGGTTGACCGCACATAAGGAGAACTTTTTCTTCAATTAGACAAAGAGTTTTATTGTAGATGTCCTCATTAAAATCTGCTTCTGGATTGTTAACTTCTTGCCTGTATCTGTGAAGAATGTCTTCAGATATTACATCACGAAAAGCCATCCAGATCTCAAGAGGATTTCTTGGCTCACAGGCTGTTAAAATTATCACAAATAGGCTTCGCAAATTTGAAGGTGATTGAGTGGCACTTGCCTCTCCTACTGCTTGATGCAAGTGATGGTCATTTTCTAGAAGGCCTCGAGCAAGGCACGCTGCTCTGTATGTTTCAAACACCTGACCATTGTATGCTCGCAAATTTTGAAATGAAGTTGGACCAGCAACCTCATTGAGCAACAGGCGTAAGAAATAACACTCCCCTGCTTTTGGACTAATCGTGTAGATTCTCCCAATGCATGGTGCCTTCCATACATCATCATTTTCAGTACCTTCAACTTGTACCCCACGCATTCTTCTCATCCATTTCTTTGTCGATTTGTTCCAAGTGTAAAACTCAGGGACTTCTGCGTATTTGAGACTCCTTGCAAAGTCATCCTCATGGCAGAGTTGAAAAAATGCTGTCAAAGTTGTGGCAGGCGGTGGACCTTGGGCTCGTTCCAGAGCAGTATCAGCTGAGAACATGACACGCTGCCCATTTTCAAGATGAACAGAAAGTTGTACAATTGGGGGGAAATGTTCATAGATGGGATGTTCCAATATCCTCCAGGCCGCCTCTGAACTGCCGACATACCTTGCATTCTGGAACTGCTGGATCTCATCCACAATGTGACTTTGTACTTGGCCTTGTTGGTTAGCTGCTCCATCAGTTCTTTGTAGTTCAAACACTGCTTGATCACATCCTTTATTCACGTATTTGAGGACATATTTGATGCTTTGGATCGAGCTGCAAATTTCTACGTTAATGTGAGCGTTGAACTGCTGAAGGAGGACCTTGTTGTACGGAACAATCCACTGGTTTGTTATTTCTTGATTAACATACCGACCATTTCTCTTCATCCTTATTGTACCAGTCTGGCCTCCATCTTCTGGTTTTCTTCGCCTGTACTTGGGGTAAGAGTCTTGGCCTTGCTCGGTACACTGAAGAAATTCTTTTGGGTATTTTTTGGAACATTTGTTGTCAATCATACATGGACAATTTGGATTAAATGGTCCACAAGGTCCATGCAACATATGTGCCATCACTTTAGCATGAAGATCAGGATCTTCCTCTTTGTCAGGGATCTCTGCATATCTGCAGAGATCCATTTTTTCTGGTAGAAGTTTGTCCTCTGGGGCCTGCCAGGTGAGGATGTGTGCATGCGGCAGTCCTCTTTTTTGATATTCAATACTGTACAGGAAAGCCCTCAGCCTGCCAAATCCTCCCTTTTTAATAAATTCAAGTAACTTTTTTAGCTTCTGCCTGAAAACCCTGGCAACAATATCTGGACGATCCTGAGGGTCTTGCCCTTGAAGACAATTTTCTGTAATTTCTGTCCACTTTGGATTTGTTGTGAACGTGATGAAGAGGTCGGCTCGGCCCATTCGCCGAACATATGCCATGGCATCATTTTGACGCTCAAACATGTATCGAGGGCCTCCTGTATAAGTTGCCGGAAGTACAACTCGTTGACCAAACTGTTCTGGATTCCCATCCTCCCTAAGAATTAAATCTCTCAAGTTGCTATAATTGTCAGCTCTCAGGGTCTGTTGCTCACGCCTCAGGAACTGTAAACATTCTGTTTCAATCTTGCAGTACACATCCACCAGCCATTGTTGAAATAGCCTTCGGTACCAGAGAAAATAGTTTCCAGGCCGAGTCATTAAATGGTACGAATAAAATTGCTGTTGGGTAACTTTTCGCCCATTGGATGCCTTCATGTAGATGTTGTAAGATGGAGAACCATAGGGGTACATTAACGGGTACATTAAAGTATCGTAGAGGGGATGTAGTTCGGAGATCCATTTTAATGTATCATTTCTAAAACGCAAGACAATATCCCGGTTAGCTGTTGGTTCATTCTCCATTAATATTCCAATCTCATACGTTGTTGTTGGAGCATTGAATCGCCGTGGATGCTCTTCTTGCGGCCTTCGGTCTTCCCTTATGACAACTTTATGTTCTACCAAGTGTTCTTCTTCAATCCTCTCCTTTGTTGTTTTCAGCTGACAAATAAAGCTGTTGTTCTCATGTAAAAATTCAGTCAGACTTTGGAGAATGTCTCTATTGAGTCTACTGTCACGTCCCCGATTATGTAGTTCCTCTTCCAGACTATCCAAGAAGTAGACTTGAATAAACTTTGCTGTTTCATCTTCAGGTGGTAAAAGACTCCCAATCTGGTGGCAAACCTGGCCTCGAATTCTAAAAGAAGGATTCCACCCATGTACTGCCGCAATTTTGTGACCAAATGATGTCATTGCAAAACAATTGTTATAACAGCGTAGATTTTGCAGAAAATCTTTAGAGATGGGACCATTGCCGGAGAGCAAATCTTGAAGCAACTGAGGCAGTGGTGGAAAGCTATCAAGCACAACTTTGCCAGAAGAACAACAACAACCAGGGGTTTCTCCTTTAAATTTTACAGCTGAGCAATGTTGACATACTTTGTCCATTTTTCCTATATCAGCTGTAGTGAGAGAGTCATTTTTGTTGTAGAGCAATCCTTTTCTATTGCAGTGTTCTATTTCATGGTGTCTCAAAGCAGTCATTCGTTGTCTAGCTGCCTCGTTTTCTGTCAATTGCTGGGGCAAAGTCATACTCTCTCTCCATGCAGCCTCTCGTTGTTGCCCTTGGTATAGGTGAAAGCTTCGTTGGGCTTCCGATTCATTCTGATGTCGTTGAGCCACTCTCAACTGACCTTGTGTACGTCTACTTACCTCATATAATTCATTCGATCGTAATATTGCTTCTCTTTCCAGTGCATATCTTTGCCTTTCTTGAATTTCATCTTGTGATGAATTTAACCGCCTTACAGCATGTCTAGTTCTGTCAGCTTCACGTTGGGTTTCTCTTTCCAAATCTGACAGTCTTGCTCTCCTTTCTCTTTGACGTATCCTGTTAAGTTCTAGACATCTTTCTCTATCTGAATTGTTTTCATTGGAGCGAATTGCAGCAACTCTTAGTCTATTAGCTTCCAATCTTTCCATTCTTTCTTCCTCACTTTCGTTTCTACTTCGTTTGGGTGGCATAATTTCGGTTTTAAACGGAATTGTTTAACGATATTAATGATTGTAAATTAATTAAGCGTAAAGGAAATGTATACTAACTGAAATGGACGAACTATAAATAATATTTCTGAATAGTACAATTATAAACAATTATATTGTACCTATTTACTATGCCTCCCCACGGGACAGAGTTAGACACCAGGGTCGTTTTTTAACGTGGAGAAAAGGTACAAAAATAAAAATTGTCTCAGTCGTGAAGGATTTCTCCTCCACCGAAAGAGAACAAGAAAATGAAGTGCAGCATCTGAAGAACAGATACTACACTTTGATCTTGACCAAAAGGAATGAATAAAAGCGACCTACGTGTGACTCATTACTTCCGGGTGTAAACGTCACAATCTAAAAGTAATAATTAAAAAAAAAAGTAAATGTAAAATAAATGTAATACCAACTTAGGTTAACTAAGTAAACAGTACAATTAAAACAGTTCTATTAAAACAAATAATTACTAAGATCTAGGTAATTGTTAGTCTCATTGTTATGGTTTTAAAGAAAAAAATGTGTAAAAAAAGTTCTGCTTTTGTGAGTACGTGTATTTCTTTTAAATTACATAACCTTTTTATTTTATTAATTATATCTCTTTTAAATTTATATATTTTGTTAGTAAACTGGAAGAAATTCAGTTGAATAAAACCTTGTTCGTGTTCTTTACGTTAAACTCATATTTTTATAAAAGGTTCATCCGGTTTAAAGAAAGCGCTAAGTTTAAATAAGACTGGAAATAACTAATTCAATATATAAATAGAAAAATGAAATAAATATAAGCTTTAAGTCTTAAGATAGTAATAATCAAAATGTAATAAATTATTTGTAGTTCAAATCTATGATAAGACAGGCTTTCGAAATAGGCTCGACCAGAAAGATTAAATTGGAACGAAATTATAATCCCCGTGCCATTTTCAAAACAACCCCACAAAAGTAACGATATCCTGCAGTTGGTTAAATGACAATGGTTGTAAGAAAAATGTAAAAGAAAATGCGCTTATCTGTTTATTTTGACCTGTTTTATTTAATTAAAAAAACATTGGCTATAACTGGAAGAGAGCGTTATGTTTTGGGGGTTGTTTAAAAAATAGAATGGAAATAAAGTTAGTTCCGTTTTAATTGTCTTTAATTGCGGCAAGCGCTAACAAAATCGAAAAATCACTGTTTACATTCGAAATGTTAACTTTTATAGGTTTACAGGTTTGCTGACAAGGCTGGGGGTGTTTAATACAATTATTTTACTAAATTGATTTTTTTCATTTAAAAATAAAATTATTTCTTTTTTAATAAAGTTTTATTTTAAAATATTTGTTTTTGTTTATTTATATAAAATTACGATAGTTGAATTGTATTCTTTCAATTATATTGGCAAGTAAAATATAAAAGATTAAAACGGAACGAAATTGAAATTTCCATTACATTTTCAATACAATCCCAAAACATAAAGCTTTCCTCGCCAATGAATTGTATATTATCAAATACGTAAAGGGAAATAAATCGAATATAAAATTAAATGAAAATATATTAAATAATTAAATGTTAAATAGATTTTGTAAATAGTACAGTTGAAATGATTAGAATATTTCCAATATGTAATAAGGTCGAGGTAATTAGTTAAAGAGATTTAATATAATGTGATATGCAAATGAGCATAAGTCATTCGATATGGGGGTGGTTTGTAGACTAGTATATAAAGAAATTAGGCATAAATTCTTATGTCTCCTATAACAGAAACATCCTAAAATGGGTTCTAATGTTTCGCTACCAGGAGAGATCTACCCTCTTACCTCCTTTATATTTCGTTGATGATGGAGAGCTGTACACACAGACAGAAACACACGAACCCTATTACTATATATATATATATATATATATATATATATATATAATTTTCATCATTAACTATGACATAATTTTTATACCAAATTATATTAATTGTTGGTGTCGTCCTTGTCTACATGCAAAAACACCATTGTCGTCTCAAATGGCTCTACCAAAGCCAGGGAGCACACTAATATTCAGTTTGTTTGCTCTCTATACCGTGATAGAGGAGAACTTACTGATTTCAAAACGATCATTAATAAGAGGGAAAAAACGTTGCTAGTTTTTGTAGGTATCAGTGATTTGCATGTATGAGCAGTGTTTTGAAAAATGAAATATAAAATGACAATAGAACAGACAGAAAAATGTGATGGATGTGAACAACGAGGAAGAGCGGTCAAAAGTAAAATAAAAGACTTATTTTCTCTTGTGAATCAATCTTTCTGCTGAATGAATTGGCCACACACTAACCAATCTGTTTGCAAAGTGTATTGATTCCGCTCTTTTAGAAATCACAGTCGGTCAGCAAGCATCAAAGAAAGACCTCTCTCTCTCTCTCTCTCTTTCTCTCTCTCTCTCTCTCTCTTTCTCTCTCCTCGTCCCTATCCACTGGATGGTCCAGCATAGACGATTTTCACTTAAGATAACTGCCGACCAACCTACAACTGCCAAAGAACTTTCAACTCTCACTTTGTTCTCACTATCCAACTTTTTGCTGCCAAAATAAATCTTTTCACTATTGTTTTTAAAAGAAGTTTTGTTTTTCATCCCATGCTGTGTATTCGACTACTAATTAATTTATAGAAGTATAACTCACGTCGCTAAAGATTTGTGCAGCTGTGACACCATTTTTGGCAGTTTAGAAAGAACTGTTCCAGTTTGTTTGAACAAGAATGGAGATGTTATTGTGCTAAAAAGGAATTTTTGGTCTCTTACAACTTCTTTATTTACATTCTGCTGTTAACAAAAACTATGTGCTATGAGTCATTTGAATTTGGCCCGCAGACTGGTTGACAAGATTAGTAACAAAACAAGATTCCATGTCTGTTTGGATGCAATAAATGAATGTCTCAAATGCCTTATTGTATGAGTTGACTAGTGAGCTTACAATGCAAACGATGACTTAATTGGGTTGAAAACCACCATTGAAACTAGTTTATGAAATGAGGGAGATTTGGTTGTGGTCACGAGTTGAATAATAATTTTGCATGGAAAAAGATAAAGTTTAAACTGTGTTATTCATTAGTCACACACCTTGGAATGTTCCAGTCTTTATACCAAAATTTCCATCAATTATTCAAATTTTTATCAATCATGTTTGCATAATTATGCCTAAATTCATAAACATAAACGTACGCAGATTCATTCACATAAACTGTTTAATAGATACTATTATGACACTATCACTTTCCAAGGATTGTTAATTTGTTGAGGAACATCCTGGGAATGCAACCAGCTCGCTGGGGGAATAAACGATATCAAATGATAGGCACATGAAAACATCAACACAATGGGTCGATATGTTGTCGGCTATAACCAGCTGGCGTAGGTCGCTTCTTGACTCTTCATTGCGTCGTTACAGGCAACATTTCCATCATTGGCATTACTGGCTGGGACATCATGTTGAAATTGAATGCATGTAAAAAATAGTGAACAAATGCATTTTTATAAAAATATATAATTTATTTTACGTTTAACACTGGCGGAGCATATTTTTACAAAGACCAATTGGAACCAGACGCATGCAGCTAAACTGCTATGTTGCGTTCGTCAACCCCAGAATGTAAGTCTGGGGTTGACTGTTTAAAAAAACAATAGAATTATATTTCAATTCTCTCTTTCAATGAAGAAAGATAGAGAAGGGGAGTGAAAGAGAGAAATAGAGAGAGAGAGAGAGAGAGAGAGAGAGAGAGAGAGAGAGAGAGAGAACAACATAAAAAGAGAGAAAGATATATTCATACAGTTTGAACATTGTTTTGTTTTTGTATGCTTCGATGATGAGTTTTCCGGGTTTGACCTTTCGTTATCTAGGATCTCAAATCGTTTTGACTTAATTGAATATTAATAAACAACTGTCATTCAAACCCAGCCGACATGCTGTAACCTTCCCAAACCCACAAAGAACCTGATTAACACATCTGTCCCACACAAGTACAGACAAGTTAGGCACAAGGTTCATTAATGTAGAAGCCCCCCAACTCCCCCAAAAGGAGCGCTCTCCATTGTGCCACTCTATTGCAGATGATGAAATTGGCTATGCCAAATTCAAATCCAATTAAATCATTTTTGGTCATTAATACAATTTAATTTACATTAATTAATACTACTAATTGTAGTAGTCATCATGTGGGTCTATTGTAACATAATGTGTGGCAATGTCGTAAGATAGCAGTCACTGCAGTGAAATAGAGGGAGGAGCAATGGCAGGTAGCAGGACTGGTGACGTTATGTGGAGATAGCAGCTGCAGTAAGACAGAGAGAGTGGAGTGGGAAAGACGTGATGGCATGAACAGAGGAGAAAGAGAGCAGATGACAATGAATTCTCATGAAAAAAAATTTGTTATCTAAAATGGAAAACAGGGACAGGAAATAAAAGTGTCTCTCAAAAAAAGTGAGTTTAAAGTATTTAGCTGAACAAATAAAGCGAGATATGATGGCAATGTATGAATAATATAGACTTACTTTGTTGATGTTCTAGGAACATATAGTCTGGAGACGACTGTTATCTTAATGTGAAAAGCATCTGACAGGAAATGGTGTCAGAGTTGTGAAAACCATCTTAAATTGGTGGCACCATGCGACTGGCTTGAAAACTAGTTAGGAAAGAGGCTACATCAAATAGCTAAATTCCCGTTAAGTGGAATTATATTTTTTGTTTCAGGAAATAGAAAGTGCATTCTTTCATTGGCTAGTATCATTCAGAGGAAATAATTTGTATATGGTTAAAGGGAGATATTTTTAAATATTGAACATAATCACGGATTAGTGATTTGTCTCGATTATAATGTCCAGATAACTATACACTTAATCCAACAGCTAGTAACCCCATCTAACCTGAAAAATACACTCTGTACAGAAATTTTGCAGAGAACATATAGAAATGGTTCATCTGTATTTATAGGTACCAAAATGGTGTATTGGCAACCGTACCGGCGATATTTCCCTGGCATCCATCCTGGGCCCAACTATCTTCCTGATCTACATCAATGATCTCCCAAAACACATACTTAAATCATTCGTTGACATCTATGCTGAAGACACGACAATCTATGGCAACACATCAAAGGCTGTAAATGACAAAGTTATCTCTGACTCTCTCTCCTCTGATCTTGAGCACGTGGTACAGTGGGGGAAGACGTGGCTGGTTATTTTTAATGCATCTAAACCAAAGCTCCTATCTTTACATCATCAATGCTCTGATCCCCATCTGGCATCAATTGAAATGGATGGCTCTTGTCTTGGGGAGGCTCCACGTTTTGACAAGCTTCTGGGCTTGACCTTTACTTCTGATCTGAAGTGGAACATGTACATCAAGTCTGTTGCCAAGGTTGCTGGGAAAATGGTGGGGCCCTTCTACCACTCCTAAAGATATCTCACTACTGATGCAATTCTCTATCTATATAAAAGTCAAGTACGTCCAAGGATGGAGTACTGCTGCCACATCTGGACAGGAGCTGCTAAAAACAGCCTATCCTGCCTTGACAGAGTACAAAATAGACTTTGTGGCTTAGTAGGGGATGCTCTTTTCTCTTCCCTGCAACCTCTCTCCCACAAAAGAGACATTGTGAGCATGTTTTTGTTTTATCGTTATTTCCATGGCAAGTGCTCGTCTGAGCTCCAATCTCTGGTCCCCCATCGCCAATCTTTCACGATAAGCATCTGTCTAGCTGAAACCACTGTCAATAATTTTCCCCACTCTTTATCTGTGCCTAAATCAAAACGTAGATGCCCTGAACAAAGCTTCTTTCTTAGAAGTGCACACCTGTGGAACTCTCTTCCTTTTGCCTGTTTCCCACCTGACTACAACTTGCATGTCTTCAAGTCCAACATAAACAAATTCCTGATGAACCGCCCTCTTAAGTAAGACACTTTATCAAATTTCTAATACTAACAATTACTACGATACTATCTCATTGATTACTGTACACACAATAACCCTTATCTCTGAGTGGCTACCGGTCCTTGATAAGTGGCGACCTCCATGTAAAAAAAAATTTTTTTTTAAATATTAAGAAGATTTTGTTCTCATCAACATTGTACTACAATTCCAACAAGAGGAGTCCATCAGGGTAAGTAATTCCTGAACCACTATTCCACATATTCTGTTGAATTACATGATAAAGTATTCAACCATTCTTATGCAAGAGTGCCATCAAAAGGCATTGCTTATAGTGCAGTAACCATAAAAATTTGAAATGAATACCGGATTAATGATAGAACCAGATTAGTGATCAGTTCTTGTCAAAAAGTATAGTGGTGCCAAAAAGAAAGTCTGCACTTGTCATTTTTTCAAAAACTGCAAATTTAAGCTAAATTGAATGTAAGTGTTTAAACAACCTTTACCTCATTTGATCCGCCTTTTATTTCTCAATAATTTTACCTGTTCATATTTGACTTTTAATTGAAGTCCTAAAAAACTCCCCAGTGAGCTTAAAATCAGCTTAAAATATCCATCCTTTAGGCAAGAAAGCATCTCTAATCGTAATTGCTGTTGTTCTAGGTTATACAATTTAACATTTAGTCTGTATGTTTCGGCTTTCTCTTAGTGATCGTCAAGAGCTCATTAATCTCCACCTTTATGGTTTATCTAATCGAGAAATCGTCTGCAGATTGAAATCTGATGAGGAAACAGCATGAATGACTGTGCAAAAGCACCCAAACATTGACAGTGTTTGTGATACCCCTAAATCTGGTCTTCCTAGAGTTACTTATTACAGGTAAGACAATGCTATCAAGATCTGCAGCCTCAAAAACAGATTTGAAATGGCCCCCCCAAATTCAACAACAGTGTAATCTTATTAAAAAGTGCTCTTTTTCAACAGTAAAGAACAGATTGTAGGAATTTAATTTGCGAGGCTGTGTTGCAAGACACAAGCCAATGATTTCTGTAAAGACCAGAAAGCGCTGTCTGGACTTCGTCAGATACAATGAAGATCATGACTCTTTATATTGGTCGAAAGTGATTTTTAACGACGAAAGCAAATTCAATAGGCTAGACAGTGATGGTAGGCAGTACGTCCATCGAAGGAAGGATGAAGAATTTAATCCTAGGTTCACAGTTTCAATGCAGCAAAATGATGGAGGTTCCGTTTGGGTGTGGGGTGTTATTAGTGCCGATGATCCAGGGCCTATAGTTCACTTGCAAGTACATTAGTATGTTGACTAAGCATTTTTTATCCTACTTTGGCAGGAATTTGGATGATAATCCCATCTTTATGCGGGATAATGTCCCCCATTCACACAGCTGGCAATGTCAAGAGGTTCCATGTTTGGATTAGCTTGCACAATCTCTAGACTCTATCGAAAACGCATGGCGTTACATAAAGCAACAGCTACGCAATGATGAAATTTCAAATCTGGAAGAACTTTGGACAAAAATTAAAGAGAAGTGGAATGCTTTTTCACCAGAGTATTACCACAGACTAATTCAAGGAATGCCCAAAAGATTGCAGGCTGTCAAATTGCAGAAGAGCTTTGCTACTAAATATTAACTAGTTCATTATGTTCCTATTGCATTTATGTTGCATTAATGTTCTAAAGTTACATTTAAATAACAATTTTCCATGCCTTCTTGATTTGAAGTTAATTTTTTAAATTGACCTGAACACTAGGATATTTAATTAAAAGTTAAATATGAACAGGTAAAATTATAGAGGAATAAAAAGTGAGTCAAATCAGATACAGGTTGTTTAAACAGCTACATTCAATTTAGCTTAAATTTGCAGTTTTTGAAAAAATGACAAGTGCAGACTTTCTTTTTGGCACCACTATATTTGCACTTCAGCTGGTCAAATTGTCCTACCATTCCTACCATTCTACTTTTTTAACTTGGAAATTATCCAGGGGGATGGTATTGCTGGAAATGTCTTCTCAATTATTAAATCATTTCTCTCTGATAGGTAGTAGTTGATGGGCAAAAATCAGAAGCTCACAGTATAAATGCTGGAGTCCCTCAGGGGTCCACCCTGGGCCCAACTCTTTTCCTGATCTACATTAATGATCTTCCAAATCACATCCTTACATCATTCGTAGACATTTTTGCTGACGACACTACCATCTATGGTAGCACATCTAAGACAGTAAACGACCAAGTTCTCTCTGATTCTCTCTCCTCTGATCTTGATCACGTTGTACAATGGGGAAAGGAGTGGCTGGTTACTTTTAATGCATCTAAAACCAAGCTTCTATCTTTACATCGTCAACGTTCTGATCCCCATCTGGCATCAATTAAAATGAATGGCTCTCGTCTTGGGGAGGCCTCAAGTTTTGACAGGCTTCTGGGCTTGACCTTTACTCATGATCTTAAATGGAATACGTACATCAAATCTGTTGCCAAGGCCGCTGGAAAAATGGTCGGATCCTTCTATCGATCCAGTAGATATCTCACTGCTGATGCAATTCTCTATCTATATAAGAGCCAGATACGTCCGAGGATGGAATACTGTTGCCACATATGGGCAGGAGCTGCTAGAAAAGACTTGTCCTGCCTTGATAGAGTTCAAAATAGACTTCGTGGCCTGGTAGGAGATGTCCTTTTCTCTTCGCTGCAACCTCTATCTCACAGAAGAGATGTTGCGAGTTTGTCTCTGCTTTATCGTCATTTTCATGGAAAGTGTTCAACTGAGCTTCAATCTATGGTCCCCCCTCGCCAAACTTTCACAAGAAACACTAGACTAGTTGAAAACATTATCAATAATTTTCCCCACTCTTTATCTGTACCTAAACCTAAACATAGATTCCATGATCAAAGCTTCTTTCTTAGAACTGCACGCCTGTGGAATTGTCTTCCGTTTTCCTGCTTTCCAGCTGTCTATAATATGGTTGTCTTCAAGTCCAACGTGAACAAGTTTCTGATGAGCCGTTCCACTTTAGTTAACAAATTTACTGAACTTCCATTACTATCGATTACTATATTGTCCTTTTGACTACTCTACACTCTTTAACCCTTATCCTTGAGTGGCCTATCGGCCTTGATAAGTGGTGACGCCTATGTAAAAAAAAAAAAAATATTAAAAGTTGGATTTATCATACTGTGCAAAGAAAATTTTTAACTAAATATATGTAAGTGCAGGCGAAAAAGAATTCATTACAACAAAACAGTACAAATATTAATATTGCTTTTGAACAGTTATTTGTCGGATAAGTCTGTGCAAACATTCTAGACTGACAAAAGGACTTAACATAAAAAGATAAAATAAATCAAATCAATGGCAAGTGGAAAAGAGAGAGGTAAGAAGAGAAAGGATACAAGAGTAAAATATTGAGTAAGAAAGAAATGAGGCAAGAGATAGGGAGAAAAAACGCCCGAGAGAGAGAGAGAAAGAGAGAAAAGGGGATGGGAGAAAGAAAAAGGGAGAAAGTGAGAGAGAGAAAATGAAGTAGAGCAAAGCTTTCAGCATTAATGAATGCAAATAATTTGAATTTCTTTACACTTGATCTACAAAGAGAAAACATTTGAACTATGTACAAAGTTATAAACATTTTCGTACATGTTGAAGAGTGTAGGATTTTAGGAGTTCATTGTTCTCTATTAAGGAAATTATCAGACAAGACTTTAATCTTTTTTACTAGAAGCAAAGTGTACACTTTGACGGTATTTTTCTGTAGGATGGACACTAGAGTAAATATAGTATGGTGATGATAATGATTTTAGCCTGTTGCAGAGGGGAGCGAAAGATGATAAAATTAATCGACCTTACAACTAAATATATATTAGACACAGAAGCAAAAAGAGAACAGCAATGGCAAAAGGAACAATGACAAAAAGCTAAAGTATTTTTAAAGATGACGAATCACATTTTATTTTTTAAAAAAAGAAGTAAGCGGAAATGGTCAATTTGAAAAAGTCTGGAGATTGTGGTCAGTCCAAGTAAATTAGGATCAGCCTGATGTCAGTGGGCACTGGAAAGTGAGCATCAGTGGGTTGTTAAGCTGGACATCAGTGAGCACTGGTATAAGGCTCTTGAGTGGGTAGCCTGACTTCGACCGGTACTGGAAAGGGTAGCTTGACGGCTATAGGTACAAGAATGGGTAGCTGGAAAGCTGCAGGAGGTGCTGGAAACCGCAGGAGTGATCAGGAGTCCGCTGACTGAAGAAGGGTAGAGAGCAGGCAGTAGAAGTTGCATCATAATAGTTTGTGATTCACATAAAAGTAGTTTGTGATTCACAATTAATGTGGAAAAAGTTAGCCCTATAAAAGGCTGTTTGAACTACTGTTGCTGAGACACTTCGGCTGCAGGTTTTATTGACTTGACTGAGAATGTCAACTTTGCATTCAGGAGGCTTCCTTCTCCTTTATGAGAAAGCATTGTTACAACAGGCATCGCTCTCAATAAAAAAAAAAAACAAATGAATAGAATTAATTCCTCAGGGTCAAAGTCTCTTCCTTTTTGCTTCCCGGAGAAAGGGTTGAATTTATGTTTCTTTCTCTTCAGTTCAAAACAAAAAAAGGAATGTTGCTATTTTTGGCCCCCAGCGGTAATGACATTTGTTTTCCACTAGGTGGCGTATATGAGATTGTTTACAAATGAATAATGGGCGTTGTGGTAAAATACACACTACGATGTAAGTGCACTGCGACAAGCCAATAGGGAGATAGTTAAGTAGACCAAAGATGATCAATGGCCCCAATTTTCCTTACATTTTTTATAGGCTTGTGCCTAATTTATTAAATCATATAGTTTTTTTTTATCTTATAGCAAATAAATAATGGAAAGTGTAGTATCTGTTCTGATAATACACTTTATATTTTTGGTCAGTGAAAAAGAATCTTCAGACAGAAGACTGAAGCAATTTTAATTTTTAGTCAAATTCAGAGTACCCGTTTTTATGAAAATGGATTTTCTCCACATCAAAACCGTCCCTGCATTTAGCTCTACTAGAAACAATCATGTGCGTGTGTGTGTGTGTGTGTGTGTGTGTGTGTGTGTGTGTGTGTGTGTGTGTGTGTGTGTGTGTGTGCATACGTGTGTGTGTGTGTGTGCATACGTGTGTGTGTGTGTGTGTGTTCCATGCTTATACGTAAGTTTGTAGTCCTAAGTAATTCACAACTGTATTTTAAGAGTCACTTGCACTAAGATTTGAATTTTCAACCCCCAGAAGCATGTAATTTTATGAAATACATTATCCACTATGCTACATGTCTTTGAGACAAGGACCCGTGGCAAAATGGAGTTCAACAGAAAGAGTCCTGAGTTCTATAAAATACACTCAAAGAAAAATGTTGTGAAAATAACCTTCAGGATGAGAACAGCAGTCCAAAGATACAACACAACTTATTTACTTGAATTTCTTTATGTAATTCATTACTGGAAACGTTGTTTTTTTTTTGTTTTTGTTTTTTTGCAATAAGTTATTTATTTATTTTTTTTTTCAGACTATAATCAATGGGTTACTGATACAGTTCTTGGAATAAGTTAAGATTAGGTTTGGATTAGGTTAGAGTTAATTTATGGTTAAAAAAAAGCAGTTTGGTTTTTGCCCAGTTCATTTAACAGGTTTTCCTTTGGAGTTAGTACAAACAAAAAAAAAGAAGGTGCGGAGAAAGAAGAAGGAAATTGGTCGACAGGGTACAATTCTGCAATCTGTGATAATATAGAGATGAAAAGGTTGTTTGAAATGATTGTTTTGAAATGATTGTTTTGAAATGATTGTTTGAAATGATTGTTTGAAATGATTGTTTTGAAATGATTGTCTTGAAATGATTGTTTGAAATGATTGTTTGATTGTTTGAAATGATTGTTTGATTGTTTTGAAATGATTGTTTGATTGTTTGAAATGATTGTTTTGAAATGATTGTTTTGAAATGACTGTTTTGAAATGATTGTTTGAAATGATTGTTTGATTGTTTGAACTGATTGTTTTGAAATGATTGTTTTGAAATGATTGTTTGAAATGATTGTTTGATTGTTTGAAATGATTGTTTGATTGTTTTGAAATGATTGTTTGATTGTTTAAAATGATTGTTTTGAAATGATTGTTTGAAATTATTGTTTGAAATGATTGTTTCGAAATGATTGTTTGAAATGATTGTTTTGAAATGATTGATCAAATGATTGTTTGAAATGATTGTCTTGAAATAATTATTGTGAAATGATTGTTTGAAATGATTGCTTGAATTGATTGTTTTGAAATGATTGTTTTGAAATAACAGTTTTGAAATTATTGTCTGAAATTATTGTTTGAAATGATTGTTTTGAAATGATTGTTTTGAAATGACTGTTTTGAAATGATTGTTTTGAAATGATTGTTTGATTGTTGCAAATGATTGTTTGAAATTATTGTTTGACATGACTGTTTTGAAATGATTGTTTGAAATTATTGTTTGAAATGATTGTTTTGAAATGATTGTTTGATTGTTTGAAATGATTGTTTTGAAATGATTGTTTGAAATGATAGTTTTGAAATGATTGTTTTGAAATGATAGTTTTGAAATGATTGTTTGAAATGATTGTTTGACATGATTGTTTTGAAATGATTGTTTAAAATAATTGTTTTGAAATGATTGTTTAAAATGATAATTTGAAATGATTGTTTCGAAATGATAGTTTTGAAATGATTGTTTTGAAATGATATATGAAATGATTGTTTAAAATGATTGTTTTGAAATAATTATTGTGAAATGATTGTTTGCAATGATGGTTAAAATGATTGTTTAGATGATTTTTTAAAATGATTGTTTGGAATGATTTTTTAAAATGACTGTTTGAAATTTGAAATGATTGTTTTGAAATGATTGTTTGAAATATTTTTTAAATAATTGATTGAAATGATTTTTTAAAATGATTGTTTGAAATGATTGTTTGAAATGATTATTTGAAATGATTGTTTGAAATGATTGTTTTAAATGATTGTTTGAAATGAGTGTTTGAAATGATTGTTTAAAATTATTGTTTGTAACGATTGTTTAAAATGATTGTTTAAAATGATTGTTTGAAATGATTGTTTGAAATAATTGTTTAAAATGAGTGTTTGAAATGATTGTTTCAAATGATTGTTTGAAATGACTGTTTGAAATGATTGTTTTGAAATGATTGTTTTAAGTGATTATTTGAATTGATTGTTTGAAATGATTGTTTTGAAATGATCGTTTGAAATGTTTGTCTAACATTATCGTTTGAAATGATTGTTTGAAATGATTATTTAAAATTATTGTTTTGAAATGATTGTTTGGAAATGATTGTTTGAAATGTTTATTTAAAATGATTGTTTTGAAATGATTGTTTAAAATGATTGTCTTGATATGATTATCTTGAAATAATTGCTTTGAAAGGATTGTTAAAAATTATTGTTTTAATTGATTGTTTAAAATTATTGTTTTGAAATGATTGTTTTGAAGTGATTGTTTAAAATGATTGTTTGAAATGATTGTTTCGAAATGATGATTGTGAAATGATTGTTAAAAATGATTATTTGAAATGATCGTTTAAGATTAGTGTTTAAAATGATTGTTTGAAATGGTTGTTTTGAAATGATTGTTTAAAATGATTGATTCAAATGATTGTTTGAAATGATTGTCTAAAATGATTGTTTGAAATGATTGTTTAAAATGATTGTTTGAAACGATTTTTATAAATAGTTGTTTGAATTTATTGTTTTGAAATTATTGTTTAAAATTATTGTTTAAAATGATTGATTGGAAATGATTGTTTGAAATGATTGTTTGATATGATTGTTTGTAAATGATTGTTTTGAAATGATTTTTGAAGTGATTGTTTGAAATGATTGTTTAAAATGATTGTTTTGAAATGATTGTTTAAAATGATTGTTTGAAATGATTGTTTTGAAATGATTGTTTCAAATGATTGTTTCAAATGATTGGTTTGAAATGTTTGTTTTGAAATGATTGTTTGAAATATTTTTTAAATGATTATTTGAAATGATTGTTTAAAATGATTGTTTAAAATGATTGTTCTGAATGATTGTTTAAAATGATTGTTTGTAATGATTGATTAAAATGATTGTTTGTAATGAGTGTTTTAAAAGATTGTTTAAAATGATTGTTTGAAATGATTGTTTGAAATGATTGTTTAAAATGAGTGTTTGAAATGATTGTTTTCAAATGATTGTTTGCAATGATTGTTTGAATTGATTGTTTTGAAATATATTGTTTGAAATGATTGTTTGAAATGATTATTTGAAATGATTGTTTAAAATGATTGTTTAAAATGATTGTTCTGAATGATTGTTTAAAATGATTGTTTGTAATGATTGATTAAAATGATTGTTTGTAATGAGTGTTTTAAAAGATTGTTTAAAATGATTGTTTGAAATGATTGTTTGAAATGATCGTTTAAAATGAGTGTTTGAAATGATTGTTTTCAAATGATTGTTTGCAATGATTGTTTGAAATGATTGTTTGAAATGATTATTTGAAATGATTGTTTAAAATGATTGTTTAAAATGATTGTTCTGAATGATTGTTTAAAATGATTGTTTGTAATGATTGATTAAAATGATTGTTTGTAATGAGTGTTTTAAAGATTGTTTAAAATGATTGTTTCAAATGATTGTTTGAAATGATCGTTTAAAATGAGTGTTTGAAATGATTGTTTTCAAATGATTGTTTGCAATGATTGTTTGAAATGATTGTTTGAAATGATTGTTTGAAATGATTATTTAAAATGGTTGTTTAAAATGATTGTTTGAAATGGTTGTTTGAAATGATTGTCTAACATTATTGTTTTGAAATGATTGTTTGAAATGATTGTTTGAATTGATTGTTTTGAAATATATTGTTTGAAATTAGTGTTTTTAATGATGATTGTGAAATGATTGTTTCAAATGATTGTTTTGATATGATTATTTTAAGTGTTTGTTTTGGGAATGATTGTTTTGAAATGGTTGTTTAAAATGATTGTTTTAATTGATTGTTTAAAATTATTGTTTCGAAATGATTTTTTGAAATGATTGTTTGAAATGATTGTTTAAAATGAGTGTTTGAAATGATTGTTTCAAATAATAATTTGAAAAAATCATTTGAAACAATCATTTGAAACAATCATTTTAAACAATCATTTCAAACAAGCATTTCAAACAATCATTTCAAACAAGACCTGTTTGAAATGATTGTTTAAAATGATTGTTTGAAATGATTTTTATAAATAGTTGTTTGAAATTTTTGTTTTGAAATGATTGTTTAAAATGATAGTTTAAAATGATTGTTTTAAAATGATTGTTTTAAATGATTGTTTAAATGACTATTTGAAATGATTAGATGATGCTTTAGAAATGATTCATTTGAAATGATTCTTTTTAAGTGATTGTTTGAAATGATAGTTTAAAATGATTGTTTTGTAATGATGATTTTGAAATGATTGTTTTTAAATGATTATTTTGAAATGATTGTTTAAAATGATTGTTTAAAATGATTGTTTAAAGTTATTGTTTGAAATGATTGTTTCAAATGATTGTTTAAAATGATTGTTTTGAAATGATTATTTTGACATGATTGTTTTAAATGATTGTTTGAAATGATTGTTTTGAAATGATTGTTTTGAAATGGTTGTTGTAATGACTGTTTGAAATGATTGTTTAAAATGATTGCTTTTGAAATGATTGTTTTGAAATGATTGGTTTAAGTGATTGTTTGAAATGATTGTTTGAAATGATTTTTTAAAATGATTGTTTGAAATGATTGTTTTTAAATGATTGCTTGAATGGTTGTTTGAAATGATTGTTTTGAAGTGATTGTTTGAAATGATTGTTTGAAACGATGGCTGAAATGGTTGTTTTAAACGATTTTTCAAAATTATTTTTCAAAATGATTGTTTGAAATGATTGTTTGAAATGATTGTTTTGAAATGATTGTTTTGAAATGATTGTTTCAAATGATTGTTTGTAAATGATTGTTTTGAAATGTTTGTTTTGAAATGATTGTTTTAAATATCTTTTAAATGATTGTTTGAAATGATTGTTTAAAATGATTGTTTGAAATGATTGTTTTAAATGATTGTTTGAAATGATTGTTTAAAATGATTGTTTGAAATGATTGTTTGAAAAGATTTTTTGAAATGATTGTTTAGAATGATTGTTTAAAATGATTGTTTTGAAATGATTGCTTTAAATGATTGTTTGAAATGATTGTTTAAAATGATTGTTTAAAATGATTGTTTAAAATGATTGTTTTAAATTATTGTTAGGAATGATTGTTTAAAATGATTGTTTGAAATGATTGTTTAAAATGATTGTTTGAAATGATTGTTTAAAATGATTGTTTTAAATGATTGCTTTCAAATGATTGTTTGAAATGATTGTTTGAAATGGTTGTTTTGAAATGATTGTTTTAAATGATTGTTTTAAATGATTGTTTAAAATGATTGTTTTGAAATGATTGCTTTAAATGATTGTTTGAAATTATTGTTTAAAATGATTGTTTAAAATGATTGTTTAAAATGATTGCTTGAAATGATTGCTTGAAATGATTGTTTAAAATGATTGTTTAAAATGATTGTTTAAAATGATTGTTTGAAATGGTTGTTTCCACGTAAATTCGAGCAGAGTAGATCCCTACTCACACCATATTCTTGTTCCTTTCATTGTTTGTTTCTGTGCACAATCTCTCAGCATGGTTTATTTACACCCTCATGTTCAGGTTTATGAAGTGTAGGTTGTGTTTTACGGTCAGCCGTCTGTTTCTCAACCATTTTGATTGGCTAAGCATTTTGACATCTACTGACATTTTATGTAAACAGCCTGAACAAAAAATCAGTTTTATCAAGTTCAAAAGCTGTAAGTGTTGACTATTCTAATGTAATGATGATTGTGACTTTTTTTTTATGTACACTATCCCCAAACCCACTAAAGGAGGAGGTAATTCCCTGGAGAGTGATCCCATAACAACAAAACAGATTTTACATTAACCATTTTCAAAGAATAAGGTAATGCCTGGGAGGATGGTTTTATGGCAACGGAAAAAATATTACATTACTTCTCCCCTTCCAAAAGAAAGGGGTAATGTCTGAAAGGATGGTATCTTGATGAATGAACATATATTAAGCTACCTTTCTCTCCATATAAAGAGAAGCCATAATGCCTGGGAGGACGGTTTCATAACAATATACACGACCGTCCCTCCCGAGTTAACCATTAAAAGATAGTACATTAGTAGTAAATACGCATATTTAGGCAGCATTTTTTCTCTTAAGCATATTTCATTAAATAAATTTTCATCAATGAAATAAATGTACATGTTGTTTAAAAAAAAATTATATAAATTGTTCAGAATCAGTTAGATTAATCTATCCCTGTTGATGAATTCAAAAGGATTTGAAAGTACTCATACTTATGACAAACATGGCAATTACATCAGCCAGTTCCTGCCAGACGTGAAAACCGTTACACATTAGACGTAACAGAATTTATATACAAAAAATGTCTATTTTATTTAATAGTTATAAATAGCATAATAAACTGAATTGATCTTTAATAGAAGTAATAGTATAGTTCGCCTTAAGACAGATATGCCAGCTTCATTAGTACTAGAGAAATTCTCAGACATCTTAAGTGCAAATAGTTAAACAAAAAAAATAATATTGAATGAAAAGAATATGAACTAACTGAAAGTTATAGAGACATGCTAAAGATTTATAAAAAAGAGAAACAAGTAAAATAATAAAACAATATTTCGTTGTTTGATGTTGAAAATGGGATTGTGTATTGGGGGGGGGGGTCCAAGATACCATGCGGGTAGAAATGAACTATTTCAATATAAAAGACATTTACTCTTGTTGGAATACAATTATCTTCCTTGGAAATAATTTACTTTAATGATAGAAGACCTGCTAAATCACTTGATTGGTCCTCTAAAGAATCACATGATTGTTATTTAAACATGAGGTTCTCTCTCTCTCTCTCTCTCTCTCTCTCTCTCTCTCTCTCTCTCTCTTTCAATTCTTCAGTTAGAAAAAGTAGGCATAGCAATTATTTCTTTATGCTTTGTATTCTTTTATTGCCTGTCACACATGACTTGTATCTATGACACCATGGGCGTTTAATTTATAGTGAAATATCCTGTTGTATTTTTATTGTATTCACATTATAGCTTTTGTATAATATTATTGTTGTGTCCGAGTTATATATATATATATATATATATATATATATATATATATATATATATATATATATATATATATATATATTATATATATATATATATATATATGTATATATATATATATATATATATATATATATATATATATATATATATATATATATATATATATATATATATTGTCCATTCCCCATAAATTCAGTGTTAATATATCATTGGTATGTCAATGCGGTCTAGACCATACAGGTTGACAGTTTCTGCCCCACATACTCAATATTTATAAAATGTTTCATTTTAGAAAGCAGTCTTCAAACCTTTTTTTTTTTTAATCAATCATTTTAATACTAGGAAGCCTTCCACTCCAGGTAATAGTTTCCTTTAAAGCAGGAGAGTCCAGATGAATTTCAAATCCTTAAAACTCTTTGAAAGGAAAAACTAACTATTAAGATATTCATTGCAAGAAACACATGGATGAATATATATTTATTTAGGTGAGATAATGTCACCAAAATTGCACAACTCTAAATCAAAGCTGCTTCATTACTCGTTGCATGTATATGTATGACTGACTTAATGGATACCTTATAATGGACTACGAAACTGACTGTACTCAGTTCAAATCCAGTAGGATTTATTGTAGTCATTTATGTGCTAATAAAGGTATGAATAAACAATTTCACCTGAACTGTAATAAAATAGCAACTTGTGTTTTTCATGAGTTGAATTTTACAAAAGGAAAAGAATTTATTTTCTCGCTCGGAATTCTTACTGTCATCAGGTAACAAATTTGATAAGACACAATTTCTGAAATTCATTGGAAAATGGTCTCTTCAATAATTTAATATGGACCACTCAGCCGACTAATGAAGAAATACATAAAAATGAAAAAAATATTCCAAATTTTAATGAAAATCTAAATATTTCATTGAAGCAATTGGATGGGACTGGAGAGAAAGAGCAGGAGAGAGATTTTTTTTTTACATGTGGGTCACCACTTATCAAGGCCCGAAGGCCACTCAGGGATAAGGGTTATTGTGTGTACAGTAATCAATGAGATAGTATTGTAGTAATCATTAGTACTGGGGGTTTTGATAGAGTGTCTTACTTAAGGGGGCAGTTTGTCAGGAGTTTGTTTATGTTGGACTTGAAGACGTCCAAGTTGTAGTCAAGTGGGAAACAGGCAAGCGGCAGAGAGTTCCACTGGCGTGCAGTTCTAAGAAAGAAGCTTTGCTCATGGAATCTACATTTGGATTTAGGCACAGATAAAGAGTGGGGAAAATTATTGACAGTAGTTTCAGCCAGACGGGTGTTTCTCGTGAAAGATTGACGAGGGGGGACGAGGGATTGGAGCTCAGACGAGCACCTGCCATGGAAACAAAATTACCATCGAGAGCTTTCCAATAAACATATATATTTATTCATAGTCCAAATAATGTTTTCATGCAAGGATATAAATCCTATTTCTCTCACATAAATTATTAATGCAAGTAAAAAAAATCCTTGGGAAATTTTTGGTTACAAAAACTCAGATTGGCAGCTAGTGATGCAGAAAATAAAGTCATAACATGAACTTGTATTCGTAATAATCAGTTTTAATTGCATAAAAAATGTTTAAATAAATAATGACTTAATGGGTTTAATTGCTGTTATATTTAGTGTTATCCTACTTCTGACACTAATGTTATATTCAGTATTTTTATTAGCACCTACATTTGCTTTCGGTCCTCATGGTAGGACTCGTGAATAAAGCTTGCGCCAACAACAGGTGTATGGCAAATATAATCTTCCTTGTGTAAGATCAAAGGATAGTAATAATTATTTAAAAACGTTCAAACACAAAGAGAACATGAGACAGGCTTAACCAATATTTATTAAGGCACATTTATTAAAGCAAAAAACAAAACAGAACAACAAAAACAAACAGAATGTCTATGTATCTGCCTAACAAAATTGTGTTGTTAGCTCGATTTAGTCTGTAGCAACCGAAACTTGCTACAATCACAGGCAGGAGCTAATTCTCGCGGCTCGAAATTTGAAATCCATTTTCTCCCTGGCTTATCTAATCACAAGCCAGATCTCAATCACGTGACCGAGTACATAAAAGGCAAAATTTACAAACCCCCTGTCTCTTTCCTCGTGGCTCTACTGAGCAGCAGACTCACCTGGGGCTTTGGCCTCAGGCTGAACGTGAGTACAACAAGCTAACATGGCTCTCTTGTAACTCACATTTGTTTCTGTTGCTCTTTAACCTCCTTCATCCCGATGACTGCTGGCTGCAGGCACGTGTGGACTGAGCTATTCTCTCCTCAACAAGCCAGCAATATATTAAATCTATCTTTATACAAGAACACTTCAACCTACTGACCCGTTTTTATCTTGTACATGCTACTAACGAAGATGACAAAGTTGTTTATTAAATATTAAAATGAGACTTCCTTTTAATCAATTTCAATTTTAACTAAAAGTCCCTTAAAGCCAAAATTCGTAATACTATGCTGTTTAGTTTAGGGATAAAAAATTAGTAAGGAAAAGCGTCTTCCTCTCTTTGTTATTGCTGTTTTATTAAAATTTGAATATACCTTGTGTAAGTTTCTCACAGCGAAGTTAAAATGCTTCATTGCTGGTATATGTGAAGGGATTAAGTTTATGAAGGAAATGGCGATTTTCTTGTCGGAGAGCTTCGATCTGATCAATTCCCTTTTGCCGAAGACATGGACTCATTAATCAATTCTCCTTCCAACGATTTGCTATCAAAATCTCTTGTCTCTCTCATGCCTGTGGGGTCTGAGGGAGCAAGTTAGAAAGGACAATGACTCACATGCCAGCTTTTTTATCTCGCGCACACATTCTTACACACTAGTGACAGTCAAACGAACAGAAACAAAATGCTACTTATTTACATGCACTAATAAGAACAAGGTAAACCAACGCACACACATACACAATGCTACACTGCCAAATACTCACGTGCATATATTGTAATTAGAGACTTCAAAAGTGAAATGTATTGACTGAACGTTTGTTTTACCAGAATAAATTCTTTTCAGGTGTCTTTTACTATGCAGCTCTTTCATTAAACAGCAATTAACTGTTTAAAAGAACACCCACTTCCCTCTGTGTTATCAAAATAATATGAACAATAAGTCACCTTTACAAATTCATTGAACAAAAGAATACAAAAACGAATAGATTAATATGCACCTGTTGATTACTTTTCATAAGTATTTACTGAAGGTTAAAAGGTCATGTAAGGTCAAATAAAAGCAAAGTGTGCTTGAATCAATAAATGATTAACCTATCAATCGTCCACATCATTTACGATATGAAAACATTTTACTTGAGAATTCCCTCGGTCCTTTTTATCTATATCGTTAATTCTTCGATTTTTAGTAGATCTTGTATTCAGAAATAAGTCCAGAGAAATATAACACTTTGAAAAAATCTTTGGTAGATATGTATGTGAAGTACTGCCACACTGGATAACATGTAACATCTGTTAGTTTCTTCTACTATAATGAGCCTTAGTTTTTAATTTTCATCTATTATATAGAGAGAGCTTCTGAACTCTCTCTCTCTCTCTCTCTCTCTCTCTCTCTCTCTCTCTCTCTCTCTCTCATATATGGCAAGTAATCTACACAGAAACGTTTGTGCTACATTCTCGAAGGAAATCATTGGCCTAATTTCATGGATTTACATATCCATGAAATTATTTAATGATATTTTCTCTTGATACTGAAATATAAACGTCTATATGTTGTACTGTTAACCTGTCCTCATAAATTGAGGACAATTGGAGTAAATACTATAATACATATTTTTTTATACTAGCGAGGGCGGGGTACTTGCTAGGTTATAAATATCGAAAAATAGGTAAAAAAAAAAAAAAAAAAAAAAAAAAAGATATAATATTAAGCGACTTAAAGAAATGAATTGAATTTGAGTATGGGCAGAAGCAAAAATATGTCGGCAAGTTGAAATAAACATTTGGCATTTCAACTTTCCGATATATGTCTGCACATGTTATTCATCCAGCCATCCAAACAAAGATTTTACTCGCTATAAACCATCCATGGTGTATGATTACTATTTCCTGTTAATTACAATGTTATGTGACCAGTAGTTTAAGAGTTTATCGGTTAAATATGTACACACAGACAGACAGACACACACATGCATCTATGAGATTTCAGTCATCAGATTTTATGGCTGTGCTCATATCAGTTTTGGAGTTTTACTTTAGGGCTTTTGCAATGGAAGAAGTATTTTTGAGATGAGTCAGATTTAGCAAAATATTTTCAGTGGAAAAGGTATGTAGGTTTTATAATCAAATATGAGAAAAAAGTGAGACATTGTCATACGTAAATAAAACAAAATAATGAATTCAGAAAGCATATATTCACAAAATAGATATTTTATATATGTTTAAATTATAAGGTTTACAGCAATAAGGAAAACAATGTTCTTGAATATTTCAAAGTTCTTGTAAAAGCAAAGAGGATTCATTAACTGAGATATTAGAAGAAATCTGCATTGAATGTATTCAAAACTTCTCTGTTCATTTTTATAAATAATAATTTGTTGAAAGTTGTTTATAAGAGTCAATCTTCATTTGATTTCATATTAGTAAGATAGTCAGGGAGAAAAATTAGAAATATTTCAATAAATAAAGTTTATACAAATTGACAGACGATAATGTTGATGTGTGTCCGTCTGTTTGTTAATGTTTTTGCATGTGTGAGTGGAGAGATGTTGCTGAGGGAAGTGCCCACAGTGACACCGATCCGTAGACTTGGGTCAACTGGGTTCCACTGGTTCATTTAAGAAAAATGTAGCTTTTTAAAGTGACTCCCAGAAAGAAGATTTCAAATAAATTAAGAAAGTTTTTCGATTGGTCCAAAATATAATTATTTGCTTTTATTCAGGATAGTATATGTGTAGACATTATGGGTACAAACGCGTTTATGCATTTGGATTTTGTACATCGATGTGTAAACATCAATCACTACACATCTGCTGTTTTATTTGTATAGAATATGTGTGAGTGCATATATATATATATATATATATATATATATATATATATATATATATATATGGAACACCAAAAGATGGCAGAAGTGAGGAAGCATGGCTTTGGAAGTCTTTTTACCCGAATACGATGTTCAGCATGTTAAAAATATACCGTTTGTTATAAAAACCTAATGGAAAAACATCTGAAGAAGTTGGTAGGGACAGGATATTTTTATGGACACATAAATCGTAAAATTGCCTTCCCATTAATGAAACAGCTGCAATAGAAAAAATCCAGGAAATAAATGAAGGTTATAAAAAAAGAAAACATGAGTCTTTGAATTTTCAAAAACATTTTGCACTATATATGCTATGCACCTATTAAATAGATACATCGAGCGTAACTCAAAATTAACGTTGACTGGTTTTTACAATAACAATCTAGACCCGTTAAATGAAAATGGTATACATTGAAATTAACAATATTTCAAAAACAAACTTAAATATATACATATATATATATATATATATATATATATATATATAGATATAGATATATATATATGAAATAGTATATACAGTATATACATACATACATATGCACACACACACATATATATCAGGTTGATAAGAAAGTTCTTATGGTTTTTAACTTTTACATCCAGATGACCATATCTCGGCTCAAACAAAAATTTATTGATCTAAATAAGCACCATCAGAATCAACACACCTTTGCAAACACAAAACGAGAGTATTTATGCCAGTAACAAAAAAATTCTTGCCTTCTGGTGACAATGAGGTCGTTTTTTATATCACTTAGGTTTTTGAAGTATTTCTCATGCAGAAAGTTGTCAAAATGCTTGAAAAAAGTGGTAGTCAGTAGGTGAGAAGTTTGGAGAGTATGGCAGATAAGGCAGAGTTTACTAGCATAATTCGTTCAACTACTATAGGGTTGGTTTAGCAACATGCGGTTAGACATTGTCATGGAAGAGAATTGGGCCTTTCATTCATTTGTTGAGAGTACTTATCCACCATAATCGTTTATCCACCATGCATTCAAAAAACTGTAATGGATGAGACCAATTGCAGACCACCAAACAGCATGAAACATGCTAAATGGACTTTGTACAATACTTGATATTTTTTTTTAATGGAGAGTAAACAATGCATTGTGGATGCGTTATCACCAGCTCCTGTTACTCTCGCTTCTCTTTATTTATCACTCAGTCCTCATATTTTAATGAGTGATTTTTCTGACAAAGGGAGAAGAAAAAGCTGTATTCTAGATTTCCAGTATTTTGCGTGAACAGTCGACAGAGATGGCGGAAATTTTCTGTTCTATTTCTATCCTTGTGGCCATGTCACTAGTAAGGGTGCTGGAAGTAAACGTTTTATCTGGGCTGACGTTATCCGCCTGATAGTCAGGGATCCAAACCTTGGATTAACCACTAAGAAGGCTGTCCTATCAGCAGGTGCAAAGTACTGGGACTGCTGTATTGCCATTTGGTGAATGGATTCTGGACCATGCAGTAGCTTCTGGTGGGGCCTCTCGATGCCATATTAGTGGGTAATTGTTACAGCTTTACCTTTTCATGTGCTACAAAAAAAAATATTTCTTCATTTCTATTTCTTTCTTACTTTCCCTCTCTGCCTTGCTTCAAGCAAGTCTGTTGACCTAGTCCACAAATCCCAAAACTCCATCATGAAAAGTTTCAATAAAAAATACACGATTAAACCCGGATCTCCATCTAACGTAGACCCCCACTACCATGTCTCCTCGAACATCAGAGGTCTACGTTCTAACCTTTCATAGGTTGAAACCCAATTACAGGAGACTAAACCAGACATTATTTCTAAGCGAAACTGGCATTGGACAGACCATTTCCCTAGATGAGTTCGTAATTAAAGGATACTCTAATTTAACTTACAAATCTGACCTCCAAGATCGCCATGGGCATGGAATATGTGCCTATATAAAAGATGGCTTTCCATGTGGCAGGGACATCTCCAGAGAAGATCCTAACTTACCTTATATGTGCTTCCGGATTGCACTTGCTCAAACTACTGCATTTATATTTGATCTCTATCGCCCCCACAATAGCGGAGTTACTATCTTTAAAAGCATATCTAAGAAAATTGACCACGTCCTATCTGCTTATCCTTCAGCTAATATTCATGTCTCTGGAGACTTCACTGTTCACAATGTGGAATGGTTAACTCACTCAAACAAGACCGATGATGAGGGGAGGTTCTGTCATGATTTCTCCATTGCTTATGACCTCACTCAGATTGTTCACGAACTCATCCGTGTGCCCGATACTGACGGCCAGTATGCAAGTCTTCTAGACCTTTTTTTCACAACTTGCTCCGAACTGTGTTCAGCTTCCATTCTGTCTCCACTTGGATCTTCTGACCACTAAGTTGTATCAGTTAAGATAAAAATGAAATCTAAAAAGTCCTCAGATGTACCTCTCCATCGTACAGTATATCGATACTCTATGACTGACTTCCGCACATTTATATCAGGTCTACCTCTGCATTCCATGTTTAAAAAGTATGTGTCCTCTATAGTATCAGACCTGATGGAATAATTAATTGTAGGTATTGACCATTTCATACCCTCGAAAAAATTCCAGCAAACACCTAACAGCCAGCCGTGGTTCTCTCCAGAATGTGTTGCTGCCATTGCGCACAGAAATCACTTTTTTCATTGCTTCCAACATATAGATGTACTGAGACTAAAGCCGCTTTCAAGACTGCCAACAACCACTGTAAAAAAGTAATAAAGAACACAAGAGAGTTGTATGCTCAGTCCGTCAAGTCCAAAGTAGCTGAGCAGCGGCTTGGTTTCCACCAGTTTTGGCAAATAGCTAACAGAATCTTGAACAGAAGCATATGTTCTATCCCAACTCTCATAAATTGACCTGAGGTCATCTCATCAGCATCAGACAAAGCCAAACTCTTTGCCAAGAACTTTGCAGCTAATTCTACCCTTTGCGACCAAGGCTGCCAACCTCCAATATTTCCTCCTGTATCAGAAAACATGCTATGTGATATACAAATATCTGTACATGATGTTGCCAAGCTAATCAAAAACCTTGATTCCAGTAAAGCAACTGGCTCTGACGGTATTCCAATTATAGTACTCAAAAGACTTCAACCAGAACTAGCGCCCATCCTTACAAAACTGTTTAAACGTTGTCTTAAGGAGAATTGCTTCTCGTCACCCTGGAAAATCTCATTAATATTCCCTGTATTTAAGAATTCAGGTGATCGCTCATATCCCCCTCAGTACAGGCTAATAATAATACTGTGCATCATGAGTAAGTTGCTGGAATCTGTGTTAAATAGAGAAATAATCAACCATCTCAGCAAAAATAACCTTCTTCGTGACACGCAATATGGTTTCCATTCTGCTACATCAACAGCAGATGTGCTTACAGTTATATCTAATAGGATTAGTGAATGTCAGGACGGAGGCTACCTTTCTAGGGCAATTGTTCTTGACATAATCAAAGGCCTTTGATAGAGTATAGCATAAAGGTAAACCTTTATGTACAAGATTTATTCACAAGATCTCCAGCTACACCGTAGCTGGAAATGTCTTCTCAATTATTAAATCATTTCTTTCTGATAGGTTCATAAGAGCAGTGGTTGATGAGCAGAAATCAGAAGCTCTCAGTATTAATGCTGGAGTCCCTCAGGGATCCATCCTGGGCCCAACTCTTTTCCTGGTCTACATTAATGATCTTGCAAATCACCTCCTTACATCATTTGTAGACATTTATGCTGATGACACTACTATCTATGGTAGCACATCTAAGACCGGAAATGACCAAGTTCTCTCTGATTCTTTCTCCTCTGATCTTGAGCAAGTGGTACAATGGAGAAAGAGGTGGCTTGTTACTTTTAATGCATCTAAAACCAAGCTTTTATCTTTACATCATCAATGCTCTGATCCCATCTGGCATCGAAATGAATGGCTCTCATCTTGGGGAGGCCTCACGTTTTGACAAGCTTCTGGGCTTGACCTTTACTCCTGATCTTAAATTGAACACATACATTAAATCCGTTGCCAAGGCCGCTGGAAAAATGGTGGGATCCTTCTATCGAACCAGTAGATATCTCACTGCTGATGCAATTCTCTATCTATATAAGAGCCAGGTACGTCCAGGGATGGAGTACTATTGCCACATCTGGGCAGGAGCTGCTAGAAAGGACTTATCCTGCCTTGATAGAGTTCAAAATAGACTTCGTAGCCTCGTAGAGGATGTCCTTTTCTCTTCTCTGCAACCTCTTTCTCATAGAAGAGATGTTGTGAGTTTGTCTCTGCTTTATCGTTATTTTCATGGCAAGTGCTCGGCTGAGCTCCAATCTATGGTCCCCCCTCACCAAACTTTCACAAGAAACACCCGTCTAGCAGAAAACACTATCACTAATTTCACCCACTCTTTATCTGTGCCTAAACCTAAATGTAGATTCCATGAGCAAAGCTTCTTTCTTAGAACTGCATGCCTGTGGAATTATCTTCTGTTTTCCTGCTTTCCAGCTGACTACAATATGGTTGTCTTCAAGTCTAACGTAAACAAGTTTTTGATGAACCGTTCCATATAAGTTAACAAATTTATCGAATTTCCATTATTAATGATTACTATATTGCCCAATTTCTACTGTACACTCTTTAACCCTTATCCTCGAGTGGCCTCTTGGCCTTGATAAGTGGTGATGCCTATGTAAAAAAAAAAAAAAAGAAAAAAAGATGACCTTCCTTTGGTTCGACTTTGGCTTCGAGAAGTGTCGTGGAGCTTCCTCAGTATCTAATCACTGAGCTGAGCATCGCTGGTTGCCATAAAGAACTCACTTTTAATCGCAAGTTACAACCCAGCTGAGAAACGGTTGTTCTTGTTGCATAAAAGAAGGGAAGATAACACTTCATAATGGTGTCTCTTTTGGTTGTCGTTCAATTCATGAGGCACCCATTTATCAAGTTTTTTGAGTTTCTAATCTCTCTCAAGAGGTTGGAAATGGTTGTATACATTACGTTTATTTCAGAAGCACGTTCTCGAACAATTGTGCATAGACTGGTTTTGACTAAGGCTCTTAATTGATCGTTGTCAACATCCGATGGATGATGGCTCATCACCTTCAAGACGAAATTTCTTAAACCACCATCATGCTGTGCATTCAGTAGTCATTCCTGGGCCAAATGCTTTGTTGATATCGCGAACTGTTTCACCAGCTTTTCAGCCTAGCTTGAATTAAAATAAGAAAATTGTGAGAACTTGCTTTTTTCTATCTTGTATTCAATGTTTTAAAAAGAAGACATAATTGTTTTTAAAACGATTGTAAAACGATTAGATAGAGTGAAAAACTTTCTTTAAAATGATATATAAAGTAAAGGTATTATAATGAAAACTTATTTGAAAATACATCATTTAAAATGGAAATTAAAAATTTCACAAGAACCTTCTTGTCAACCTAATTATTACATCCATACATACACACACAAATATATTTATGTGTGCGTGTGTATGTGTTATAGAATATTAAAATAACATTGATGTTACCAGTCTCAAATCCAAACAAAGTGGACCAATATCTAGTCGCCTATGTTGGATTTTTTCAGCTAAATAGAGTCTGACATAGAATCGACCTTTGTTTTCGGTATTGATGATGTTCTAATCTGATGGGAGTCATAAGTATGTCCATCCCTTTTCCATGCAGTCTGCATGCAATAACCCCTTTCTTTCATACACTTCTTCTCTATTTATTTCTAAAATAAAAGTATGCTACAAGGACAGTCTTCTTCAAGTGTAACCATGCTATAATGTCACGACGATCGTCTGTTTTGATGTCATGAAGTGGAAATTTTAAAAGAGGCATGTGATCCATTGACACCCTTTAGTTACTGACCCCTTTTAGCAGCTTATGAGTTTGTTTGTTTTTTTACTTTTTCTCATAGAGTATTTGCGTTACTTGTGAAATTGGATCCTCTGTTCTCTATCACAGGCTGCGGGCTTATTATTTCACAATGTGCCCTTATTAAATCCATTGCCATTCCTCAAATGTTATGTCACCACATTTGAAATGATTGTTGACATGTAGAGAGCACATGACACAAAGTGTCTCGAAAGCACAGATCTCTGCGTATTACTATCGTTTGAGGTTTATCACATTTGGTAAGAGATCATAAGTTGGTCAAAGAATGTAAATGTTGCCAGTAGTTCATAATAATTAAACTCGTGATACTTTCATTATTACATTTCATTATTACATTTCATTATTACATTTCATTATTAGATTTTTCAAGTTTTGAGATGAAGATTGATTATTCATATTATTTGGATTCTTTGGACTATTGTTCTCATCTTTGTTATTTTCACAACGTTTAGGTCGATGTAACTGACTTTTTTCAGGTGTATCTTGTTGAACTCGGGAAACTACACAGAATTTTGAATGGAACCCTTTATTTAATCCACAGGAATAGCATATTTTCATTTCATCAGCTATAACTCGGTAGAAGTTCTAAGTGGTTGTTACTCTCTTCTGGAAGTTGAAGCTTCAATCCTCAATGCGGACGACATTCAAAATACAATCGTGAATTACTTATGGCTGACATTTTATATATCATCAAGATGACTTTCAAAAATTATATCTATTCACCAACTGAAGGTGTTTTTATTGATAGATTAAATATAATTTTTAGAAGATGCCAAATGAGATTTAGAACATTTTAAAATGGAATGAAATGAATTAAGAAATTAAGAGGACATTTTTCAGAATAACTGGATGAAATTTTTAACAGAATTAGGTCTGATATACATTGATATTTTATTAATATTGTAAATATTCGATGTAATATTGAGGCTTAAAAAACAGTTTATATATGTATGAGTAATATGAATTCCATGCATGTAGCCTGACGATTCCTCACGAGTATGAAACGCAGACACCTGTGTCTAGCTTAATTAACATATGTACAGAGAGAATGAAAGATAGAGAGAGAGATAGAGAGATAGAGAGATAGAGAGAGAGAGAGATAGAGAGATAGAGAGAGAGAGAGAGAGAGAAACAAACACACACATATCTTTATAAAGTCAGGCATGTGTATGTTTATATATTTGTATGTGTATAATTCACTTCTAAAATAATTAACTGAATATTATGAAGTTTGAAATACTGCTGTGAGGCATAAAGGATCATAATGTGGGTTATAATTAGTTTAATTTATTTTATGTAAAGCAGGTAAAAAGGGAGCAGGTTCCTTTCCTGAAAGTTCAGATACCTCTGATTTTTATGAAATTTTAGCAATAGGTATTAGAAATCAGTTAATAAATATTCTTCCAATTTCAGTTTTTTTGGAACATTATAAAAGTGTTTTTATGGGTTTAATCTGGCCACAACCTCCCATTTAATAATTCAAATATTTCAGATTTGTCTTAAATTCGAACCATAATTATTTGACACTAAACAAGCACGATTCCCATGAATTTCAGTTTCTCCTTAAGATCTCTTAAGCTTAAACCATAAATTTTAAATATTTTCTAGAATCAAAATCATGTAATGGATTTTGATCAAAATTGGAATAAGGATTCTAGGCTTAAGGTTCAGTAGCATTATATCTTGATTTTAATTTTTGTAAGGGGACATAAAAGTGGTGCAAACCTGTTCTGCTTGAGTAATTAGTTTTACTCGTCCTGGGACGGTATTCTTTTAGTTATTTGATAGTATAATTGTTTTTTTTTTTTTTTGTATTTATTTTAATTGCTAGATGTATCAGGGTTTTTTGTGCTTTTTACTGCTAACTATCACTGAGAAGGAATATATTCAAACAGTTCACAAATATTTTAGATGAACCGTTAGCAAACATTTAGTGATTAAATATAATACTTATTTCAATTAAAAAAATATGAGAGTGATATTTAATTGCTTTGAAAGATTCTAAAAAGCAAATGGAAGTACCAACCAAGTAGTCAGAAACAGGTAGTATCGTCAGTAATCTGCAAATGATGCTTAGGCTGGCTTGGACATCCCCTAAGATTGGCCCCAGAGAGAATTACCAACCAAGTGCTCCAATGGTTCCCTGATGGAAAAAATAAAAGAGGAGGACCAAAAATGTAATGGAAGTAGACAATTGAAAAAGATTTGATTGCAACAAGAAAAAGCTGGAGTATACTGTTGATCTGGCGTCAGCTCAAAAACGACTGTATATTTTGACTACTAATTTTAAAAATCTATCAAAGAGAAAGGATTTAATAATTCAGAGAGCATTTCTAGCTCTTCCCTAACTGGAAATCTTGTAAAGTAGACCTTTATGCCATACCCTATCAAAAGCCTTTGATATGTCAAGAACTCTAGAAATGAAGTATCTGTCAAGAGATTCACTAATCTTGTATGATATTACAATCAACACATCAGCTGTAGATCTAGTGGAACGGAAAACATATTCCATGTCATTGAGTAGGCTATTTTTGCTGAGATGGTTGACCACTTGAATGAAGGCAGAATGTCATAAGTGATAATTCCTTGTCATTCCTTTGGTTCAGCTGTGATCTGTTAGAGATCAGTGGTATCGGTGGCTTGAATGGTATCAATATGCATGCATGTGGTGAATCGACATTGTGGAAAAATGATTTGGGGGGGTTTATGTTCACCACTTTGTTTGGTTTCGATTCTTGAGCTATACAGACACAGCTGGTAACAGCACACATACTTTCTCTATTGCACATTCCTATTTTACAGGCTGTTTTCCCAGATCATAAGTATCAGCAAGCCTCACTTCTCAATCTATTCTTGGCAATACTGCTTGAGGCTTGTGTGATGGATGCCCATAGTCCACTTCAGGAATGCTGATAATCCTAAAGTCTTGACCCCCAGCAAAACATCTGTTACTCAGTGACAAGATAGTTTCAACAGGCAAATTAGGAATGCATCAGACATCACATTATAGATGCTCCTTAGAGTAAAAAGTTTTCTGCCTTTGTTGACCATTGCACAAAGGAGGTAACCGAATGGATCAAAGCAGGCATATCTGTACACAGAAATTCTATAGCAAGCCCCACTCTCTCCAATGGTTCATTTGGAAATGTGCTTAGAGGCAGCAAATATTCTGTTAATTCAACCGCCATAAGTCAACAAAAAATAAGCAGAAATTGTAGCATCAAGAAATCATTGTAAGATTATAATAAACATATAAGATTATAATAAGCATATGAGTGTGTGGGAAAGTATCAGCAGCAGCAAAGGATGGCTGGCTGCGAAAAGATTGCAGCAGCAGCAACAGCCGAAGAAAAGGTATATGTAAATTAGAAAACATGTGCAAAAAGAAAAAGAGGGGAAAAAAGGAGAAAAAATGCAACGAGTACTCAGGGAGAAAAAAAGTCGGCACTGAAGGAGACAGACATGAAAAGCTGAGATGAGAATGGGCCAGCTGGGCCCAACATGCAGTCGGAAGAAAGAGAAACGCATGCCAGGCTAAAAATGGACAGATGACAGCAAGAGACTTTTTTTTAGTGTCGCTGAAAGTATCAGTAATAAAAACTTTTTTATTTATTTCCTTTGTTGTAATGGCAATGTTACATATATTTATTTTGTTGTAATGGCAATGTTACATATATTTATTTTGTTGTAATGGCAATGTTACATATATTTATTTTGTTGTAATGGCAATGTTACATATATTTATTTTGTTGTAATGGCAATGTTACATATATTTATTTTGTTGTAATGGCAATGTTACATATATTTATTTTGTTGTAATGGCAATGTTACATATATTTATTTTGTTGTAATGGCAATGTTACATATATTTATTTTGTTGTAATGGCAATGTTACATATATTTATTTTGTTGTAATGGCAATGTTACATATATTTATTTTGTTGTAATGGCAATGTTACATATATTTATTTTGTTGTAATGGCAATGTTACATATATTTATTTTGTTGTAATGGCAATGTTACATATATTTATTTTGTTGTAATGGCAATGTTACATATATTTATTTTGTTGTAATGGCAATGTTACATATATTTATTTTGTTGTAATGGCAATGTTACATATATTTATTTTGTTGTAATGGCAATGTTACATATATTTATTTTGTTGTAATGGCAATGTTACATATATTTATTTTGTTGTAATGGCAATGTTACATATATTTATTTTGTTGTAATGGCAATGTTACATATATTTATTTTGGTCACCATGACTAGGCTTTTTAACATAAAAAGGGTTAATATGAAGAAAAAAGGAAGAACAAGGAAATTAGCTTATATTTATGATTGTTAACACAATTTATTAAAAAAAAAAAAAAAAAAATGGCAATTGTTACATGCTATTTACCTCCCCTTTGAACTCCCCAGTGTTTTTTTTTTAGTCAAACATTTTATTTTCGATCACTTTTCTCAAAAAATGTTTCTTTATTCATTTTTTTTCTACCTTATCATTTTTCGTAATTTTTTGGATATATTTATTACTGTAACATGACAATTAAATAGAGACCATTAGTTTGCCTTGAAATTTAATATTAAAAATTTTGCTATTATAGTGTAGCTGCACCAAAAAAGATCTCGGTTGTCCTTGATGGCTGTACATTCAAACACATATTAATTAAGGCATGTTCTTGATTTTCATAAATGACCTCCCTGATAAAATAATGTCAAAGATGATTATATTTGCTGATAACACCATGCTCTATTCTTGATATGTTGGTAAAACAGACACGCACACATATCCAAAGCAATGGCAGAATCCTTAGAAAATGACCTTCAATTTGTAGTTGAATGGGGACAAATAAATGATTATATTGAATGCTACTAAGACAAAGCATGTTTCCTTTAATAATTATTAGAAACCTTTTTAGCCACCATTTGCTGTAACTAATAGCACCCTACCTGAGAGTAAAATATTCAAACTCCTCAGCCTATCATTAATAGGTAATATGCATTGGAACAAATATATAGAAGATACTGCCAAGACTGTTGCAAGGAAAGTGGGATCTCTCTATCATACTAGAAAACTCCTCACACCTGCAAATATCATATATCTTTACAAGGCAACCACTCGCCCATCCACGAAGTATTGTTGTCACATTTGGACTAGTACACCAACTACTAGTCCCTCTCTCTCTCTCTCTCTCTCTCTCTCTCTCTCTCTCTCTCTCTCTCTCTCTCTCTCTCTTATACAGAATCGTCAAAAAGAGTCTCTAATTTAATAGGTTCCACACTATTCGCCAAACTTCAGCCGCTGTCGCATCACCAGTCTCTGTTTTAAAAGTACTCTAATGGAATGTACTCTGATGAATTTGCTGCTCTGGTGCCCCTCATTGTGAATAGTCAATGATAATCAGCTAAATCTCAACTCTTTACTGTGGAGGTACCCAAATACTGTAGGGCTTTTGACTCTAATAGCTTCTTTCTTCGAATTGTTAGCCTTTGCAATCCCCTTTCTGCTTCATGTTTTCCTGACCATGCTAACATAAAAAAAATGTAAATATGTGAACAGGTATCTTTCTACACAACTTTTCACTTAGGGTGACCCCTATAAATCTCAGTAGCTCCTTACGTCTCAGCGTCAATGGACCTCGTTTGGAGTTAAAGAAAGTTTTTAAAAATAATGAATAAATGTAAATTGCTGTAAATTGATTAAGTGTTATTCCAACGTTTAAAGAACAAGAATTGTGCTTGAAATCTAGATTGCCATTACTGCCCTTTTTTCAGTCAGATTACAAAACTATTGTGTTTATGTTCTGTTTATATTTATGTTTAAGACCGAAAACAAGTAGGTCGATCTGTAAATGGAAAAAATATGGAAAAAGAAAATAAATATGTCAAAGAAAACACCTGAGAGAGTAGTAGTCCCCCCCTCCAAAATATCTCTTGACCTCAAATTGACAAAAATAAAAATCAAAAATGCTTATTGTTTTTTGGTTTGTTTGTTATTGTTTTTAGTAATATCACAATAAAAAAAAACAACAATGTGTATTTTATTTTGGGCAGCCACAACATCAAATAAACTTAATTATTTATTCAGATTCTCCTGATTTATTTTAAGTACATGCGTCATGTTGGAACTCTTTAATATAAGGGACATAATATTAATCGACACCGTTTGTTCTTGCTACTACTTGTCAAGTCGGTTTTAGTTTTCGACCCACATCCACGGTTAAACTTTCATTTTAATTGTTTGTTTTCTTTGTTGTCCTTTCTCCTCGACGTTGGTATTCGATATCGGTGAGCAATTCATGTTTTACCCATATTGTATATTTGCGAAAAGTGGGTACATGCTGAAATCAACCTGTGTAAGAAAGAAAAGAAAAGAACCCCTTAACAGAGCCGAAAAAAAAAACCCCAAAAAACCCTTTAAAAAAAGGTGTTGCATGGGTTTCCATTTGTTTAATTTATTTATTAATATAAAAATGATAACCTGATCATTTTGCAACTTAAGATTTTTTCTTACTTTCAAATCGAATGTTTATTAATCTTTTCTTTGTTAATGAATATTGGTCCTTTTTAAATATTTGTAGTTTTCATCATTTTATTTATTTTTAGTTTATCTTTTTTCTTCTTTAAAAAGAAACCACATGCATTTCTTCAACTAAATTTAAAATTAGAATATTTAGAATTTCATCAAACAACTTTTATTTTTTATCATGATAACAATTTGCGTTGTAATATTTCTGTCGTTAAACTTGGATGAAGACACTTGAAAAAACATGGATAGATTTCAAATTTCTCAAATCTTAAATTTGTTTATAATTTCTGAAAATTTTATTTACTTGTGATTCGTGGCATATTTTTTTAATAACCACCTTAATATTTTAGCTGTTCTGTTTTGTTTTATGGATTTTTTTAAAATTATTATTTCATTATCAACATTTTAATAGGAAGAGATTTTAATTAAAATATTCGAGTTAATTGTAGTTTATTATTGTTTAGTCCCGTTTCAACCCCTTTTTAAATGTTCACGTCATTTCTGTATTGTCTATATAAAAAGTAATTGGGTGTAATCGATGTTGGTGAGGATTTTCAAGTCCGCCTTTTTGACGTTCTTTCAAAATAGCGATTTAATTGTAAATAATAATAATAATAATAAAAATTCGTGTATTTTATTTTAGAAAAAACTCTCATTATTAGAAGCAAATGAATTTCACTTTTGATTTGAAAACAAGGAAAACTACGTTTACATAAAATACAATTTAAAAGTTGAGTACGTGAAGATATTTAGCTTTCTCCCACTGCAAGAACTTAGACATCTGAGTCAGAAAGTGAGATTGAAAAGTTTGTGCCCTCGAGAAGGGGCACTCTGGCCGGTAAAAAGTGCCTGGGCAGCCCTATAGGCATTCCCCGGTAAGGGCGCCTCAGGCGATTAGCAATAAACTAACCCTTCCTCAAAGAGAGGAGGCAAATCCTGGGAGGGGACCTCCTAGAATTACACAGAACTAGCACTGCGATCAACAGAGACCAGGTCATTACAGGAATGCTCTAATCTGTTGATGTTGGGGCTGAGGATAAAAATCCCTAGTTGAGTATTTGAGATGAATAGAGAATATTCAGTCTTTGCGAGTATAAACAGAAGATTCGAAACGATTTACGATTGAAAAGCTACATTGGGAAAGATTTATTTTCAACTTGATTTTTAGAGGGGTGTGGGCTAAAATGCTTTAAACTGTTAACATATTTGGTGTCAGTTATATATTTTTTTCATGGCTTTCATATTGTAAATGGCTTTGACCATTTCCAAGAATAACTTTGTGGATTCTCTGTCGATACTTTGTACTGACTACATAAGCACTGAAATTTTTTTGGTTTCTATTCATTGCAAGTACCAAAAAATGGTGCAAGCAACATATTTATTTTACTTTAGAATTAATGTCTTCATTTAGTTTAAAAATTAAATGAACCATAATATTGGACTTTTGATATTAAATTCAAACTAAATTTTTTATTCACTAGTTTTATGGTAAAATATTACTTAAGAATGTCATTCATTTTAACGAGTTATTGAACATTCAGAAAAGAAAGTAATTCCTCTATTGCATTATGATAGTCATCTTAAATCAATATTTTATTTTCATTATATTTAAATAATTTTAACGTGGCCACATATAGAGTATAAGCAACACATAACAAAAATGATATCAAATTTATTTCCATTTGTCAGCGAGGCCACAAATTTGACAATTGCAATCCCATGCAGAGGGTAACCATCCTCCATGAAAATGAGGTGAGTGGCAACCGGTGATATCTTAGGACAAGATCCTTATGATCGAGCTATTCTTTCTTCGGTTAGACAGGAGATCCGATCAAACGGCTGGTCACGTCCTGTCTTAGTATCAATAAGTTCATCCCCAACCGTATTATTCAATCTGAATCTTCAAAAACTCCAAACCTTATTTCTTTTCTTTATTTTCTTACAAAACAAATATGAGAAGGTGATAGCCGAGTCAGTCATGTTAAGAACAAAAATGATCATTACTGCCAAAAGATAATTTTTTTAAAGACTAATGTCTTCAGAGAGTAATGATTTCTAAGATCAATATTCCCATTTTAACTATAAAATTTCTAAGAGCGTTCTATTGTGGAAATAATATTTTTTTAAAGTAATGATGGTTCCCCCTCTCTGTGAAATTTAATTCTAAGATTAATGCAGTGTATCTTGAGAGCAATATATTATATTCTAGAAATATAAATAATTATTTTAATTATAGAATTATAGTTAACAACTTTATTTAGCATTAAATAACTTGTAGATCATTGATATGCCATAAAGAAAACCAAATATTCATGTCACGGGTCTTGGCTATTTACACTAAACTGTCTTGTGTTTATTGTCATTGAAAATACCCAACATAAAAAAATGAAAGAATAAATAAATCTTCTATCGTCAAAAATAGTAAATTTTAATTTAAAAAAAAATAGTAAGTTTTAATTTAAAATGAATAGTAAATTTTGATTAAAAAAAATAGTAAGTAGGTTTGAAGTGGCCTAGAAAAAATAGCTATTAATGGCAACAAAGAAACAAGTGTACATTTATAAATAGAAAAGGTTAAATTTTGTTTATATCTAAAATTTATTGCAAAACCCAAAAGATAAGACATGTTTGCAAATTGAAATTAAGAACTTCATATTTTTTTACTCTAAATTAGGCTGACTTGTGACATCTAATTAAAGTTTGAAATCAAAATTCATGAATGGAATTCATTTGTCCTCTTAAAGCAAAATAGTAATTTTCTTGTATGCTTTTATCAAAGACTCAAATATTTGAGGATGTAAATTTTGATTTTTATAATTGTCAATAATGGACTTTTTTTCTTTTTTGCAGGTTCTCTTGTAGCTCGGTCATAAGGATCTTGTCCTAAGATATCACCAGTTGCTACATGCTGCAATCATCTGCCTTGCAAGTTTTCATTCGGACACCTTTTAACAACAATATGAATTTATTAACTGCACCAACAAAGGAAATTATATTTGTTACATTTGACACTCAAATAACAATCAACTTGAATATCTGACCTATCTCTTGTATGACTTGAACCTTTCTATTTTTTTTTCTCATACAATGTTTGCAAATAACAACTGTTCAATGCATTTCTAACTTGGCACTTCTAATAGTTTATATTTACATCTAAATACATTTGGGAACAACAGTGATTATCTAAGACATTTGCTAATTCGATTTACTGGAGAACAGGTTCGATTTCCAAATAAAATTGGCTATTTATCTGATTGAATTACTTTTGATGAAGACTAGAAAATAAACTTTAACAACTCCTTACTTTCTACATGCTCCATAGAATTATTTAGTCTAGGAAATACAGGAACCAATTATAAACTCATGAGTGACTGCCATAGAAAAGTTTAAGTGTAATGTTTTATGCTTAATGCAGTGCACTAATTTCAACCAAAAATCGAGAGCTTGAAACTCCAACATAAGTTACAATGAGATATTAACTCTTTGAATGCCATATAAGCTTTAATGTTTTATTCAAGATAAATACTGATATAAACTGTCTGTTGAGATCTTTTAAAGCAAGAAAATTTAAGAAATAAAACAAATATACAAAGACGGACTAAATTGCCTTCATAGAATCATGAAATTTTACGCACATACGATACTCATCAAGTCATCATAACGTTCTTCATTCGAGCACATGTGTGAAGGTCCTGTTGAGGTGCAGAACCTCAATTTTATCAAATCTTTTTTAATTAAAGTTCATTTTAATGGATCCAATGCAGATATTCAAAAAAAGTTTAATAATTCTGAAATGATGTTAAACCTGGAGATTTCATAAAAAGAAAAAATCATCTAAACAAGATATTTTAACAAATAGTATACCATCAGATCCACATAAACTTCAGCAACTTGTGTTTAGTTAATGGTATACAATGAATTACTTGCAGTAGTTATTGTGCCTCGACATTACATAATCCTAAAAATTGAACCAATATTTTTTTAGTTTATTTAATTGCAAAAGTTTTAAAGAAAATCATTAAATCTAAATTTCTAGAAATAAATAGAAACATCAGCAGAATACTCTAGAAAGTCAACAAATGTTTTTATTGGAATTTTTTTAATTGAAAAATATAACAAATCATTTCCTTTGAAATGAACGATTGAATCCAATAATGAAAAACCAAAAAAGAAAATAATAAAATCTACAAAAAAAAATTTAAAAAAAATTCTTTTAAATATAAAAAATTGAACAAGACATTTTAAGTTTATTTTCATGAAGTGAAAATTTAATTTTAATGAAGAAAGCATTTCCATGATATTCCAGTTTTATAATTGAAAAAAAAAAAATTCTTGTATAAAAAAAAAAGTTTCCTCACACTTTTCTACTACTTTTTTGATCGATACATGCATTTTCTCCTTGGTTTTAGAGATTGAACAATCAATTTGTGATTTTAGTGAACTACTTCAACCACAACAAGCAAAAATTATATGAATTAAACAATGTCGACTTCATGGGAAGATTGCACTATGCAGAATTGTGAGATGCCAGACACGACAGAGGTTTCTGTCGCTTGCAGTGTTTGCAAGAAAGAGTTTCCCACGACTGATCTCCTCACCCTTCATATGAATGAACATTCAATGCCTGCTCCAACCGTGTCTATCGAGAGACGTTGCCGGCCGTATCAGTGCAGCATCTGCAGTGAAGTGTTCTCTGTGCAGTCAAGTCTTAACCGACACCTTCGTATCCACTCCGAAGGTAAATCGTTTGTCTGTGATATTTGCAATGAACCATTTACACATTCTGCCGGCCTTGCTAAACATGTCCGTGTGCATTCTGGTGAGAAAGAATGTAACGTGTGTCATCGCGTCTTTGCGCATTCTGGCAGCCTTCTCTATCACATGCGAATCCATTCTGGGAAACGTCTGTTTCCGTGCAGCACCTGCAATAAAAAGTTCACAAGATTTCCGTCTCTAACAACTCACCTTAAGACTCACGCTGTTGAGAAGACATTTGCCTGTAAAGTCTGTGATCAGTCGTTCCCATCTGCCACTGATCTGCATCTACATGATAAGACGCATGCACCTGTTGCGCAACCATCTTGTGACATCTGCAAGTTAACCTTCTCGTCAGTGTCCGATGTTTATCTTCACATGCAGACTCATTCCCAGGAAGCAAATGCACCTGCAGAAGAAATGGTGGCATCTGTTGAAGAAAATGCGGTTCTATCGACAACAGGTGTTGAGGCTGAAGCATCTTGCTCATCAACTGAATCAGAAGATGAAGCAGAGGAAGTGGAATTTCTCCATTCTGATGCATCAATTTCGGCGAATCCAACCAGTTTGGCCCGTACAAAACGCACAAAATTGTTTTACCAGTGTGCCATTTGTCAAAAAACGTTTTCCTCATCTGATCATCTTTTGAAACATTCTAACGTTGTGCATCAAGTGACCGCAGTAATTGAAGAGGATAAGGAAAGCAAGAAAACGTATTCATCGTTGACGACTTTCATTGCTCATCCAGACGCGAATAACCAACTGGCAGCAAGAATCGTCACTTTGAAAGATGAACAGAATATTCTACAGAAGGAGTTGACAGAGGACGATGACGAGGAGGAGGAGGGTGAAGAAGACGAAGAGGAGGAAGAAGATGATGACGAAGAGGAGGAAATGGAAACAACAGCTGCAGCTAGTGTAGAACCACCTTGCAATGAAGTAAAGGCTTTCGCTCCAACTTCTACGTTGACGGACGAAAAGTTCTTTCGCTGCAACGTGTGCAACAAGTCATTTTCACGCTCCTCGTCTCTTTCGTCACACATCAAGATTCACTCTGGGGAGAAGCCGTACTTGTGCAAAATTTGCGGCAAAGCATTCTTGCGTCCGTCATCATTGTCGTTCCACCTTCGCATCCATTCCGGAGAAAAACCATTTGAATGTGACACTTGCCACAAGACATTCTCGCATGCGTCAAATTTGTCAAAGCACACACGCACACACTCTGGCGCAAAGCCGTTTGTCTGCCAGATTTGCCAGTCGGCTTTTTCGGCGTCGTCAAATCTCTCAAAACATATGAGGATTCACTCTGGTGAGAAGCCATTCGCATGCAAAGTCTGCAAAAAACAATTCTCAAATTCTTCCAACCTTTCCAAACACGTCCGCATCCATTCAGGGGAGAAACCGTACACATGCAAGTTGTGCAGCAAAGCGTTTTCACAATCGTCATCGCTCACCAGTCATATGCGCACGCATGCAGATAATAAAACGCCATTGACAGTCTCGGAAGTTGTCAATAGCAATGAAGCGGCAACAGTCATTTCGGTTTTATCAGAATGTTCTTAGACCATCAATCTTTCATCTTTTTATTTATAAACAAAAATGGTGCTTTTTTTTCATGATTTGTATTTACATGCTTGCTTCTATTGCAGCAGAAATTTATATATACATACAGGGTGCGATATGAGTAATGTCCTTTTATATTTTAATTAAATTAATTTGATTTTGAATTTGATTATTTTTTAACATTAATATTAGTTTGATTAAAATAAAAAAGTATGTTACTTATGCCACACCTTGTGTGTGTGTATATATATATATATATATATATATATATATATATATATATATATAGTAAACAAAAAGAAAACAGTGAAACTCAAAGTAGTATTAACATTTCACCTTCATATGTCAAAGAGTAAGACAAGAAAAAAATTTGAATTTCTCTTTTCTTTTTTTTTACCTTTTTTCATGTTCTGTCAGATTAATTTCCAAATATATACATATATACATCATAGACACGCACAGAAATATATCTGATTTGCAAATAAATGAGCGAACTATGACCATTTTAAAATGAGCCTTCTGATTTTTTGCAATCAAATCGGCTGTCAATTTCTTGACCTCATTAGTTTTAACTGTTATCAAGAAATATTAAAAACATTGGAATTTTCCGGAATATTTTAGTGTGCCATATCTCTCTCTCTCTCTCTCTCTCTCTCTCTCTCTCATATATATATATATATATATACATATATGTATATATATATATATATATATATATATATATAGAGAGAGAGAGAGAGATCCATTACATGTTCTATTGCATTATGTAATTACTACAATGTAATGGTTCCAATTAATAATGTCATTGTTTGGATATATCACAATGTCCTCGGTTACAACAAACATCTAGTAATTCCTAGTTTAAGGAAAGAAATTCTGGATTTGTGATTGACATTGGACATTATTACAACAAAACTAAATTTTGTACTAAAATCATGATTTGTATCATTTGCTTGAGTAAAAACAATACATAATATCTGTTTACAAAGTATTACCATAATAAAAACACTGGAATTCAACATGGCGGTATGACTAATACACAAAATTATAGATAAATAACTCTAGTTACTATTGGCTTGAAAATTTTATATCTTTCTGGCAAATGTTTATAACAAATCTGGAATTTCCTTAAACTAATAAATTATTTCAACATTTTTTATTATTGGTATTTTTTTGTATTTTTTATCTTTATAAAATACTTGTTTGACTGACAACACAGAATTATCATAATGAAATGGATAAAAATGTAATATTTATGAATGTTAATATTATGTTAATAAGCTATATTAATGTCCTCCACTGATTCTTATATAATACTTAGAAAAGCAAACGGTATATTAAAGACTGAGAAAAATATTATTCAAATAATTTTTATAACACTGTATTTGTTTTGTGTATCGAGTCTGTTGGTTGATATTTGTATAAGTTTTTAATGAAGGCAAAATAAATGTTAAAAAATGAACTTTAGAATCAGAGTTTTAGTCGGAAGTCAGACATTTTTGCAGGAGTTGTGATCAAAAAAATTTTTTTTTAACATTGTTTAAAATCAGATTTTAAAAATTTTCTGCTAATTCTCAACCTCTGCTTAGAATTTATTTTTGATGAACAAAATTATCTTTAAAATTTTTATATTTATTTTATATGTATAATCTATCTTGTGGGTTTAAATAATGAGGAAGTTTAAATTGTATTTACTTTTTTTTTAATTAATTCTTGGAACTTCTGAATGATAATTCAACAAGAATACAGCGAAATAGTTTGCACTAAGAAAAACGTCCATTAACGATGAATCCAGCTAAAAAAATCTGTCGTTGATCATTCTATGCTCAGCAATAATTTTTTGAAAATATATACATGCTAGACCCACCAAATCATCCACTCTAATTTCAGAGACAAATTTTGTCAATGACCTTGACAATTAAAGTTGCTGACATTAAAAATGACCTTGTGTCATGATTATCTTTATGGGGAAATGCATAAAGACTCTCACACATATTTCAGCTATAGAGAACTTTGAACTGGTCATTTATGTTCAAAGGGTTACGCCACAATATTTGATAACAGAAAACAGTTTTAAAAAATTATTTTCAGCAAAAATTATGTATGTATAATTTTTTTATGTGTGCTGGGACAATATACTTAACATTTGGAAATTTTTAGTTTATTTGTTTTTTTATAAATATGGTTATACATGAATTAAAACTGACTTGATATAATCATGATATAGTTACTGTTTAATAAACTGAAACTTTGAAAGCAGACTTTGGAAGCCTTCCTGAAAAGTGTTAATATAATTTACGTGAAGGTAGTATTGGTTTGTCTACAAATTCTTACTTTGTGTAATCCTCCTTTTACTATATTTACTCATGTATCAGAAATTTGTAATAAAAATTAAAACTTTAAAAAAAAGGGCAATTTTATTTTCCAAAAAAATTTAGTTTAAAAACATGAGATTTTGATTTAAAAAATGCTTAAAGTTTTCTTTTCAAGATATTTATGTTTTCTAATTTTTGAGATGAGGATAATTTAGGTGATTGTAACTACTATTTTCATCTTGGTTATCATTTTCACAACATGGTAACCAAGGTAACCTCTCATCTTCTTCAGGTGTATCTCTTTTTTTCTTATAAAACCTCTACAGAATAAATCTTCAAATATTAGTTCGTCTGTTAGATATAGAAGGTTTATCTGAAAGAAATAAAAACCTCAGTGAATCTATATGACGACAAGAGAGTATTTAGAAACAACTCACCTCCCTAAAGAAAATATTATAATAAAAAACTTTGTCTATTTCATGTAAATGTGAAAAAAATATATAAAGGTAAAACTTACTGCCTACTCAAAGTAAGGTTACAGTAAGATTGGAAAGCCGTCATAAGTTGAGATATAAAATTATGGGATGTTTGATCATATATAGAGGAAAAAGGAAATCTACTCCTGTGAGGCAAAGTACTCTTTGTCTCACAGGAGTAGATTTCCTTTTGAAAGATATTGCAAAGGAGCAATGCATATATTGGATGACATTGACCTTCAAAGTAGACCATATAGAATTGAATACAATATGGAAATCAGTAATAAATATAGACTATTAGTAGTTGTCAGAAGAAATACACACACAGATATGTATAATATTTAGGTCTTGGATGCCAATCCAGTGAAACTCCAGTATTTATGAGATAGTGTTCAATAACACAGTATAATTTTATTTATACAAACATAATTGGCTACATACATAAAAAAAAAATACTTGTGATTTTATTCAAAATCCAACTTCAGGCTATATTAACTAAGTTAACTTACTACTGCTCAGTTTAGTTAATATGAATTTTGAGTAAAGTCATAACTGAAATATGTATGTACATATGTAGCTAATGTGTAAATAAAAAAAGATATGTGATAGAAATATCAATCAATTTGTTCCATATATATATATACTAGGCTCGACGTTCAGCATTGAATGAGGATCAACAAATGTTCCATATTTTTTGTTGTTATCGAAATTGGTGAAATCACCCATTTTTTAAATCAAATCGATTGAATGCCTTCTTTAGTTAGAGATCCCCCTCCCCACAGTGTACCAGGAGGAAGCTTCACGTGCCTCCCCACAATGACTTAGTCCACAATACATTGCTATCTACATTGCACTGTATAGAATCTATTGTTGATTTTTATAAAATTGTCTGTAAATAATGGTTTCACTTAAAGATTAAAATGCAAACGTCAAGTATCATGGTTCAATTGTGCTCTAAACAGAAACATTCATTTTAAATGCGCCTCTGTCATATCAAAGAACCAACTGTGGATTTTATTAAATTATTTTTACATAATCAATTGGATTAAAGTTACACGTACAAAAGTCAATTATCATTGTGTTCTAAAATAGAACATTCATTTTGAATGTGCTCCTGTCTTATAAAAGAATCTACAGTTGATTTTATAGGCTGGGTCTTTCTGCTTGTGCAGTGATAAAACTTCTATGAAACTTTGGTCAAAATCAAACTTCCTTCTTTAATCAGATTTTTTTGATTTTCAATATTTATCAGACACATCAAGTACCTTTGTATGAAATTCCATAAAAATCAGCAGAATTGTTTCTGAATCAGTAACGGACTTTCTTTCTCTCTCACTTACACATACTCACATAAAGTTCCTTTTATATAATATTTAAAACTAGTGGGGAGTACCTGGTGTTGCCCGGGTGGAGGATATTGGCACAAGGACAAAGCAATGTTAAGAATGGCTTCCGTGTGGTTAAAATAAAAAAAAGATAGAGAGAGAGGTGGGATTGAACTCGAAAACTTAGTCTTCCTCGCTAACCATTAGGCCAAAGAGGATAGTGAATTCAATGAGTTGGTAATTAACTTAAGAATGATAGGAGTTGCCATGCATGTGCAGAAATGAACGTTGCTTTTAAACCTGGCCGGGGCCAGTTAAGCTTCCCGCTTTCTGTCGTATTTATTTGCTTTCTCACAAAAGCAAATTAGATGCCAGATCGTTTATAATGTGGGGGGAAAACCATCTCCCCCCCCAAAATGGGGCACTCTGGAAGTATCCAACAAAATAAAATAGTAATTGTCTCAGTATGAGGGTTTCCCCTACATCGACCAAGCACCAATTAAGTGAAGTGCAGCGTCAGAAACCCTAGCCCGAACGCCAAGCTTCACGCTGCGTTTTCAAACAGTTTCACTTTATACGAAAAAGCCAAACAAACACCATAGACGATGCTACAGTGTGAATTTTGTTTAACTCGATCAAAAAAACGATAGAAATGATGTCTGTCTGCAAATCTGAGATATTACGATCTGGGAAATATACAAAAACTTCTCACGGAATCTAACTCCGATGCGAGAAGCCTTTCGCAGACATACACTAACGCTCGCACCCATTTTACCTTTTATATATCAGATGCAAATTAACAATACCAGACAAGATTAGATTTAAGGCTTTCAAAATTCATATTTTCCACATGGCATAACTATTAATGGTAATAATCACTTTTAAGTGACAGTTTTTTTAGAGGTTGTAGATTCAATCCTTACTACAGACACTCTTTATCTCTACTCTCTACATATATATGTAAAGAGCACTATGTGTGTCAGTTTATTTCCTATGGAATCCAAAATGGCTGGACTGCTTTTTTGAAATTTCACACAAATATACTCTGTATCTGTGAGTGTTCTTAGATAGGTTTTGCATCAGAATGCCTCTGATAAGTATTGATAATAAAAAAAAATCTGATTAAAGAAGGAACAGTCCAATTTTGACCAAAGACCCTTATACAGCTTAACATCACAAATGTATTTGAGACGTTTTATCACTGCACAAATAGAAGGGTCCAGTATATATAATCAACAATAGGTTCTCTACAGTGCAATGAACACTGCAATGTATTGTGGACTAAGTCACTGCAGGGATGCAATTAATCGATTTGATTGAAAAACACCTGTTTAGCTGAATCCACTGTCAAAAATTTTCCCCACTCTATCTGTGCCTAAATCAAAATGTAGATTCCATGAACAAAGCTTCTTTCTTAGAACTGCACGTCTGCCTGCTTCCCACCTGACTACAACCTGGATGTCTTCAAGTTTAACGTAAACAAATTCCTAATGAACCGCCACCTCAAGTAAACACTTCAATAAATCTCCACACTAACGTACTGTACTTGCAATAACCCTTATCCCTGAGTGGCTTCTGGGCCTTGATAAGTGGTGACCACCGTGTAAAAAAAAAAAAAAAAGTGGGCGATTTCACTGATTTCGATGACAATAAAAATATTGAAAGTGTGGAGCATTCATTGATCCTTATTCAATCCCAGGCAATGTCTGGTCTCCCTGCTAGTACTAAGAATAACATTAAAAAATGAACGCCTCTACTCAAGCAATAATCAACCCGACTGTTGATTAATTAAACGGTTCAGTTAAAAATTTTATATCAGTTCTTGAGTTTGAAAAGTTGCACTTGAAGAAGTTACATCAAAATGAGAATAGTTTTTTGTATCCGTATTGATTTATCGGTCATGTTTTCCTCGCGAGAATAGTTTTTATGAATTATTATCAGTTTACTGATATCAAGAAATAAAGTCATAACGAAAGCGAAAAAAATGATTTATTAACAACTTTTATATGTTGAGTTATTACATTTGACACAGAATTGAAGAAATAATTTTGCAACAGAAATTAAAAGAAACAAACTTTGTAAAGTTATTTCTCCTGGCGATAACTGACTTTGATATCAGGTGACATTTCAATTACATAATTGGTTCCTTTTAAGATTACAACATGATCAAAAATGAGACCGAAGCATCAACTTCTTCTCAGCTTCTGTGATTATTCCGAACAGGTTATATATTTCTGACCACCTTCGGTGCGAAGAATGACATCCTCGTGAGAATATGTAAGTTTTTTACATCATGTTACATTTTCATTTACTCTTTGATTTCGACGATACAACAGTTCAATGTTTTTCTTTTTTGAGTTCAATTCTAACAGATTAATAAAAAAAAAAAACACCCTCCTTCTAGGGGGCTAACATTTGATTTCTTTATGAATTAAATTTGTGTCTGAAGGTTCTTTTAAGGGTTGGTCTTCTAAGAATTGGATGTAGGTATTTTTTTAGATTTAATTTTGTTACTAGATCAATTGCCTCTATCACAACCTGCATAATGTGTATTTCTTTCAGAGACCATGTTGTTTTCAAGTAATTTTTTAGGTCCAGATATTTTGTTATTTTTTAATGCTTGGCTCTATTGAGGCCATAGCCAGTTCAGGACAATTACCTTGATAATGAGAGCAGTGGCTTCGTGTTTATTTCATACGACTATGTCTAGTTTGATGGCCTTTTATGTGCCTACTTGTATGTTATGGCTGAAGGTTCATGTTCTCAAATGTTCAACAATCTGTCAAGCTGCACCTTTTCTTAGATCTTTCTGTGAAGATATCTACATATTTCTTTTGGCAGGTAGTGTAAGGGCCATCTGCCAAAAAGAATTATGTATTTACATATTAGATGATTAGCATATGAAAAACCAGTGCCGTAAGGAAAGAGCAAAACTGGCAAAAAATGCCTCGGCAACTCTATCAATATTCCCCCAGCGATCAGTTGTCATTTTATTTTTTGTAGACCATCTATTTTATTAAATCCATTTGTGAGTTGGCTCTGGTCTTGTCCAGCTATAATTATTAATTTTTTGTCAACTGAAAGAGTTATTGCAGTATAAACCACCATATTTCATTCATATTTCTATATTCCATTTTTTGTCCATTTTGATGTTGACTATCTAATATGCTTACCATATTGCATTGTAGAATTATTAATATAGCGCAGACAATTGTAAATAAGCATCAAATGTATTTTTTCTACATAAACATGATTTCCACGTACAAAGAAAATAAAATACGCTCAACACGTGTGCTACTAAATATAAAATGTATAGCCATGAAAAATGTTTTGGTTGAAACATCCGGTTTATTTATTTTCTTATTAAATATTTTAGCCAAATATATGTATGACATTGAGGTTTTAATGATAGACCTTTGCAATATATATATATATATGAATGGATGGATGGCTGTTCTGTGAGTTTGTGTTATACACAGATATAATTTATTTCCATTTTTTTTATTTTTAGTTTCAAAAACATTGGGGTTTCTATTTATACTCCAGTTGTCTTATGCACTGAAAAATATGGTCATCTAATGAATGTTCATCGAAAGAAAAGGAAGAATGCATTAGAGTGCAAACTGCTGATTTCAAATGCACGACGTATTGTTAGTTTAATGAGCATTGCTGTTTTTTTTTTTGTTTTTTTTTTTACTTGTTCACAAAACTGACATTTTTTAACAAATATTTTAACAATTTTTTGTATTTTTATCAACCTTATGTAGTTGTATTTTGTATTTTTATTTGATGCTTTTTTATTCATTATTGCGTTATTATCCTGTATTTATTTTTCTAAAAATAAACATCCAAAATAATTTCCCTCGGTTTGAACAGCCAATGCTATAGTAGCTTCATAAACAGTTTTTATTGTGGCATTGTTTTAGTCTTGGCATTTAGTGAGGCCCTTTTGTATGTTTTCAACAGTTTAGAAAACGTTTTACATAATTACAAATAAACATCTAAAAGTAACGTTTGTTTATTATAGTTTTTTTTGTGTTGCTGTTATTAAGATATTTTCTGAACAGTGTGTGTGTATATATATATATATATATATATATATATATATATATATATATATATATATATATATATATAATCGTTTTCCTATGTATATATTCATTTTTAATGTTAAAATACAAAGATATTTATCATTTTCCAGAATCACCTTTATACATTCATACATAAAAGTCAAACAACATATTGGAAACCACGCTCAAATATATTCATATATTAGAGTATGGTATTATATGCTTCATATATAGACAAATGTGAGTTAAATTGGCACACAAGAAGAACAAAACTATCAAAACGATTTCACTGAAAAAGAGGAAAGATCCCCCCAAAATTGATCACACCATTTTTTTTTTTAATCAATATTATTAATTTATTTCACAGTGTTTTGGAGAAACAGAATAGCAAGAAAACTTTAAGAAATTTCTGTGTTTTGGCCAATTTAATTCTCTCCCCCTTTCTTTCTCACACGCATACATATATAACGTTGCGAAATAAATGGATAATCAAACTCCTACGCATAACTTATATTTCTTCTTCATTTGTCAAAAGATGTTAGAGTTGAATTTGATTGCAAATTAAAAAAAAAATATATAATAGATATGCGAAGGTAAGGAAGGAGAAGAATCAAAAGACAATAGAAAAAGGTAAAATTGGTTGCATTTATGAATTACCTTCTTGTATCCTCTTTCAATAAAAATGAGTTGCAACGTCACAGTTTCCTTTTCAGTGTATTGTGAGCTTATTCGCTTTCTTCACAGTTTTTTCAACATTTTGTTGGTTGAAAATAAATTAATTTTCTTCATATACATGTATGGAGAAAAGTTCAGATAAAATCCAAAATAAATGGGGGAAAAATGGAAAAACCAATCAAGCCTCACCATATCAAGTGATTTTATTTAATATTATTTGGTGCATTCGCTTTTTCTGTTTATTTTTACATCTCTATCTTTTAAATATAGTATTTCTATCTTTTAAATATAGTATTTCTATCTTTTAAATATAGTATTTGAAATAAACTCTGAACCACTGAACCCATTCTTCTGAAATTTGGAACTGAGATTTTGTATATTTGCACCAGATATTTATAAACATCAACAACAAAGTTTAACTTTATTTTAAAAATGAAAAAAATAAAGTATTTAATTGGTGATATGGGGTAGCAGTGTCAGAAGCCACCATTAAAAATGCGTGATAAGAAATTGAATAATTCAACTTACTATCTTTCGAAGCTTATAACTACTTGAAAAATGTAATTCAAACCCTATTTTTTTTTTCAATTAAAGGAGCAAAGACCAAATTTTTAAAAAATTAGAGGTTTAATAGCAAATTATGCAATATTCATTTTTTTAAATCGGTTTTCTTTAAAAACGATTTAAAGAAAATCAACAAAATTTTACTTACTTCGATTATAAAAATATATATAAATTCCAAAAAATCACTTACCTATAAAAAATACTATTCAATGGGTACTTCCATTCTTCATTGTTAAGAATTTATCCATATTTATACTTATATTCCATGTCCTTTTTAAATAAAATGCTTTTTTAAACAAGGATTCCAAAAAAACGCGAACTCAAATGTTTTTCAGTTGAAATAAAGGGAGAAAAATGTCTGCTTTTCTTCGAGTTTATCTTCTAGTAGCTTCAAAGCACCACAATTAATGTCTCTTTCTATTGCGTGCTGTAAACCAAAATTAGTATTTTTGGGCCACCTTAGTTGAAAAAATGAACACATTCACTTATCAGTTTTTGCCGTTAAAAAAAAAAATACTCTACCGATTTTTTTTTATTCTCTTAATGAAATACATGAGTTTTTGATTAATATATTTTATTTCTTCTTTATTGAGTGATTTTTTTTTAATATCTAAAAAAAGAAAACATTGAATGAAATAGAAAAAATTGTCGTCAGCGTCCGATATTTACTTGACAATCTAAGCTTATGCTTTATGAGCTTTCACTTCAAAAAAAAAAAAATGGTGTGTTTTTTTTTTTAAAAAAAAAGGTTTTACACTTTGGACTTTACAAGTAAATTTCCAAATAACATTTCTTCTTTCTGTTTTAATTTAGAATATTTTATTTATTGATCTTTTATCTTCAATTTGTGATCTATAAAACTTTGGTGAGTAAATTAATTATTTAAATTTTAATAGACATTTCAAAATGGGGGGGGTGAATTTAAAAAAAACGTTTGTCTCAAATATTCGGTTTATTGGAAAGAGCATAAAATTTCACATTGACCCTGAAAATATCCTAAAAATTGAACCAATAGAAAAATTTTGATAGATTTTTAAAGTTTAAAAATTGAAAAAAATTTAACTTGTAAAATTCAATTCATTTCATATGTTAAAAAAATGGCTGTATGAATGCGCGCCGGCACTTTGTAAACACTGTTTTTTAAAAAATAAAAAATAATATTTCTATTATTTTTTAAACAACTTTAATAGTTTATTTTGGAAGTATATTCCATAAAGAAAACAAACAACCCACTTTAAACAGAGAAATTACGAATTTTTTATATTTTATTCACAGTTTTGTGTTAGGGGTGTCAAAAATTCCCCCAAAATTCTGATACACCTAGATATGGTGTCTAGGGCTGGGAACAGCAATGCACATTCATTCCCGAATATATATATATATAAAGTAGTAGCGTTCGTGTGCGTGTGTGTCTGTGTGTACAACTCCCAATGACCAAAAAAATATAAAGCCACTAGCATGGGTACCCAGCGTTGCCTGGGTTGACAAAAAAAGAAGAAGTATGTGATATCCTCTCCACCAGATATTTCGGCAGAAGAGCTACAAAGAGAAAAACTATTCTCCAGATATTGAGCACTGGAAAGACCCCCCCCCAAAAAAAAAAATTAAAAATAAATCATTGCAACTTTTGTTTCAATAAAAATAGCAGCGATCACAAAGAAAGAAAAAGATCTACCAAAAATTAATTAAAAAAAAATTAAATGAAAATTTTTGTCATTTTATATTTCTAATGTAACCCCCCCCCCCCCAATGAATTTGTCGTAGTTTGGGGTTCCTTCTGTTTATAAAATTGTTAAGTGGAATGGTCTCATAAAAATTAATCAAATTTATCGTTATTTTATGTTTCAAATGTAATTCCCCCCCCACCACCACCACAAAAAAAAAACAACAAAAATTGTATTTGTCATGTTTCGCTCCCCCACCTCCCATCCTCCTCGATCGCCACACTTTAAAAAATGCTAGAGATGACATGACTGGTTGAACGCTTTAGGCCAAAATGTGGGTGCTCATTTTATGTTAAATTTATATAGAAAAGTTACCCCTACGCTAAAAGTTTAATTTTTTTTTTTTTTTAAATTTCTTCTTTCATATTATTCATAAAGACTGCTTAAACGTAATAGGCCCCCAAAAAGCAGGTCTTTATTTTTCTTAGGGGTTAAACGATGCTAAGTCACATCGTAAAAATTGACCATTTTTAATTTAAGATATTAAATAAATTATAAAGAAAATCTGTTTCGCAGGCAATTAAACACACTTGTTATGGTATAATTATTATAATAAATCCTGGGCAACACTGATTAAATTTTATAGACAACAACAAAAAAAAGGATGATGGATTTTGCTCACATGGAAAATTGCCTCTGTGTCTGACTAACTCTGCCCTTGTGAGGATGCAAGTAAATGAGGACATTAGTTTTAATTATTTTTCTCAGTAAATATGAAGAATCACTCCACCCTCAAAAATTCCTTTAAAATTACCACTTTTATAGGTTTTCGGGGGTGCTAAACATGAAAACAACATTTAAAATTATGGCAAATGAGTGGGAGCATTTCTTTATATCCTATAAACTACTTGTTTCCTGGAATTTTTAACATTAGTGGTAATTTAAAAAGATTTTTTGAGTGTGGAAAGAATGTCCACCGCCCTCCAAAAATAGTGACCACAAAGTGGATGCTCATTTCACGTTAAATTATTATAGAAAAGTGATTCCCCACTTTTTGAAAATAACATTTTTTTTTTCATATCTTGGAAACTACTCGTTTACCGTAATTTTAAACGTTATTTCCGTTTACAGCACCCCCGAAAACCTATACAAGTGGTAATTTTAAAGGAATTTTCGAGGGTGGAGTGATTCTTAATATTTACCTTTTTTTCTAACATATAAAAAAGGTTACTTAAAAATTAAGAATAAACGAAAAAAATTTCCTCCGAATTAAAAATAAAAATAATAATTCAGCTTAGAAGAATATTTTCAAATGAAAACAAATCTATTACAGAAAATATTTAATAATGTGCTCTGTTTAAACAATTTTTCAATTAAACTATCACACTTATTTCCCCTTTGGTTTTCTGGTTTGAAAATTAAACGATTTCAGATTTTAGATAAAATAAGTTAAATCAAATATAAATTGAAATTTAAATAAACTAAATAATTAAAAATTTTTTTAATTAGTACAGTTAAAACAAAGCTATTATATTGAATAAGTAATATCATTGAGCTAATTATTTCAATAGATTTAATTTAATGTGATATGCTAATGACCGTAACTCAATCAATGTAGATGTGGTTTGAACAATGCTATATATAGAAATTATGTATGAAATATAATGTCTCCTTTGACAGAAGTATTCTATCATGGGTGTTAATATTTCTTGACCAGGAGAGGTGTACACACATATGGCTTTATATTTCTTTGGTCATTGGGAGTTGTACACACACACACGAACGCTACTATTTTATATATATAGATAAGTGAAATTATCTGTTTGTGTGTGTGTGTGTGTGTGTACATTTCCCTACCAAATTACTCTGTCAACTTTCAGTCTACAGACTCGAGCTTTGACATAAGGGGTATTGAGATTTGGGAAAATCTTTTTAATCAGTTTTCGGCCATAAAATTGGCTGTCAAGGGGTCAAAGTTCAATGATTTGACCTTTGAGAACTCTACCAAACTTCTCCGACAATTTTGGGTTTAAACGCTTGAAATCTTAAATGTAGGTTACTTGGACATAGATCAAACTTTTTAATTTGATTTGAGTCCAAAACAATAAATGTTAAGGGGTCAAAGTTAAAAATATTTGACCTCTGCGGTCTCTACCAAATTACTCAGACAATTTTTGGTCTAAACATTTGAAATTTTACATAAAGTGTATTCAGACATAGGGCAAGCATTTTAATCGGTTTTTGGCCGAAAATTTGGCTGCCAAGGGGTCAAAGTTCAAAAGATTTGACCGTTGTTGTCTCTTGCAAACTACTCAGTCAATTTTGGGTCTAAACATTTGAAATTTTACATAAAGGGTATTCAGACATGCAGCAAGTTTTTTAATCAGTTTTGGGGCAAAAATTTTACTGGCAAGAGATCAAAGTTTACAGAGTTGACCTTTGCAAACTCTACAAAACTCCTCTGCCAATTTTGGGTCTAAACACTTGATATTTTAGATATAGGTTACCTGGACATGAGTCAAAGTTTTTAATATATATATATATATATATATATATATATATATATATGCACATAAAATTATGAACAGTACATAGGGCCCGAGCAAAGCCGGGTTGAACTGCTAGTATATATATAATCCCATACAGTTACTACCACATATATTATGGAGATAGTAAGTCTATAATGAGCCTATCTACATTTTTTTCACTTGATAAAGACCCCCATCCTCTTTTAAACACTCCCTAGCTAATAAGCTATAATTATAATATCAGTTTACACTCAAATATAAGCATCTTCCCACAATAAATACAATGCAAAAAAAATCTTTTATAACAGGAATACACCTTCTCCTGGTAAATGAATAACAGTCAGCTACAAGCCAGAATTTAATGCATTTGCAACCAATAAATTACACGACACACTATCACCCTTAAATACAAATACACCATTAAAACATATAGCATCTGTAAATGATAAATTATTTTTAAATAATACTAAATTATGATTAGGGCTCGTACAGCCATATAGTCTGTCCCTATTAACTCAGTGTGTTACGCAAAAGAAACACGGGTAAATTCACTGGACAATGGAATCAGTGATCATTGAATTACATTTTTCAAATTGTCTTCATTTTGTGAGTCACTAAGGATTTGAGATATAATGTAACACTAACAGCCTTTTCTAAACTATTAACTTCTATCTACGTCAGTAAAACCATGGTATGTCTCTGGAATATGTAATCTATAGTTTTTAAATAAATAATTTGTAGTTTAGCTTACGATTGAGTACTTTATTGTTTTGTTTTTTTCAACATTTATGTACACACACACACGCACACACACACATATATATATATATATATATATATATAATATAAAGCTGAACGTCTGTGTAGTGTCTGGTCACGAATAAGCTCCTATATGATTGACTATTATAGAAAACTGATCACATATAATAATAGAAGATGTATCGAGACACAGGAATGTGTATGTTTGATCTGGCATAATTATGATTCATTAAAATTGTGGGGTCTGCATACGCGCCTGGTCCACAAAGTATGGAAATAAAAAATTTAAAAATTAAAAAAAAAAGTTTACAAGTGTTTTTGATATAGATGTACATAATAATACTTTGATAAGTATGTTTTAACTTAAATAGGGATGGTATAATAAAATTGTGGGGGCTGCGTTCACGCCTGGCCTCCATAGAATGGAAATAAGCTTTAATAAAAACTTTTCATATCTATCTGCGTAAGTATACTTTGATAATTATGTTTCAGTTTGAAGAAATATGGTATAATAAAATTATGGCGTGTTCCTTCGCACCTGACCTCCATAGAATGGAAATATGTCACAAAGTTTAACAAGGTTTTTAATATAGATCCACAGAATATTGTGATAAGTGTTTCAGTGTGAACAGGTATGGTATAATAAATTATGGGGTTTATCTATTTTATTTTTACTTTCATCATATTTTGCTTTGGTTTTGATACCTCTGAATTCGAAGCTATCTCTTTACAACCTTTCCTTTTCATAACCTATCATACTTTCATAAATCAGAGTCCATTTTCTGTAGGCTGTTTTTGAACCCAGTCAACGACGAGTACTTTTGCTAGTATGTAGAAAGTGAATTAAAACTTGATTGAATTTGTGTAGCCATTCAATATACTTCTTTATTTTTTATTATTGTATATAGATAGTAGGTGTATTTGTGTTTAAAAACTTACGAATGTTTAAAAACTTATGAATGCATCTGCCTTGTCATGCCCCACCCCATCCTTTCTGTCTTAAATATTGAAATATTTTGCATAAGGATTAATTTCTTTAGTCTTTGGTTTGTTTTCTGCATAAAGTAAACAAGTATTTTTCTATGAAAATCATTTGTTATAGCCATAAATCAATCAATCGATCATCCTGATTGTTCCCTCCAATCATTGCTGTCAGCAGGTTCCCCAAATGACATTCAGAGGCTTTTACAAGTTGGTCAGTATAGGTGTGATGAGGTCTTCAAACTAATCTTTTGCAATTTCTGAAAAAAAACTTCATTTGCACTATTTAAACATTTAATTGAGTTTTTTTTCCCTTTCAACATATTAAAACGTTGTTTTTAAATATTTAGAAAAATACATCAGAATTCCTTTTTTACAAAAGAAAAGAAAGAATAAATAAATGGAGGAATTTCTGATGGTGGCGGGAATGCATAAGTTGAACAAACTATACACTAAGACATTTTATTTGGATTTATTTAGTCATGATCTTTTGTGTGCACTTTTGAGGTTTTTTTTTATTTTCTTGTATTTTATTTACCTCAGAGCAGGTTTTATGAAATTCTTTACAAGAATTTTTTTAGCATATGAAGGTATGTAACAGTGCGCATGGAAGCAGCTGCGTCTGTACAACAGTTAACAAATGCAAATGACTAAGTCATGTGTGAGGTGACATCACAGCAAGGAAGAAGAAAAAAAAATTATAAAAAAAAACGTGAGCTGAGAAAGAGTGAAATAGACATGTTATACACGTGGACTGAGAGCAACGGAAAGACAAAGACATTTTCTTGTTCTTCTATCGTATTCTTTTCTGATCTTCTCTTTTGATTTGATAATGTCTGCTTCCAGGATGCCCAAATATTTATATTCATATCATGTTTGCCAAAAGCGCTCATCTCTTTTTAATTGCGCAGTTCCATGTCCTCAACTCTCTTTAGTTTTCTCTTTTTCATCTCTACCAATGCGCTCTTTCTTATTCTAATTCCATTTGTATGTTCTGGTTGAAGATTCTGTTCGTGCTTATCGACTTTTCTAGTTTCCTTTTGTTTACCCTAGCACAATTCTAGCTTTCTTGAAAAAAGCAAACCTGTATTAGAAAATATAATCCTAACTTAACCTGATTTGATTCAATAAGTGATAAAAAAATCTGACAAGATCCAACAAATAATTTGATGAACCTAACTTACTTAAAAAAGAAACAAACTGTTCTAATTCAATAAATGATTTGACATTAAATAACCCACAGTGGTTGATATGCAATAAAACACCAACCAACCAACCAAATCTTTTACTTTTTGCAAAAAGCTTCAGTTCGTCCATATGCATGAGGTGGTTTAACTTCTATCTGTAAACTTATATCCAGCATTGCATTTCCTAAGTATGTAGTTGAGTGGAATCGTGGCTATTATAGTTTCCTTGAAAGATGCCTCTCTGTATATCTATTGATATATCTATTGTCTTCCAACGGTCAATTTCACCTCTATGTTACTGCTTTCTTAATAATATTAATAATCTTGTCGGATATCTTGTACATTCTTAAGCATTCACTTATTCATGTTTGAGAGATTCTGTTATAAGCTTTTTTGTAGCTAATGGCTATGTTTTTTTGTTTTTTCTGCTTTTAACTTCCTTAAGGATCCCTTCATCCAGGTATAACAAGTCATGTGACCTTTTTCTCTTTTCAGCATCCTTTCTGTACCTTAGAAAGTCGCCCACAATTGTTAAGGGAGTGGTAGACCTGTTCTCTTGGTTGTGTGATTAGAATTTTCCACATTTTATTATTGGTCTGTAATTGTTTGGGGCCGGTCCCTTTTTTTGGTGTTTTTTTCATGGAGGGGTGTGCATTTTTAAAATCACTATGCATGTTTTTCATTCTGGCCTGGTGCTTTCTATTTTACCATTTTTCTTAGGGTTTTCTTAATCATGTTTTCATTTAATTTTATCTAACAAGATGGGGATAGAGTGTGTTTAATATCGAGTTGATGTAGTCATGTTTAGGTATTAAAAAGGTGAGTGCAAATTGTTATTGTAGGCTGACTAACGATGTTTTGTTTTACAGCATATCAACCCTTTACAATTTATTTAATGCTGAATTAAAACATTTTTATTCAAGTTCTTTATATCTTCAAATATTTAATAAATTCTTTGCATATGAGTAGTATGTAATTGATAAATTTTAGTTAACCTAATATGTGCTATTTAATACAATTTGGAAGTCGTTTGGGAATTTTCAAACTAAACTGCTTATTTTATCCATTGGGGTTGGCATTTTGCATTCTGTTTCACGACTTTTAGAGATCTTGTATTGGTTAATTTTTCAATCCCTGGTAAATAAACCTAATTCTGTAATTATTTGTTTTTTTTTTTTGCTAAATTATAATTTTCTTTATCGTCTTAATGTCATATTAATCTATATTTAACTTGCAGGTCACAATTTTCCATGTTACTTTCTATGAAATTGAAAAAGCTTTTAAACTCAATCAGGTCACTACTTACACTTTGGCTTCAACAGAACCATGTAAAGCTCAACTTTACTGGATTCATAATGAAAATAATATAATCAATAAAAAATAATGCGGATGACTGCTTTTCCAATCACTTCAATCATAGTCTTGTTGTTGTCTTTTTATTGATTTTATTCAAGATTTTCAAATTTAAGAATGATAAGGAAGAAAGATGTTTTTCTTTTGATGACTATGTGACAAGAGAAGATAATTAGTTATTTAAGTATAGACAACATGGATTAAGGTAGTTTAGGTTTGAGATTGTTTGGTTAGGGTTGTTTTCACAAAATACACAAAAGACTTTTTCTAATAATTTTAGAACTGAATAATCAATTGCTATATATGAAATGTTGCACATACACACTGTATATGTACTAGTGACTTTGACTCAGTTTGTTGCTATAAGTTAGATTTAATTAAAAACAATGAAATTAATTTTAAATATTTCTTTGTTGTTGTAATAATGTTTATTCTGATCGAATTGAGCTTGCTTCTTCCCTGGCCTCCATTCAAAGTCATCATGGCCCAGGCATGGTGATCTTGAGCAAGGAAACACAAGATGGCTAACTGATAATGATTCTGTCATCGAATGCTGACCACTTAGGGACCTAAGGACTCGGCCAAGTCATTCTTGATGGTTGTTGTCTAAATTCTCAGATGTTCACTGATATGCTTACATGACCTAGACAGAGAATTAAAGAGAATTAAATTGTTAATTAATTTTTCCTCTGGGCAATGAGCTGCATGACAGCAACAAGACATGGCAGAGGCTTCAGATTGAGATGTGGGCAGAGAATAACAGTTAGGACACAGTTAACCACCCTGATTTGCCATGTCTTACAGTCATAGTGGTTCGACTAGATGACATTAGTAGACACGCCTCTTAATTGTTATTGCGATTGTCTAACACCCCCATAAGAATCATTAGAGGCATACAAATGTGGCTCTACATAATTTGATGATCGACCCCTGTCACAACTTGCCTGGGTGGAACACTGTATGATCCAACGTACACGGATGACTAATGTTCTCCAAAATAGTGCTATCCAAACTTTTGGAGAGACCAAAGTGGAGAGAAGCTTAGTCTTCGATATGTTGATGCACATACCCATGTGAATTGCAATCTGCCCAGCATATTGTTCCCAACAATGCAATGTCATTGGTAACGCACTCATCTCTCACCAAACTGCCACCTGCTTATAGTACTGAAGAGTGTGATTCAGGATGTAGTCAATAGTGTAGTTGAATAGAGTTGATGATGCACATTCCAATTGAACACCGATTTTCACAGTGAAGTCTTATATGATTATAACCAAACTCACGTCAACCTGTAATAGCACTGGATGATACTAAGAAGCTTTTTAGGAACACCGTCTGCTTGCATGATGCACTGGGAGTCGGAAGCAGCCACGAAATCAAAAAACTCAGTACAGTCGTCGGCTAATGAGCCCAACTAGTTTATTAATTCAATGTATCCGATAACTGATCATGCATCATCAGCAGTCAAAAAGTACAACAAAGACTCATATTCACTGTTGCAACCATGAATTGCAGTTTTAAGTTGCTCACGACTTCTAATGCTGTGACCTAATGACTTGCAATGTTTGAAGTTTAAACATTCTCTTGTCTTCATAACAATGGGATCACTCTTGTCCCAGAGTCTGTTAATACAATCTGATAAATTGTCAAATTGGTTTGTCTTTCGAGACTTGTTTATCCGATACTGACATAGGAACTTATTTGCCTCAATGCCAGATTCTGTATAGTTGAGCAGACCAATGCTGCTATTTTCTGCAATTAACTCAGCACTGAGCCCTAAAACAACATGAGCACTTGGAGTGATATCAATCCATGGAATTGAACCAACATGGAGGTATCTAGCGTGACAAAATTCTTTGAACTCGTCAATTTTCACTTCCTGAGTTAATGATGGTTAAAATGACAGCCATGTGCAGTAGCAGTTGATCAATCTTGGCTCTTAATTCACTACGATCGATTCTTTGGGTGAGCAGTTTTCGATTGGATCTTGTTGAAGTTGTGGAATGCAGGAAACTGAAGTGATGCAAACAATTGGGCAGACGTAAGTTGCAACCACAGGAGGTAATGGTACTTCACTCCACTGTATGGAGCTGCAAGTTTTTGTACTGTTGGCCTCCGCTCCTTAAATGTCAACAGTTTGTCATATGATGGAAGAACATCAGCTCCAGCATCTTTCAGAAATAAACGAATGTCTGTGTAAATCCATTTGGTCATTTTGCCACTCTCGTAGATGGCAGATGCAATCTCTAATGATATGTGTTCGTCTAGGATGGCCTCAGTGCATAGAATAGTATGCCACTTTATCAACCTCTTTTTTTTTAAGGTATTTGTTCTTCAGACTGAAGGCAAACATTTTTGTGGGGGAAGTGTTCTGTGCTTGAGCAGCAGCTATGGTCGAATCCATAGTCGCTCAGTTGTCGGCGTTGTTGACAGTCACTGACTTCCTCCAGAGGACGCTTTGCCTTCGGTACATTGGTGTAACGTTGGAGCACTACCTTCTCATCAAATAATCTGGATGAACTGAGCACTGAACGATTCTTGTTTTGTTGCTGCTGAAAGTCTTTTAACACAACTTTAATGTCAGATAGAAGTTTATCACTAGGTGGGACCTTTAGCTTGGATGAGACTTGTTTCACAACTTCATCGAAGTCTGGCTCTTTGTTGAATCAAGATCTCTTGCAGTTCTTGAAAATCTCAATGTCATGTCATTCATTATGATTGTGTATCAAAAATAAAATAAAATGCGAGATGTTAAAAATTGAAAATGAGAAAAATGGAAATATTCAATTATAATGGATAAATTTTGAAAAAAATTAATAATTTTTTTCTGGTTTACAGCCAATATTTAACTGAAAATAGCTTTAAAAAGGGCAAAGCAATCAGGGTTTCCAGAAAACAGTGAAGTTTCATGGTTTTCTGATGCCTGATTTGGATTCTGCACCCCAAAAAACATAAGAAAAGTGGCCTGGATGATGAAATTTGAGTAAGAATGACAACGATTATCTGGATTTATGGTTTAAACGGTCATTGTAGGTTGTCCAAAATTACGAAAAAATGGGCAAGTTCAATTTTTTTTAGTATGTTAGAATTAAAATGATTCCCAAGGGTGATTTTTTTTCACCCAATTGGATCATGATAGCTTTCTATGTCTAGATTCTTATTTGTGAAGCATGAGAAATTTCATCTCAGGGCTTTTTTGCAATCTTTCATTAAAATATACTGGCTGGGAGCAAATTTTGAGCTTTTTTATGGAAAAAAATGCTCATTTTTATGGTAAATTTTGTGAAAAAATAAAAATAAAACAGGTCAAAAATTTGTCTATATGTTCCATTTTTAGAATGAAGTAAATTTAGGGAATCTGGCATTATCTAAGGGGCTTATAGGATATATTTAGGGGTTTCTGGAAGAAATTTTGACCATTTCTTCAGGTGCACCCAAATTTACTTCTTGGTAAAATCACTGTAGTTGCAATTTCACAAAAATTCGAACTTCACAAACTTCCAACGGGCATATCTTGAGAAATAATTGGAGTTGGAAAACAAATGAGCCCATTTTTTGCAACCTCAGACTTTGAGCTATTCAAATATATAGGTTTTATGGTTTGAGGAAGTTGCGAAAAATCCATGTCCGCTTGCCAGCCCACTGACTGAAAACATGGAAACTTAATGCTACACAGTTCTTGCCACTCTCATAAGTTCCAGTGTGCTAATGCCAACAGATAGTGTACTATGCTGCAACTTCCCCTATGGATGACTTGCATATATTCCATTTCACCTTTGACTGTGGCACAATCAGCAGGACAAAAGCAAACAGATTTTCAAGCTCTTGTGCAGCTACAGACTTCAGATTGGATGGCTAGCATTATTTACATTGATTCTTCACCTTTTCTACAATGTACCCTTCAACCTTCTTTGAATGTTCTTTATATTTTACTTTAGGATTTAAAGATGATTATTGTTATTTGTGTACACAGATAATTTTTTTGATTTAATAAACTAATCATTTTGACATTGATTTTCACACGAACAAAGATTAATACAAGAGATAACATGAAAGAAACATTTTTATAAACTGTTGCATTGAAATCCCTCTTCTCCGATCCTGCTGGTGTTATTGTTCAACCAGCATTTACCATATTGAATTCATATACCTACTAATATGACTAATAATTTTAGTATGTGGATGAAGTCTTCCAAACATTTTACTCTTTTCTTGTTATCTGCAATTTAATTTATAGCATAGTTTCTGAATGTTTTGCTCATAATTCTAATAAATGAATTATCTTCAATAACGTTTCTGCAAAAAAAAAAAAAAATGATTTTTTTTTTTGTTTATTTGATTCTCATCTATAATAGTCTTGTTTCTTATAATGAAATCATTGTGTACAAAGTTCAGGTGCACCACAACTCATCAAAAGTGCAAATGATGATTCAATTGCATAAATTAATTGATTTCAAATTCAATGAAACGTTTTATTATGTTGGATATCCTTTGAACTGACATTGGGTACAATATCAGGTAAAAGTCCAGGATGATTAAAAACAAGACTTGAGATAAGCAGATGAGTTATTTTAGAGTTTTTCTTTCTAAATTAGTTGCAGACCAAGAAATCAAGTCTACCCTGTCATTTTATCCATAAATGGGGGAAGGATATATGGATCCATACACTTCTTAACGGTATTCATATATGATCTTTATTCATGTCGGCAGCATGCTCTTGTTCCATCAGCTTTGACTGGGTATAAGTTTTAAGTAATTCATACATACAGAAACCTGGTATGCAGAGATCGTAGTTCACAGCTGTAACAATTATACTGCATTACTCCCTCATCCATCTTTATCTATAAAAGTGAAAATGTCTGCATGTGTACATTTCCCTACCAGATAACTGTCAATTTTCGATCTAGACTCAAAATTTGACATACGGGGTACTGAGATTTGGGAAAATCTTTTTAATTGGGTTTCAGCCAGAAATTTTGCTGTTAAGAGATCAAAGTTCAATGATTTGACCTTTGAGAACTCTAACAATTTGGGGTGTAAACACTTGAAATTTTAGATATAGGTTACATGGACATGGATTTAACTTTATAATTTGATTTGAGCGGAAAACAATAAATGCTAAGGGTCATAATTGGGGTGAAAGTTTCTATGAAATTACTCAGACAATTTTTGGTCTAAAATTTGAACATTTACATGAAGTGTATTCAGACATAGGGCAAGCTTTTTAATCGGTTTTTGGTCAAAAAGTTGGCTGCCAAGGGGTCAAAGTTCAAAAGATTTTACCTTTGCAGTTTCTAGCAAACTATTAAGGCAATTTTGTGTCTAAACATTTTAAATTTTACATGAAGGGTATTCAGACATGCAGCAAGCTTTATAATCAGTTTCTGGGTGAAAATTTGGCTGCCAAGAGGACATTTGCAGACTCTATCAAACTCCTCTGCCAATTTTGGGTGTAAATACTTGAAATTTTAGATGTCGGGTACTTGGTCATGGGTCATACATTTTAATTTAAATTGAGCCCAAAATAATAAATGTGAAGGGGTCAAAGTTAAAAAAAATTTGACATCTGCAGTTTCTACCAACTTTTCTCTATGGTAGTTAAGGAAGCCTATTATATAGCAAGGCATTACTTGTACATATTCGCACTTTTTAATATATACATATGTACATAAAGTTATGAACAGTACATAGGGCCCTGAGCAAAGCCCGGCAGAACTACTAGTAATTTATAATTTTATTCAGGACACGAGTTCAGTCTAACAAGCAGTGACAATGCCTTATTATCAAAGTGATGTTCAGCCTGGTTAGTACTTACATGGATGACTAATTGGGAATAGTAGGTGCTGTAAGGAAACACTTCATGCAGATGCATAAATGGGAAGAGCAAAACTAGTAACAGACTAGTGTCCTGTCACCAGGGTAATTCCAAGACATTTTGCTTAATGCTATAAAATTGGGTGTTAAAAATTTGTCTGAGAAAGTGGCTTTACTTACAAGATATATGCTGGTCTTTTTTCTCTCTCCCTCCATTTTGCATGTTTTCTCACTTTCTTACTCTTTAATATTCTTGCAGAAGTAACATCACCCTTCCCTTTGGATTTTACATGTCTGAAGATATATGGACACATCATATAAATTGGATAAATTTTATATCACATAAGATTTTTGTCCAACCATTATTATTTATTATACTGTTGGATATTTACCCGCTTTTCTGTGTGTGGATGATAAATATATGTACCATATATTTATTGAAATATCTGTAAAGCAAGAGTAGGATGAACTTCTTTTTTAAAGTTTCGCTGGATTTAATTTTCATTTATAATTCTTCTCCCACATAATTAAAACCTAAGAAATAGGTGCTATTATATTAATGATAATAGTTATCTAAATTTATTCCATTATGTGTAAATAATTTACTAAATATTTTATATTACGCTTAGTTTTAAGAAAGAATGCATCTAATACAAGGGATACAACTCTTAGGAAAAGGAAAATACATTTTTTTTCAGAGAGAAATAGAATTTGTTGAAGAAATTATCCAAATTAAGTTTTTTTTTAAATTAACTATTTACAAAGACATATTTTAGGTTTATCTGATGAAATATTTAAGAGAATTCGATTAATATATCATTATATAATGCGATTTGAAATATTTGTGTGTATACACACACATTCATATTTACTGAAACAAAATATTTAGAATATTTTTTACTTACATGTCTCCTTAAATTTATTTAATATAATCATTTTTGATATCTTATTTCAATCAATAATACCATGTAAACTACAAAGATGGCAAGATTTCATAACATTTCCATAGATTATAGGCGTTCTTCATGTATGCAAAAGTCAAGAAACTAATTCTATCTCGAATATGCAAACATTTTTTTTTATCTATTAAAATAAGAGATGACCTTCTTTCCTAAAAGAAAAAATAAATGCAAGAATGATTCAAATAATACTTCACTATTATTTTTCTACAATCTCCAACCTTCTGCACTTCTGTGTCAAATGGAATCTTATTTATCCACGGTGGCAGCATGCTTTTGTTTCATCAGCCATGACTAGGTAGAAGTCCTAAGTGATTCATAATTGTATTTAGAGTGTCATCTGCACTAAGGATTGAATCTTCAACCTCCATAAGAGTGTCACTTCCAACACAATTTTAAAAAGTACTTTATTCACTATGCCACGAGTTCTTGAGAAAATGTAAAGAAAACATTAAGTATAAATATTGACAGTTTCAGCAATACAAATACAATTTAGTGATGATAACTCCAAAAAATGTTTAAGAAAAATTGACTTTTCAATAACAAGTGTCAAAAAAATGGATCAAGAGTAAAGAAAATTATTTTTTATTCAATTTATCTCAATTTTTTTAAATTAAAACAATTATCCTTTCCAATGTGAACTTACCGCACTTTCTTGAATACTTGGTTGAAAGATGAAAATAAATCACATTCATACAACTCTAGAGTACAGCCACATAAATCATTTCTTTTTTTTTTTAAATGTACCATTAAAATAGCAATGCTATGCATATATTACACTAACATATTTCAGAAACTAAATGAACTTGATGTTTAGCTATTGCAGGGAATAATTTGAAGGTGTCAGTCAAACTTATGTGCGATATAAGAAAAACTATGAAAAAAGTTTAAAAACTGATCATTTTAAAAAATGTTATTGTTTATATCCCCAGCATCACTTTCTTATACTTTATTATATTTTTTATTTTTAGAAAATATTCTACATGGAGACAATGAAAATTGATAAATTCTATTGAATAGTCACGGAAAAAAAAAATTATATATATATATCAACCCAATAACTTTAATAGAGAATCAAATAAAACTGTTCATATTCTGTATTGTTCTACAATTCTACTATTTGATAAATCTTAAATTAGAAGAAAAACCATTGTGCATCATAAAAAATTTTTTTTTTTTCTAAATAGACTTTCTTTACTGATAATGGGTTTTCTCCAAAAATATATTCTTTGACAGAATCTACTCACAAACTTTTTCCCTCATAAAATTCCAATTTAATGTTGAAATAGCAATCTAAAAAAAAAATACAAGCCATAACAAAACTTTTAGGTATAACAAAGTGAAATATTGAAAATAAAAAGAAAAAGACAAGATTTTCTTTTTTTTTAAAAATTGATTTTTATTGATGAAAACAACAAAAAACAACACAAAATAAAAACATACATATAAACGGAATTAAACTTAAGATTTGGATTTGATTTTGTACTAAAACATAAAGAATTGAAAACTTTTAAATGACCATGTTGAAAATTTAATGAAAACCAATAACCCTTAACTCTTCAGATTAACTTAGCAACTTTTTTAAAAATCAATTTTGATGCTCATTACTTAAAGATTTTACTAATCAGCTAATTCTTAAATTTCATATTCTTAGGTTTTATTTTTATTCAATATGAAGGTTTTAACTTTCAATATAGAGCACACATGTTGATAGATTTCATGTAAATCCTACAGGAATAACTGGTGGAAGAATGTCTTCAAGTGAGGGATGATTACCTGCTGATCATATATCTATATCTATATATATATTTATATATAGATAGATAGAGATATCATATATACTAGACCATTTATTGGTCGAAAATCATGTTTTTACAGAAGGTATTTACTTGAAAATGGATGGCATCATAAAGGACGGATGGTAGCTTTCGAAAAGCTCATTTTTATCACAGCATCCATTTTCAAGTACATATTTTTACTGTTAACGTTAAAAAATATTTGAAGATAAGGGTTAATGAAAGAGATGGAGTGAAATGATGATGAATACTATGAGAGGATTAAAAAAAATTCACCACATACCTCAAGACTGAACACAAAACATGTATTTCTGTCAGAAAAATTTTTCATGGAATGTGAGGAGTAAAGGACAAAATAGGATAAAAGCAATAGTTATGAGGTTGCTTGTAAGCACAAGAGGTTCATTTTCTACAAGATATATATTGCTTAATTATTTACATCATTCATCTCTTTCTTATCATTGCTTTTGTGATATGATCCAGTATACACGGTGACAAGCAAGATTCAAAGTTTTTGTAGTATATAAACTAGCCAACCTACAACTTGTCGGGTCAATGTGGGTATGTTGTACATTAGCATATGCATTTAGTTGACTGATCATGATGGAAAAAAGATGGACATTTTATCTCAGTTGCTCTTCATCACCAAACATGCAGTTTCTGTTACTTTCCTTTATGCTATCCTCTTCTGTTATTTTGCTACTACTACTACCACTCTTTTCATTTCTAATACTATTCTCTCTCTTTTCCCAACAATTCTCATCTCATTTGCTTTTTCTCCAACCATCTAAAACATTCAATATGCTAACAAGCAATAGTATCAGAATTATATGCATAATAGCTGGATTATTTCTAATGGTGATTTCTAGAGCAAGCTGTATAATTTATGGTTAATGATATTCCTATTGAAATAAATGTTTGTCAAAGTCAATATTATTGAACAATTCTTCCATAAAAATAATTGTTTTTCTCAGTTAAATAATCTTTAGATAAAATGAATATAGCACTTCTTTATTTAAAATTGCAATTTAATTCTTTTTTTAAAAAAATCAGCTAAATATTTTTCAAATCAATAAAGCAAATATAGCTTTTGAAATTTATTTTAAATGGTTTTAGTTGATGAGATGACAAAATTTGATTTTGGAACAGTTCATTTCAAAATGGTTGAAGTCAGCATGTTTTACCTTAGCGACATTCGTTAATTGAACAATTTCACTTTTTTTTAATGTGTGTGAAAGGTAAAAACGTATGTTGAACATAAATATTCACATTTTACTGCGGAATTAAGTGATCAACAAAAACTAAAGATTACACCAAGTCACCTTTTAATCTATTTAAATATTAAATGTAACAAGCAGTTATGCCATCAAATACTTTGGGGAATAAATTATTTGTGTTGTTTTACTTGGAATTGTTGTCCATACAAGGGCAGAGTTAAGCACAAAGTTGTTTTTTAATATCCCCCCCCCCCGCATTCTAGATCAAACAAAATAAAAATGAAAACTACCTTAGTCTAGAAGGATTTCTTTTTAACTGAATGAGGACAGAAAAAATAATGAAATGTACAAGAATAGGTAATTCACTTTGCTCTTAGCAAAAATGGAAAGAACTATTGTCATCACTGTTGATATTTAGTTTTCAACTATGTTTCAATCAAATGCACACTTTTAATTCTTCAGATGTATTGTTCATTTATACTTTTATTTAATCTATATTTGAATATAACGCTCATTGGTCATTTGTGCAATTGCCAATATTTATCCATATTTAAATTGAACGAATTGGTTATTTTGATGTTGATTTTGAAATTCATGAACACTCATAACATGACATAAAGCAATCGTGTGAGACGTTTAGGCTTTCTAAGAACACTCATAAAAAAAAAAAAACTAGAAACAATAAACTGAACTAAAGTCCAAAAGAAAAAGTAAATAAATTAATGATCAATTTCGATTTTAAAAGCCACTTTAATATTGGAAAATATATTTGGCATAACTTAGAATGTTACAATTTTTATAGAGCAACATTCTCGCAAGACTAAATGAGGTCATTTGTTCCAGCTTTTTTTTGGGGGAAAAAATCATGTTCAATATTTTTGCCAGTATGAGTTATTCCTATAATTCGTTTTTGTTTGCTAAAAATTAAATGTTACAAGCTAAGATGACAGAAATTTTAATAAAGTCAGTTTGCAAATAGAAAAGTTACAAATTATCAAGTTATTGGAATGCACTTTATAAACTTAAATTCTAGAACTTTTCCTTTTTATTTTAAATATAATTTTGATTTTGCACAGTTGCTATCCTCCTTTTCCAACTAATGTTCGACCAATCTGTCTGCAAGAATTCTTTAAGATTAATTCACTGATTATCAGACAAGTTGTTTACGATGATTTTGCTTATATACTTATATCTGCTCAACATTTGGGGGTTAATTTTAGATTCATGCAGAACATGAAATACATAAAAAACAACATTGAATATAAAGATGAACAAAGCAACATGTAATTAAAATATAATCCAAATATATCAATGTTGATGAGGACAAAACAAAAAACAATGTAAATAATGCATTGTTTTTTTTTTTTTTTTTTTAAATTTCTATTCATTATTTTTGTACATTCCATATTGCGATTGCATAAAACAAAGGCTGTTCACCACTTTGTTGGAAAGAGAAGACTCTTACTTGGCATGCATATACACTGTCAATATCATGGAGACGGTAATCCTTGTCTTGTTGTAAATGACGCACGTTAAAAGTTTGGGCTCACGTCACACAAGTCTTCATCAATGACAGAATTGCCGCAATGATCAGATCAAAGCAGAACTAATAAGATCATGTGGAAACTCCATGGTTACTTACCCGTCGTCTTCTCTTTTTCCTTACAACAAAAATACTTGTCAACTAATTGTTTTTATGAAAAAAAAAAAAATTTGTTTATTGTAACAACTTATATCTTTATTATAAGGTATGTAACTGTAAAAGCAATTGTCATCTTAATATCCTTTCAATAAGTAAAAGAAATGTCATTTTCAAACCAACAAAACTGACAGAATCCTATTTATGATATCTCATTAAATCTTAAAACAATCCAATTTTAAATAGGCAAAATATAAATTTTTTGCATACAGCAACACTTTAGAGATCAGACAATTTCATCTATTAAAAATGGGTGTGGAAGTCGATACATATGTATGAACAAAGGCACCGGCATAAGATTTTATAGAAATAAGTTAAGACCTCAATTATCAATTACTGTTAGAAAAACAAAATGAACCTACATTAAAATTCATTAATGAAAATGAGAGTTTTAAATAAAAAAAAAATTAAGTGTAAGCGATATTCATCCTTGGATTAAAATTTTTTTTTGTTAGGTGTCACATATACTCTTTCACCCCATCATTTCTTTACAATATCATGGGTCCTTGAAAATACATCATAGCATTGTATATCCAGAACTGAGATCAGATTTCAAAACCTACAAGCGACTCATTTTTTATTTGTTCCATTTTAATAGTGATAAATTAAATTCAGCGAATTTTACAATTAAAAAAAAAAAAAGTCATAAGGAAATAAAATAAATCTCAATTTTACTTCAATCAAAATAAAGTTATTCCAAATGCAAAAGTAAACATACTATTGCATAACTCTGAAGAGAGCAGCAAACTAGAGTAAAATGGAACAAACTAAAATGCGCAGCTAATAGCTTTTGAAATCTGCTCCCAGTGTCAGTCCCTTTCCTCTAGGGTGGGAGGAGTCTTTAAAATATAGAAACAATGTTTTTCTTCCTCTTTCATGCACACACCTCGATAGATAAGAGTGCTTGATTTGATATTTTAAAGTTGCAATTCCAGTCTTCTTTTAGTAAACGAGTTAACTTCAGTTGAAAATCAAGTTATGTGTCCCATAATTTCAGATGGTGATGCCCAGTTTTATTTTTTAATTTACTTAATCATGTTTCACATTTATTGTACATACAATTTTAGCTAAGAAAAAAAAAAAAAAAAATTTTTTTTCAAGCACAAAACATTATTGAATAATGAGAATATCAATATCCCTCAAATTCAAGTATGCAGTGTTATAAAATAAATTGCATTATATAACACTAGCTGTATCTATTCAGCATTGACAATGAAGTTCTTTTAGTTTTTAATGCTCATGTATGATAAAAAACAGAAATGAGAAACAACTAAAATATTCTTCTAATTCTAAAATGAGTTATCTACCTTGCTGACTTTTATATGATTATTTTAAATTTTTCATATTTGCAGTCTGAGTTCAAGAAGGTAATTTTTAAAAAATAAATTTTAGTGAAGTACATTTATTACATTTGAAATAATATGGTACAACAATAACTAATGACAACTAGCTATTCAGAAGCAGTTTAATTTTTCAGCTGAAAATCCAACATAATAGCTTTCTGTTAAAGGGTTAAAATTATTGGCACCATTTGTAATGAAATGTGATTTTCATAAATAAACATAATTTACACATCTTTATATTAATTCATAAGTTTATATTTAACAAAAATTATTGCATAATTCCTAACTATCTATAGATTAAAAATACCAGAAGAAAAATAGCAACTTGTGTTTGAGAACTTAACTGATACAAATACAAAAAAATAGAATAAAAATGTCAAGACTGATTATTGAAATAATTCAGGGTGAAAAATAGTTGAATTCTTGCCCTGTATTAAAGACAATACTGCCCTTTCCTTCCTGGACAATAACTTACATTCCAAATGTTTAAGAAAAGATGAAAAATTACACATAATAGCACTTTTCTCCAGAATCTAAATAATTTTGTTGCATCATGCATGATGGACTCCACATTTAACTGTTCTACTGTACCTGTTCTTATGAGGAGATGAGTAAATACTATGTACATGAGATAAAGCTACACGCCTATTACTACTACAAATTAATCAACTGTCTGTTTATGGCATAGTAATTGTGATAACTTACTCTTGCTTTAAGAATTAAAAATAAAGATGAACACACATGGCTCATCCCTGAAAGAAAAAGGGAAAGAATATCTTACTCTTATTTGTTAAAACAAAATGAAATTAAAAAAGTTCTATAAAAATGAACTGATTTGGATCTTTAATATTCAACAGAATTTTATATTGGATGTACTGCTAAATAAAATGTTGTTTCTGGAAATACTAACCAAAATAATGCTTTGTCTGTTCAACTAGTACTTATCCTATATTACCAGCATTGCTTGGGATTGTATGAGGAACCACCTACATCTTTTTGCAACTTACTGATAACACTATCTTATATATTTTTTTTTTATTCAATTTTTTTTTGGGGGGGGGGGGCAAAAGATGTACTCAAGATAAATTAGGTGAGAGGGTATGGGTGAAAGTCAAGTGACATAATTGAAACAAATAGAGACAAAATATTGAAGTAGTATCTATCAAAATATTGAAGTAGTATCTATCAAATGTGATAAAATAAATAGTGAATTCTTGAAAGAAAAGACATAATGCAAGCATTATACAAAATAGTAATATAATAAGTAGAGATTCTTTTCAGATAGAGATGAAGTTGGGAATTACATTAAAAAAAAAAAGATCTATCAAAATGGAAAAAAAAAAACATATTTGATTGTTCAAGAAATTCTGGCTGATTTTTTAACCCACTTTTTCAAAGTGAATTCATATTACTATTTTTGCAGTGTTTTCTACAAATTTTTTTCAGAATAAAATGCATAAAACCTTTAATAACAAAGTTGAAAAACTTCTTGCATGAATTCAAAAGCAGTCATAATTTTTCCTAAATTGCCAATATTAACAGTCCAAAAGTGATCTGACAGCATGAAGGGTTTATTTATTTATTTTTTTAGAAATTCTGTAGTTGGAATGAGAGTTTTGAAGAGAAAAGTAGAGAACTGATATGTACTATTGACAATGAATTGAATAGTAGAATCAACATCAAAGAGAGTGTTTAGTACACTTGATGTTAGTATTTCACCTACTTCATAAATTGTTAATTGGTGAATTAAAATTATTATAAAATGTTAATGATGAAGGATAAGAGAAAGAAAGAGGAATTAGTCGTCTAATACTGAATAATGTTATTAGAGTTCATTGCAGCAAAATTTGATAATCAAATTATTAAAGAAAAAATAAATTTACTTTTAAAGTAAAGTTCCCCTAAAAACAGCAAATTCCTAAATTTTTCCCTTACATGTAAACAAAATGATCATTTTGATTGTTGTATCAAGCTACAGTAGTATCATAATATCCATTTTCATATAAATAAATAAAAAATCGAAAATTTTTCATTCTTCAACAATAACTGAATTTGATTTTCATAATTTGAAATTTTACAGAATTTTACTTGAACTGCTGAGTTTATTTCTTATGGACAATATTGTTTGGAACTTTTTTTCTTCAAGTAAATTGATTTAATAGAAACAAATATCTGCAATGCTCAAACTGTATATATAATAATTATATAAATTATCTTATGTATACAATGATCTGGATTCCCTTTACCCCGAAAAAATCAGACATTATGGAGGGGGGGAAAAAAAAAAAGAAAAAAAAAAAGGACACTTTAACTTAACACTAATTCCTATAATGTGTTTCACAAAACATTTTCGTATTTTTAAATATTACATTTATTTCAAGATTTCTGCCTCTATTAAAAATATCTTCGAAACAGAGGGTAGCAACAATATTCACCCATTAAATTATTTAATGCCACGTCACCACTCTACACTGGAGCAATTATTTACATAATGGAAAATATTTTAACGCACTCCAGGATTCTGTTATTCTTATTCTTTAATTCCGAATGCTTAATAATTACATGTTTTATATAACTGCATTCAGTTTAAACAAATACATTTGTTGCACACCATATCTAACCAAACAGGCAAGTAAGATTTGCAGGGTTGTCTTATTTCTATTTTTTTTTCAGATGCTAGATTTTCATACTCGGTTCTTTAAATAACACAAACAACTCATATTTTCTTAGTTCAGCAGATATGATGAATGGTAATTCATGCTCTCACAACAGATTTCATTCTTTCAACGATCGAACAGGTTGTATGTTTGTGTAATGTTTCATTCAACAAAACAAAAATCTGAAAAACTAAAATAATGACCTCATTCTTTCACCACCGTTTGTAAAGAACACAGTTACAAATAATGTTTAAGGAAGTTTTTTTTTTCTCGTTAAATAAAACACATTTGCATACGAATGGATATTTTAAGGTTAGGCATAGAGTTTTTTGGGTTATTCTTCTTTTACCGACAAGGCTGGAAAACAGGCAGCTAATATATATATAATTTCAACTGAACTTGTGTTTTATTTATTTTTTTAGCTACTTTATGATGAATAAATTGAACTTGTGAATATTACTAGAATATTTAAGTATAACAAACAAAATTTAAAGTGCAGATTTTTTTGACATTATAAAATTTATTTAAACTGTAAAAAATTGTCAAAAGTTGAATCATTAAATTTTTTTAGAATTTTGAAAAATAGAGTAACTACATTTTTGAAAAATTTAAATAAATAAACAAAAGTACATTTTTAAAAATTAATTATCCAAGTTAAAAAAAAATAACAACATGGGGAAAAGCTATTCTTTATAAACAATTTATCTTGTAGGTTTTGCATAAGAAAATAGTTTCAATAGACTGATAATATTGGATTAAAAATTTTAAATAGAATTCTTTTTTTTATTTAATGTTATTATATTTTTTATTTATCAAAATTTTCATGTTAAATCTTTTCTTTCTATAACTGAAAATTAGTATTAATTAAAAAAAATTCTTAGATGTTTATTGGATTTAAAAAAATGTGCCTAATGAAACCGCAATAAATATTTCTAAAATCACAAATGAACACATTTCAAAACCATTTATGTAAATTTCATAAAAAAAAAATAAAATAAAAAAATAAAAAACAATGCAGCGATGAATGTACCATAATTCAAGAATGAACACACAAAAGCTGGTTTGGAAATGAAAGTTTTTTTCCTAAAAAATAAAGTATGCTGGGGTATTGTGCTAAGATTTTAAATAACAAACTGTTCAAAATATTCCAATGAATTTTCACGTAGGATTGAAATGTCTTAAATGTATTTATTCTTGGCTAAATTCTATCATGTAGAACATTTCAGTTGAATCCATTATTCTAGGAAACAGATATTTTATAAACTAAAAATTAAACCAGTCTGACTAAGGTAAGGAAAGTTTAATTCAATGCAAATTTTGTAACTAGCATAAAAATGTCAGCTTTCCTAAATATTCAACTTTTAAATTAAGCCGAACTTGGCATTCTTTAGAAAAATCCAACCATTTAACTTTTGCCAATTTAAGGTTTATTTAAAAGACATTAATTAAAAACCATTTATTTTAATTATTAGGTTTAAGTTTCTATAAAAGAACTGAAGAACTTTTAACAGTATTAACAAAAAAAGATTTCAAAATCTAACAATCTAAAATAAGCATAAAAAGTTTTATTATTTTATTGTTTAATCAGTATAGTCGAATCAAGGCAAGCTTTCACTTGTACAAGTTTTCAGGAAAAAAGAAAATCAAAATAATAAAAAATAGAAAAGAAAACATGATTTAAGATTAGTTTTATGCAAATGCAGTTTATTTTTACTGAAAAAAAAAAAAAAAAAAAAAAAAAAATGAATTTAAAAAAGATAAAGATAAATTTATCCAAGTGACCACATACTTTAGTTTTTGAGAGAAATAGAAAAAAAATAAACGATTCTAACATTCTTCTGCTGACATTTAACTGAACTATTTCTACTATAATTTTGTCTTTTGAGTTCATAAAAAAGTAAAACATTCTACCATTAACCCTACCAAAAACCAGAGTATGTGAAAACACTTGCGATTTTAGTAATTCCTCTCTACACTAGAAGCGTAATGGCCAGAATTTTTGGTTTTTCTGGGGTGGTTATGAGTGCTTAGAATTGCTTAGACAAGTGTTTTCAGGAACGTTGGTTTCAGAGCTCAAATGAAATAAAAACTGAAAATATTGATGTTTATTTAGAATTACACTTATTTAAGAAAATAAAACAACAAATCTTTGATGCTATATTTCAAAAATCACATAAATTGATAAATTTTTTAACTAAAAAAATAAAAATTTACATATTTTAAGAATTCTAATATTAAATGTACACATTATAAGGCTGGGTTTGATCTCTATACTTCGAATTGAATTGTCTCCTTATTTATGCTGAATCAAAAACATGGCCAACCAAAAAAATCACTTGCTTAGTCAAAAAATTTGATTTTCTTAGTTAAAAAACTACTTGATCAATTTATATGATTTTTGGAACATGACATCTTTGTTCCATGACGAGTACATCCTCATTAAGATTTTTCTGTATTTTTGTTTTTTTTTAATAAGTGGAATTCTAAATAAACACAAAAATATCTAATGCTTCCTGGTAGATTTTGAAAAACAAATATAAAATGATCAACTTACCTACACCATTAGCTGTTGACGAAAAACGACTAGAGCAGTAATCGTATTAACCAAGACTTTAAAGAAACTTAGTTTATTTAACCAACCTCGGCAATATAACATACACATTTTTGTAATTAGCATACTGAATAGATGACGGGCCAGGAAAAAGTTTTTTAAAAGTATTCATCTCAATCATTTTTATAGCAGAACTTATCCAAATAAGTATTTAACAATTCAACAACTAATTAGCATAGTTTGTTACATAAGCATTTGTATTACATCTATGTTATGAAGTTTTTGGTTTCAATTAATTTTATCTCTCATTCTATTTTTACTCGGTTCATTTACAAAAAATGTTGGAATAAATTGATTGATGCTTCTTCAGGCAGATGAAATGGATCTTGTTCATTGGTTACTTCAAGTTGTTAAAGCAAATATGGATTTAATGGGAACCATTATAATATTTAATGCAATTTATAAATAGGGAGGTATTTTCTGTTATATATATCTTCCCACAGGAAATTTATTGCCAAAATAAGATTTCTAAATCTAGCAAGCAATTTGATTTTTTTAATAGAGTAACATATTTTTGGAACAACCTAATGAAGTTAATAGAACTAAAGTAAAACATTTTAAACAATGAATAAATGGATAAATTCAGAAATGGTAAAACAATAAATTTACAAAGACATTATTGGAGCGAGGGCTATCTGGTGAAATATTTAAGAGAATTTTATCTGTACATTTCTATTTGGGGAGATTGTAAGCATTTATGCTTTTTTGCCATGAAAAGTTAAAATAACATTAATTTAGAGATGTCCAAAAAAGGCATAATAAGTGAGAAAATATAAAATAAAGTGTGTATTAATGCATACTAATTTGATTTATAATGAAAATAAATTTAGTAATTAATGAAAACGAATGGAACATTTTATTTAAAACAGACAAGGATAAAGATTCGCTTCATTTATTTTACAGAAATAATGGACCCTTTGGAGTTATTCATTGGCAAAATAATTTTTTTTAAATGCACAAGTTGCTATTTTAGCCAGAGTTGGGAGAAGATTGGAGGTTCATACCTCATTTCCAACAGTCTTAACCAATAGGAGAGAAAATTTCATAGGCAGTGACTATCAATCAAAAGGGCAGAAAAAAAAAGAGATAATGTGACGGACATTAAATAAGAGATGGTTGAAAAAGAAAAGAAATAATAATAAAAAAAGCAAGTCTAAAAAGAATGAGGCACTTGCCTTGGCTTTTGTTAAATCCTTGAAGCTAAAATGAAAGTTTGAAGATGAACAGTAGACAAGCACACAGAAAAAAATGTAAAAATTTGCATTACAAAAAGGAAAAAGAAAAAGAAGAGAGAAGAAAACTAAAAATAGACAAAAAGCAACTTTGAAATCCACATTTTACTTGTGGATAAAAAAAATAAACAAAATTAAAAATTATCTGTAAATAAAAAAAATGCTTTTCATAAAGGAGTGACAAAAAGTGTAAACTTGGTGTGGGTTAAAGAATACAGAAAGCAAATCTTAAAACCACAGCAACGAAAGTCTTTTTTTTTTTATTTCTTTTTTTTTTTAATCTAATCAATCATATTTGTTTAACTTTTATTTATTAAAATTTTCTTTTTCTACTATAAGTAAACAAATTGTGAGTGTATTTTTCTTTAGATATGCATAGAGAGTAAGCTACACTGTTAGGTTTGCTTGTTAAATTGTTTTATTCACACTTAAAGAATGACTATAAAAGACAATGTACGTACATATATGGCAAATAGAAACTAAAATACAACTAAATATTTTGGGGACGGGTGGGGAGTTACAATAATGGTAATGGGAAGAAGATGCAAGCTGTAAAAGTTGAGAAAAAATAGGGTTCTTTAATACGACAGGGAAACATGCAAAATTTCAAATTTTCCTTTAGTTTAAGAGCACAACTAAACTATAATACTTGACGTTTATCTTTAGACTTTAATTTAAGCCAACATTTACTTTATACTTATTAGTTTGAAATCTTGAACACTTAAAATGTAGAGAGATGTGATATTTTTTCATTAATGAATTACATGTGTATATACTGTCATGGCCTTTCAAAATTCTAAAGCCTTTAAACTGCTGAATAGAAAGTAATTATTGGTTTGAAACAAGTCAAATCAAGTATTATGGTTATGTTGTGTTTGTGAACCAAAAGAAAGCACAAATGTTTGTATGCAGCCCTGTTATAGGAAAGAACCAAAAATACTTTGTTGAATCATAAAAGACAAATTAAATGTTATTGAAGTAAAGTTATATAAACAGAATAAAGTTCAATGTCTTAATGATGGTTATTTTACGACTAAAAAAGATTTAAATAAAAAATAAACTAAGATTATACAAATCAGATACATTGAATACAGAAATGGACAGAATTAAGGAAGAAAAAACAAAATTATAAAAGACAATATTTACTTGATATTTCCAGTTTTCAGCTTTTTAACATCCAATTGATAATTGCCTTTATATGCATATACATTATAAGAGTTAAGCAAAAACTTCTATTTTAATTTAAAAATAAAAAAATATGTTCCTAAATAGAAATTTTTTCTTACCTGGCAAAGTTTTCAACAAAAAATAAAATTTTTTAAATTGGTGTGATTTTAACATCTGTTTTTTTCCCCCATTTCAAATTATTCTGATTTTATTTTGTTGAAAAGTTATCTGGTGAAAATACCTATTCAGCAATATAGTTTTGTCTTATTTTTAATGGAAACTCTTATGATGTATTTGTATATAAAAAAGTATTTTTTTTAATTATGTACCACTAAAACAACTATCCAATTTATAGTTAAGACTCGTTTTTAATCTCTCTCTGTTAAAATGTTTTCTTGTTTTTTCTTCCTTATCTTAATTTTTTCTTTATTCTTTTTCAAAAATCCTTTCTCTATTTTTTCTTAATCATTTTTAAGCTGGAATTGGAGTCAGTCACGTGTACAGTCATTAGATGTTCCTGTAAGATGAACAGTTCTCGTAAGCACAATGGACTTAAACAACAATTTCCCAGCTGCCTTAAGTCCCTTAAAATGGAAAATAAATATTTTTTAAATAATTATATTATTTTTAATAAAACAGAAAATTAAATACAATTAAAAATGTTTGTTCTTTTAAAATGATCCACTTTTTTTTGTTCTCTCTATTATTGGAGAAAAGTGAAATACATATGAAGTAGATATTTATTCATTTGTAATAAGTATTAGAAGCACTAATGCTTCTTGTAAGTGGCATAGAAATAGTATCTGGTTGACTATCTTATAGTGATGTTTTGTAGTTAGATTTCAGTTTTCCTTTCAACATTGATGATTTGTCGTATTGTAATCATTATAGTACTTGTGGTAAAAAACAGTATCATAGTAGTACTATCAGTAGAAATGTAGTAGTAGTAATGAGGTAATAATAATAGTAGTAGTAGTAGTAGTTGCCATGGGAGCTTTAAAACTTCTTGCATCTTGTAGAAGAGAGTGATGAGAGATAAGCCTGATGGAGAGAGATACTCACTCAACGCCTATAGCCACCACTTCCGCCGCCACCTCCACCACTGTAGTTGCCATAGGGAGCAGCTCCTCGTTGTGAATAACCGCCCCGCTTTATCGGGCCACCACCATAGTCGTTGCCATAGTTGGAACCAAAATTGCTGCCACCTCCTCCACCCCATCCGCCACCAGCACCGCCACTGTAGCCATTGCCACCATAATCACCAGCACCAGCCCCTCCCCCCTGATTCCAACCACCCGGAGGACCATATCCACCACCCCCAGGACCATACCCACCACCTCCACCACCATAGTTATCATAACCATTGCCACAATAACCGCTAGGTGGTCCCCAGTCTCTGCCGCGATTCATAGGCATGCCCCCACGGCCACCGCGACCACCACGCATCATGCCACCATCACCACCATAGCCCATTGGACTACCACCACCTCCAATCCCAATGCCTGGTGAACCCATACCTGGGCCTCCACCTCCTCCACCACCTCCACTGCGCACTTTGTTCATCTCTTCCCGGGAGAGAGCCTTCTTTACCTCAATCTTCTTGCCTTTTGACTCAAAGAATTTGGTAAGCACAAGTTTGTCCACAGTGTCATAATCTTCAAACGTGACAAAGCAGAAACCCTTCTTCTTTTGGGTGTTTTTGTCGACGACCATGTCCACTGATTTAACCTCACCGTATGGCGAGAAGAGCTCACGCAGATCATCTTCTGTCACCTCTTCTTTGATGCCACCAACAAACAGCTTCTTCACTGTAGGTTGGGACTCCACTTCATTTCGAGGCATGGCACGTTTCGTCTCTACCTCTTTGTTATCAATTCGGTGTGGCCGATGAGCTTGGGCTTCGTCCACCTAAAAATAAAAATAATGAATTTTATAAAAAAAACATTCCAAACAAATTGAAGCAACAAGAACAAGTATTTGTAAGATTCTATTTTGATGAAAATTGAATTTCAAACTTGACTGTGACACAAAACCCCAAAAAACTGCTTATACAAATGATTGGCTATTTTCTACAAATCTTTAATCTATTGCCGACAACATTTTATCAAATCGTTTTGGAGCTATTTTTAGGTGGACTTTAAGGTTTCTAACCAGAATTTCATAAATCAAATGGAGAGGTTGGAGTGTACAAATTTTTAACAACTGAGCAATAATTAGTAGTTATCATTTAAGAGGGTCATAGAGAAAAGAAAGTCTAAGAAATACAAGATAAGTAAAATGGGCACAATCATTAATATTCACAAATTTCTTTTTACAATAGATAAATTCTAACACTATGGATAAAAATACTATCTCTGCAGTTTAAAGAGTTTTAACTATATTAAAGCATATTTAAGGAGGTGGATAAAAGCTTATTAACTTGTTTCTCATTAAAAAAAAAAAAAAAAACAGTATTTTGTCACAAATTTTAAAATTCTATCAGGCTGACAAGAAAATTGCAGTTTTTAACTTTTAAATGTATATGAACATATCTAAGCCCAAACAAAAATTTATTGATCGAAATAAGCACCATCAGAATCAACACTTTTGCCAATGCAAAACAAGTGTATTTATGCCTGGTGGCGATGATACCGCTTAGGTTTTTGAAGCATTTCTCACGCAGATAGTTGTGAAGATGCTTGGAAAAGTGGTAGTCAGTAGGTGAGAGGTTTGGAGAGTATGGTGGATGAGGCAGAGTTTCTTAGCCCAATTCAGTTAACTTTTTCAAGGTCTGTTTAGCAATGTGCGATCGGGCATTGTCATGGAGGGAAATTGGGCCTTTTCTGTTGACTAATTCTGGGTGTTTTTGTCGAAGTTTCTGATGCATTTCATCCATTTGTTGACAGTACTTCTTCACCGTAATAGTTTCACCTGCATTCAAAAAACTATAATAGATGAGACCAGTCTCCGATCACCAAACATTCAGCATGACCCTTTGATTTAACTGGCTTCCGGAAGTGTTGTGGAGTATCGTCGGCATCTAAACACTGATCTGTGCATCACCAGTTGTCATAAAGAATCCACTTTCCATCGCAAATCACAACCTGGTTGAGAAACTGATTATTCTTGTTGTGTAAAAGGGAAGATGACATTACATAAGGTCATTTCTTTTGGCCGTCATTCAATACGTAAGGCACCGATTTATCAAGTTTTTTTGACTTTCCAATCTCTCGCAAGTGGTTGGAAATCATTGTATATGTTATGTTTAATTCAGAAGCAAGTTCTCAAACAGTTGTGCATAGATTGGCTTCGACTAAGGCCCTTAATTGGTCATTGTTAACATCCGATGGATGATGGCTCATCATCTTCAAGACTTTTGTTGCCACCATGAAATTTCTTAAACCACCATTGTACTGTGCGTTCAGTAGTGGTTCTTGGGCCAAATGCTTTGTTGATATTGCAAGCCGTTTCAGCAGCTTTTTGGTCTAGCTTGAATTGAAATAAGAAAATTGTGCAAATTTGCTTTTTTTCTATCTCGTATTCAAAATTCTGAAAAGTTTTAAAATGATTGTAATTTAAACTAGCAATACCACACCATTTTTTTCTTAAGATTGAATAAACTCAAACAATCATTACCAAAAAGAGCATAACAGATAAAGAAATAATATCTTTAGTATTTTAAAATCAGCCCATTAGAACTGGAATTATGATCATTCAAAGTATCAAAAAATTTGTGGTTCACTGGACATTTTGCCGTAAGTCAGTCCTATTCAAATGCATATGAACTTGTGACTTAAAATGGTAGGAAATTTGCACAATTTACAGACTAACCCATCTTTAAATAGCATTACTAGTTGATTTTTTCTTTTTTAGATAATTGTTATTTTATCAACTTCCATGAAAAGATCTATGTAAAAGATGCTTAAAACCGTTTGAATTATGCGAATACCATCAGGAGTTTAAAAGTTATGAGAATTTTAATTGCCAAAATTTAGGTTTTTCCGTGGACATTTTTCTTTAGAAAAAGTGAGCTAAATTATGGACCTCAACATTTCAAGAAATTCGGTAATTTCGCCACCATTTATTTATTTTTTAAGCTATTCTCATGAAACTTGGCAGTCTTATGTAAAATTGTGTGCTCTTTCTGATTATGCAGTCAAATTTGATATATCTCTTTACCATAAGCCATGAATTATAAATTCAGATGTACAAATTTCAATTTTTTTTTTTTTAAACTGGTGCATGGTATCATACGGTGGGTGTCTATTTATGAACAAAACTAAGTATTATAGTAGTATTTAAATATAGCTTTATTGAGAATAGGCATTTTCCTGCCTCCTCACCAAAGGAGAGCTTAATCTGGGTGTAGCCATTCAATGCCTGAAGAGCATTCATGGCCGGTATTTACTACTCCCCTCAAAGAAAAAAAAAATTGAGTAGATATGAATTAATATCAGAAATAAATTGAAAATTTTTCATATAGATTTTGGATTTCTGTAAAAAATGGAAATTTCCATAGTTGACCCGAACTTATGCATTTTGGGACCAGTCCAATTTTCAATTTTGTATATGCTCTATCTGGCCCAAAATATACCCCTATTTTCTGAGATGCAACCATAAATCATACTCTACATGAATCCTTGATGTAGCTTTCACAGTATCAGGACACCAAGAATCCTGATAAGCAACAACTATATATTCACCAGCTGATGGTAATTTTTGTCATTTCTATTCTGTTGTTTTACTGAAAATTCAACTACGTAAACAAAGAAATAAAATGGTAATTTTTTTTACCTTGTTTCCACCTTAACATTTAAAATGATTACTTTTTTTTTTTTTTTTTAGGTTTTTTGGTATGCTGAAAACGAATATCGCATTCAAATTTTCTGCAAATAAGTAGTTTTCCGGATATTAAACAATATCATTTCTTATGTTATCACTTGTGGCCATCTTGGTACGCATGAGCGCGCAAACCTAACTCTGAGAAACTATGTGCAAACGTACATACCAAGATGGCCACCAGCAATAACATAAGAAATGACATTGCTTAATATCCGGAAAGCTACTTATTTGCAGAAAATTTAAACGCGATAATCATTTTCAGCATACCTGAAAACCTTGAAGATAGTCATTTTAAAGAAAAATGTTAAGGTGGAAACAAGGTAAAATTTACAAAATGCATCACAATGAAATTCTTTATCGAACTATCTAATTATTATTATTATTTAGATATCTTCAGTTAAAAAAAGAAAAAAACGGGTTTGTTTTACAGATTCGATTCGAAAAAATGGTCTTGACAATGAGTTAAAAATAAATTCAAGTTTCACAATACATTTTATTTAATTGTTAGGTGAAAGTAAAGAATAGTTAACAAAACACCCTTCCTTCCCCATGTTAAGAATGGGTTTTTAAATAATGTTATTATTTCAGCATGGTAGCATAAGTGCACAGGTACCTTTTATATATATTTTTTTTTAACCACTAAAAAACAAACACATGTATTTTGTACATTTTGTTGTTTTTTAATGCTTTTAGTGCATGCGTTTTTACTACAAGTGTTCAAAACAACAAAATAGTATTGTTTGGAAATCAAATTTGAAAAACTTGAAAATAATTTTTTCAAATTAACAAACCCAGAATAAAATAATGAAACTTTTTTTCTGTTTTTGTTTTGAAAGCAGAAAAAACAGTTTTCTATTTTTAAGAGAATACAAACTCGTTAATACGCTAACAGCGATGGTTAGTGCACAGCTAACCATCGCTGTCATTGTTTCCCTTTAAGTGATTTGAATTTCTATAAAAGATAACATTTTAAAGAATTTTCTGCACAATTAATAATTATCAAATATTTACATATTATACATGAAAATGGATGATATATACCGATTTATCTTATAAATTTTGAAATATTCTCCATCAACTTTGCTCGGTTGTAACTTTGCTTCATGTGGTCGTAAAAATAAAAATCAAACACCAGTAGAGACAGACTTCTTTGTTTATATAGTCTGTAAGATTTCGGCCATATCCAATCAAATTTAACTCAGCGCATATTTATCCAAACGTAATGTATGAAATATAAACATTGTCATTTTTTACCGTTTTTAACTTGGAGCATAAAAACATTGAACGCATAAAAGAAAAATAAATTAACATCATTGGAATGCTCATTCTATTCTCTTTTCATCGATGTAATTCTTTTAAAAATTGACCAACAAATAAAAAAGATATGACTTGTCGAAGCACATTAGGTATGTAATATTGCCGATGTCCACGAAATTACAGCATACACTTGTAATGCTACTTTAAAAAACTATCTTCAGGTCTTTTAAAAATATGAAATTTTGAATATATAATACCATGAAGGTTCAAGTTAGCGTTATTTACGACCATCTCACTTGGTAACTTATGGACTAATTAGCATATTTCAGCTTCATTTACACAACTTTAAGTAGAAACATCATAAAAAACAGCTAAGAAAAATTGTAAGTAAGGCTTTATTATAGGAAGTATTATTCTGATGATAATGTCCATCAGAATAATACTTGACATTTCAAATTTTAGGACAAAAGAAATTAATATTTTCACTATTAAATAGCGTTTGAACAGTTTTTATCTTTACTTATCTTTGTATTACAAAGCGTCAACTTTGAGATATTCTAACTTTTGACTGGAAAGACGTACATAGCAAAGACAATTCTTTTCCCTAATTAGCTAAAACAACTAGAAACGTCGTTGACAGGTACAACTTCTGCTATGAGTATTTATGTGAACACACCCGGACCGCTTATTTGCAAAAAGTGATCTACCGCCAGCGGACATGCTATGCTGACAGGTTTCAATCATTATAGTCGGATTTAAAAAGCAATTTCTTCAAATATATAAATCACAACAAAAATATTAAAATACCATTTTTAAGTAAATTTTATTGTGAATTCAGTTATATAAGTTTTATTTTGATGGAGGTAGGAGAAATGTACTTATTACTGATTTAAAAACTATGAGTGCCAAATTAAGTAGCAGTGTGCGCCTTGTCCAGCGCTGAACGTTATGGTGTTTGGTATTGCTAGTTTAATTTAAACGATTAAATAGAGCGAAAAACACTCTTTAGAATGATATATAAAGTATGAAAATTTGTTTGAAAATACATCATTTGAAATCAAGATTTAAAATTCTGCAAAAACCTTATCAACCTAATATACAAAAAAATTACAAAAATTTTGCAAATAAATTATTTGTTGTTTATTTTATGAATTCTGTAAAAAAAAAAATCAGTGATTTATTTTATAAGAAATCACAATATATGACTGACTGAGAATGGAAAATATACTAAACATTTCATCCCAGCCCGAAAGACCAGTAATAAACATGAGAAAACCCATGTTTGAACAATATGCAGTTTCTAAACAAAATTACACGATAAATAGGAGAGTTTGTTATGGCAAAATATATTAGCAGTAAGAGCTACAATGTGAAACATTTTTTCAGACAGCATTGGTCAATGTTAAACACATCTCTAATTGTTTAAGTTTTAGATTTTGGGAGAAAATCCAACTCCCATGAAAAGGTTTGGAAGAAAATCAATTCTTTTATTGATGATTGAAACAGATATTTCACTTTGATCTCAGTTGGAAATGCAGAAATAAACATGACAAAAATCATTTTCATGAATAATATGTATTCTCTTTGTGTTTGTTCTGTTTGGAGAGATATATCACTAATAATAGCTGTAGAATGGAACATATTTTCAGATGACACTGGTAATCACTTAACAGATTAACAAATCTATGCACAAAACAGTTACTATGGTAACCATTCTAAACTGTTGTATTGCTATTTTTATTTGTTTATTTATTATTATTATTATTTTTTTTTTTATTACATTTTCACACCAAACAAGGCACATTGCCACTTTGTTGTAGGGGGCTACTATCGGGGACATAAGCATCAGGGGTATTGTGTAGGAAGTTGGGCAGCAAGATGTTGGTTCATGTTGCACTTGAACTTCTGCATGTCAGTGCAGTCGGGGAAGCAGGGACCCGGAAGGGAATTCCAAAGTCTAGCTGTTCTGGGGAAGAAACTACTGGAGTAGAAGGCTCTCTTGCATCTAGGGATCTCTACTGTGAAGGGGTTGGATTTAGCTGCTTGTCAGGTTTGTCGGGAGTATTTACGTCGTGGGGGCACAAGTGCTTGCAGTTCGTCAGAGCATTCTCCGTTAAAGTACTTGTAGAACAGGCAGAGGGATGCAATATTTCGTCGATGGGACAGAGGCTGAAGTTTAGATGACAGTTCAGGACCTATCAGATTGGCGACTCTCTTTTGAACCTTGTCTAGGAGCGAGAGACTAGTGGCAGATGCACCAGCCCAAATATGACAACAATACTCCATACATGGGCGAATGGTGGCCTTATAGAGGTATAGGATACTTTCAGGCGTTAATAGCTTTCTAGCACGGTAGAGAGAACCCACCTTCTTTGCAGCGGCCCTGGCAATGTTCTCAATGTAATTGTTCCAACTCATGTTTCCTGTGAACGTTAGGCCAAGGAGTTTAAAAGATGTACTTTCAGATAAAGAGTCATTGGCCATTGCTATTGGCGGTAGGGAAGGTTTCTTGTAATTATTGAAGGAAACAAGTTTAATCTTGGCAGCATTGAAGGTGACCATTCATTTTTCTCCCCATTTCACTACGGATCGGAGGTCATCCTCTAGTGTTTCTGCCATTTCTTTAGATATGTGTTCATTTGTTTTCCTGTCGTGTCTGTTATAGAGCGTGGTGTCGTCAGCATACATGCCCATCTCACAGACAATTTTGTCAGGGAGGTTATTTATGAATATTAAGAATAGCAGAGGTCCAAGGATAGACCCCTGAGGCACTCCCGCATTTATATCATATTGTTTAGATGTACGACCGTGAAGGACAACCTGGATTTTTCTCTTAAAAATAAATGTACACACTGGACAAAATCTAATATCCTTTTTTCTCACCAACATTGAATTTTCTGAAATTATGTAAACATTTCTGACAAATGTAAATAAAAATTATATATTCTATATGGATGATGGCATATGCACAAGAATAAACAAATAGTCACAAATTCTGAAGGTCACTTGCGACATTTCATTAAGGCAACATTGTGAATAGAGGTTTACTTTCTAGACTACCTATAAATGATATTTAGGTCATAAGAAATTAATGAGTTAACATTTATTTGAAATGAATATAAGTATCTGAAAGTTGGCATAGATAGGATAAATATAGAATTTTTCTTTTTATTGATGATGTAAGCAGCCGATGTTGTGAAGAGCACTTCAACTTAACAATTTTCTGGGCAGAGTAAGTATTTTATTTTAAACTCAAGCAAAATAGATTTTCTTTATTGTAAAGGAATAAAACAAACAAAAATAGGCTATTCAGAATAAAATTTGAACATTATTGCTATTGATAACAAATTTCGAAGATCTGACAAAACAAAGAGGGAAAGAAAAAGTTGCTTCATTAGTGTTCATATAAAATAATGTCTCAATTGGTGAAGTTAAAAAAAAAAAAAATAAACATTCAGAAAACGTCTGAAACTGGAAAAGTTTACAATAGAAGTTTCTTTTTTTTTTTTTTTAAATATTAATATGAATACTGGCAAAATATAATTTTTTCCATAATTTCTGACGGAAAGTGTACACTTGTATAATGTTATGTATATGTATTTTCATGTTTTCCCCACAAAAAAAAGAAATGTTTCTGCGAAACTTACCACATATATATGATACATAAGAGTGAGATTTTTTGATTGGTGCTGAATGTTAAAAATACTAAAGACATTTACGGAAGATAATAAAAATATATATAGTGAGAGAAAAAAACAAATCAATATAGAAAATAATAATAAAATGTTTCATAGAAAGTGTAAATGTTGTTTGACTTCCATTCTCATTTTTATTGGCAGTTTTGAACTTGCCAACTTTTATCTGATGATATCTATGCACATTGTTTTTATTATAGAGTGAAGGATTATATTTTCTCCATCTTGTCAAGAGAAAATTGGATGGACTTAAAGACAATGAAACAAAAAAACTAAAAAGTTTCAAGAGTTAGACTTGAGCTATTGTCTCTGCAGCTCTGCTTAACACATTTGATAAAGCTTGAGACAAAGAGGAGGAGAATAATTAAACAATTTGTTAAGCTTCTATTAATGACGGTACTAGTTTATAAAGAAAACATTTCATTTGAAAAGATGCCAAAAATGTTTCAAAATATTTTGGACATCTTACTACAGAGAAAGTCAACATCTTTACAAGTTAAACAAAGTCTAACATGAATGTATTAGATAATTACTATGCATAATGTATTAGATAGAACACATTACTCGGATCTGGGGCCAGATCTATAGATAGGCCACCAATAATAAAAAACCATGAATTATTTTATAAAGTACTTCAAATCAAATTGAGTTGTATTGGATTATTAGTTCACAAATTACAGTAATTAAAGTGAAGCTACTGTTGTAAATTTGTAATATTTCAAAACGATGGAAACATCTGAATTTCATATACTACCTACATATTAAAACTTGTCCAGGACCACAATAAACCCTCATTACACTTAGATATCCTCAATCTGGGTAGTAGATACCATTATCCCTTCAACTTTAATTTTCATTTCAAAGGTCATGCATACCAAATTAACTTGAGTATAATCCCAATGTCATTCTCATTGTTCATGGAATCTAAATTTAGGCACAGATAAAGAATGAGGGAAATTATTGACAGTGGTTTTAGCTAGATGAGTGTTTTTCATGAAAGTTTAGCAAGCGGGGACCATAGATTGGAGCTCAGATGAGCACTTGCAATTAAAATAACAATAAAGCAGAGACAGGCTGCAACGTCTCTTCTGTGCAAAAGAGGTTGCAGGGAAGAGAAAAGGGCATCCCCCACTAAGCTACAAAGTCTATTTTGAACTCTGCCAAGGCAGAATAAGGTTTTCTAACAGCTGCTCCAATGTGGCAACAATACTCCATCCTTGGATGTACTTGGCTTTTATATAGATAGAGAATTGCATCAGCAGTGAGATATCTAATGGAGTGGTAGAAGGATCCCACCATTTTTCCAGCGACCTTGGCAACAGATTTGATGTACATGTTTCATTTCAGATCAACAGTAAATGTCAAGCCCAGAAACATGGAGCCTCCTCAAGACAAGAGCCATTCATTTCAATTGATACCAGATGAGGATCAGAGCATTGATGATGTAAAGATAGAAGCTTCATTTTAGATTTTTTTTTTTTTTTTTTACACAGTGATCACCACTTATCAAGGCCCGGAAGCCACTCAGGGATAAGGGTTATTGCAAGTACATTACGTTAGTGTGGAGATTTGATGAAGTGTTTACTTAAGGGGCCGGTTCATTAGGAATTTGTTAACGTTGGACTTGAACACATCCAAGTTGTAGTCCGGTGGGAAGCAGGCAGACGGAACAGAGTTCCACAGGCATGTAGTTCTAAGAAAGAAGCTTTGTTCATGGAATCCATGTTTTGATTTAGGCACAGATAAAGAGTGGGGGAAATTTTTCACAGTGGATTCAGCTAGACGGGTGTTTTTCGTGAAAGATTGGCGAGGGGGGACCAGAGATTGGAGTTCAGACGAGCACCTGCCATGGAAATAACGATAAAACAAGGATAGGCTCGCAACGTCTCTTCTGTGGGAGAGAGGTTGCAGAGTAGAGAAAAGGGCGTCCCCCACTAAGCCACGAAGTCTATTTTGTACTCTGTCAAGGCAGGATAGGCTATTTTAGCAGCTCCTGCCCAGATATGGCAACAGTATTCCATCCTTGGATGTACTTGGCTTTTATATAGATAGAGAATTGCATCAGTAGTGAGATATCTTCTGGAGCGGTAGAAGGATTCCACCATCTTTCCAGCGACCTTGGCAACAGACTTGATGTACGTGTTCCATTTCAGATCAGGAGTAAAGGTCAAACCCAGAAGCTTGTCAAAACATGAGGCCTCACCATGCATTAAAAGTAACCAGCCACCTCTTTCCCCATTGTACCATGTGCTCAAGATCAGAGGAGAGAGAATCAGAGATAACTAGGTCATTTATGGCCTTTGATGCGTTACTATAACTGGTAGTGTTGTCAGTATAAATGTCTACAAAATTAAATTAATTTGTTGGTGACCCTTCAAAGTTGCTATAATTCGAAAAATGTTTCATTTAAAATTATTTATTTGTTCGAAAAAAAAAACAAAAAAACAAAAAAAAAAAAACATTACTTTATAAAAATCCAATGCTGCTTTAATTAGAAAATTGCTTTATTAAAATTATATTTTCTTAGGCAGACTTTTCAATAAATGTCTTTACAATTATATTTTGATACATTATGAATGTTTTGGTTTTCGAATATTTTTGTGTTCAGAAAAAAATTTTGTTAGTTATTTATTTGACCAAGAAGAAATTGGGAGTTATCACCCCCCAACAATGGTGCTTGCCCGCATAATGCAGAAGTGCCTATATATCATTCAAGTTGGTTGGTTGGTTGTTTTATGGCATATCAACCGTTTTCAGGTTATTTAATGCCGAATCCAGTTATTTTGAAGAAAAATTTTTAAATAGAATATATTTTTTCAAGTCGGTTTCTATTTAACCCATAGTTGGGACCCTAACAGGTACTACCACTCTGGGTCACAGTGGACCTGGGAGCAATGGCAATTAAAGGATGGTTCCACATTCCCCAAAAGCCCACGAGCTGGGGCCTCACCATCGGATATAGTTTAAGGTCATATCCAGGACCATATATCATTCAAATACTACTGTGTTTGAATATATAGTCAAGTGACAGTTTCAGTCATTTAGAATTGCTTTAAAGCTTCACTGCTCATTCATTTTTCGACCAAATTTCAAACAATTATTACAGTTATAGATCACCTTCTCAGCTACATTGTGAAATAAAAATTTCAATTGTCGTTCAGTAAAACAAAAGTTATGAATTTACTAGTGTTCAAAATCATAACAAAATGTAAGGAGGTGAGCGACGTTTTTATGACTGGTTTTCATAGCAACCATGTCGCTTCAGTGACTACTGCTGCTATCAATTCACCGCCTTCGCAAAAAGAGAAGTAACAAGTGAAACTGAAAGAATGAACGGAAGATAATTGGAGGGATTTTATTGAAAGACAACGAGAGTCGTACATTGTTATTACATATGTGTATGTTATGTTTATGGAGCAAAAAAATAAGACTGAAATTAAATAAAGAACAAGTGGATTTTATTTTCGCTACATCGTAATCATGCGATTAAAATTTGGCAGACGAAAATTTGGGAGACAAGTCAAAGAGAAACCCAATTTATATTAATTGTTGATGCAGTTCTTGACAATATCCAAAGTCGCTATCGTCATAGAGACATATTGGAATATGGCTCTACCAAAGCCAGGAACTTGTCTCCGGCAGCCAAAGACACCAGGGTTGGGGTGAGAGAGATGTTGAGTGACATGCTCGGGTTGCTTCCGTGCAACCAGGTGGTAAACTCTAGAGAAAATCTTATTTGATCACTGCTCTTTTTGTTTCTAAGTTCGTGTTGGCTTATCATTTGACAGACTTCTTACTTTTGGAGTTTGCCATGCAATGGATAAAATACTATGTTGAAAAAAAAAAAAAAAAAAAAAACGCCACTCTTTTGGAGGTTGAAGGTTTGATCGATTTGGACGTGATGGGAGCTTGGCTATCACTTACTCCACACCATCATCCATGGATTAACTAAACGATTTTGTTGCAAATTCCAACACCTGAAGAAGGTTGAATGTTACATCGGCCGAAACACTTCCCTAGCAAGGAAGTCATCAATGTATGTGCCAAGAATTTAAATTTTCTGCATTCACTACAAATTGTTTGTTTTTCAACAAACTAAAAACAAATGTATTTAAAAAAAAAAAAGAAAAATGGGTATTCTTGCAGAATTTGACCCGGATTCTCATGGATTGGACACAACCGTCAATCATTGAATTAAGCCGGGTGCAGTAACAGATGCAGACGAATTTAAAGAACAGAACAAAATAACAAGAACCTACTGCAAAGTGACTGAATATAAATGTTTTTGTTTATTTTCTTCAAGATTTTTGTTTTTGCAAAATTATTTATCAACAAGTTCTTCTTTGCATTTTTTTTAAGAAAAGATAAATGTTTTATTTTTAACCGTAAATTGTTAGATGTAAGTACAGACTTTTTTGTTTATTTTTTTAAAGATTTTTTTCAGTAAATTTCCTTTTTTTTGGTTCACAGAAGTTTTTTTTCTTGTTTTAGAAAATCGTAAATTATTAAGTGAAAGTAAAAGAAAAAACTTTTTTTCAAGAAAACCTTTTTTTTTTCATGGCCGTTCATTGCAGAATGAAGAACTTTCGAGATGAGGATATTTCCTTAGGAATCTTTACTTCGGTCGACTGTTGAACGGCCATCGATGGCTAAAAGGGAGAAGATGGGAGTAAAGAAATAGAAGGAAGCTCCCAACTGGATAGCTTCCGGAAATGTGATCTATGATGAAGACAAAAGGATGGTTTTAAAATTTTTGCCTCCACATACATTCAATTAGATATGTACCTAGAAGTTCCCGGTTGGTCCCGCATTCTTGCTGGTTTCACTGTTTTGCTTCCTTCCACATCTTTTCGATGTTGTTCGTTGTTGCATTTGTCGCAGGGTCTACAAAATGCAAACTATAACAGTCAAATGATGGAATCCTTCTTCTCCAACTTTGTTATAGGCCTTCCAACAGTTGGATACGACTGTGGTACAATTTTTCAATAAAATTATGACTTGAAGGTTTCAAATATGCTGAAAATAATTATTGCAGGGAAAATTAGCACTAACAATTAGCATTACAAGCGTATGCTGTATTTTCGTGGACATTGGCAATATTACATACCTAATGTGCTTCAACAAGTCATATCTTTTTTATTTGTTGGTCAGTTTTTAAAAGAATTATATCGATGAAAAGAGAATAAAATAAGCATTCCAATGATGTTAATTTATTTTTCTTTTATGCGTTCAATGTTTTTATGCTCCAAGTTAAAAATCAAAAAACGGTAAAAATTGACGACAGCAAAAAGGGAAACTGTTTTTCCAATGTTTACATTTTATACGTTACGTTTGGAGATACATGCGTGGGGTTAAATTTGATTGGATATGGCTGAAATTTTACAGGCTATATAAACAAAGAAGTCCATCTCTACTGGTGTTTGATTTTTATTTTTACGACGATAGGAAGCAAAGTTACGACCGAGCCAAATTGACGAAGAATATTTCAAAATTGATGAGATAAATCTGCATATATCATCCATTTTCATATAAATAATAGTTTCAGAATTATTTTCATGTATAATATGTAAATATTTGATAATTATTAATTGCGCAGAATTTTATTTCAAATGTTATCTTTTATAGAAATCAAATTCACTTACGGAAAAACGGTCGCTAAGCGCGTCATGCACTGAGCTGACTAAAGCATTCTCTTAAAAATAGAAAACCGTTTCTGCTTTCGTCTTACTAGACTAGTCATTTTTTATTCTGAATTTGTCAATTTAAAAAAATTATTTTAAAGTTTTTCAAATTTGATTTCCAAATAATACTATTTTGTTGTTTTTAACGCTTTCAGTACACGTGCACTAAAAGCGTTAAAAAAACAACAAAATGTACTAAGTACATGCGTTTAACTACTTATTTGTACTTAAGGTAGAATTGTGTATTTTGTAGTGGTCAAAAAAACAAAAAAGCATAACAAATAAAAGGTACTTGTGCACTTATGCTTCCATGCTGAAATAATAACGTTATTTAGAAACCCATTCTTAACATGGGGAAGGAAAGGTGCTTTTGTTAACTATTCTGTACTTTTACTTAACAATTAAATAAAAAAAGATATCGTGAAACTTGAATTTATTTTTAATTCATTGTCAAGACTATTTTTTCGAATCTGTAAAACAAACCCGTTTTTTTTAACTGAGGATATCTAAATAATAATAATACGAATAATTAGGCGGTTCGATAAAGAATTTCATTGCGATGCATTTTGTAAATTTTTACCTTGTTTCCACCTTAACATTTTTCTTTAAAATGACTACCTTTATAGGTTTTCGAGTATACTGAAAACGAATATCGCATTTAAATTTTCCCCAAATAAGTAGCTTTCCGGATATTAAGCAATGTCATTTCTTACGTTTTTCTTTGATATACTTCTGAGATTAATTCATATCTACTCAATTTTTTTTTTTTTCTTTGAAGGGAGTAGTAAATACCGGCCATGAATGCTCTTTAGGCATTCAATGGCTACATCCAAGATTAAGCTCTCCTTTGGTGAGGAGGCAAGAAAATGCCTATTCACAATAAAGCTATATTTAAATACTACTATAATACTTAGTTTTGTTCATGAATAGACACCCACTGTATGATACCATGCACCAGTTTTAAAAAAATTGAAATTTGTACATCTGAATTTATAATTCATGGTTTATGGTAAAGAGATACATTAGATTTGACTGCATAATCAGAAAAAGCACACAATTTTACATAAGACTGCCAAATTTCATGAGAATAGCTTAAAAAATAAATAAATGGTGGCGAAATTACCGAATTTCTTGAAATGTTGAGGTCCGTAATCTGGCCCACCTTTTCTACAGAAAAAGGTTCACAGAAAAGCGTAAATTTTGGCATTTAAAATTCTCGTAACTTTTAAACTCCTGATGGTATTTGCATAATTCAAGCGGTTTTAAGTATCTTTGACATAGCTCTTTTCATGCAAGTTGATAAAATAACAATTATCTAAAAAGAAAAAAAATCAACTTGTAATGCTAAACAAATAATTTGAGATATAAATACCTGTATTTTGCAATGTAATTTCTAGTAGTTTGAATTGGCCACCATCTTTGCCGTTTCAATAAAATGGTTGAGTGAGCATGCACAGACAAATTGTGAAGTTAATACGAAATGCAAACGCTTATTCAATGTCATTTCTAGCTATTTCCGCCAAAAAAATTACTTTCAAGAATTCAAATTCAAGAAAATTCAGTCAATGTGCATTGGTTGTCCAATCTATTTATTCTGGAAGCCATTCTTAACATGGGGAAGTTGAAAATAAAATGTCTTTCGGAATAAACACCCCAACCTCCCCATGTTAAGAACGGCTTTCGGAATAAACAGGTTGGACAACCAGTGCACATTGACCTAATTAATGAAAGAAAATGTCCTGTGTCTGGTGTGAATACAACTACATCGACACAATGTCTGAATTAAAAAAAAACAAGTGCGCACACATATGGGAGTGGTAGCCCGAGTTAGGGTTCAAAAGTATCCGCTGGAAAATCTTGAAAAAAGACGAAACTGTAAAAAAAATAAAAATATTGATGTGTTCTACAATAATGCGCTGAAAAAAAGAAGCTGATGGTTTGTCGCCTATTCAAACATGGCCGCCAGTGATTTACATTGCAAAATACAGTATTCATATCATGAAAACTTTGTTCTAATTTTCCCTGCAATATTCATTTTCAGCATACCCGAAAACCTATAAAATTTGTCATTTTATTGAAAAATTGTAAGTAGTCTACGGTTGGCGTAACGGAGCACTTTGACCTATATTTGTTTATTATTGGAAGGAAGGTTTCGGCGTTTCGGTTTGGTATCGTCACCAAGAAACCCCCCTTGTCAGTGGTGTCATAACTGCTGAAGACCCAGAGCGGTTTGAAGATTCTCCCAACGTTGTGTTTCCTTCGGTTGAAGAAAGACTCGTCTATTTCGACTGTGTGCCCTGGGCCTCTGATCTGCCAGAGGTTCCTAATGAAATACTGCTGGCAAATTTCTCTGAGAAAGTTCTTCCAATCTGTATATGTGTTTTCTGAAACAATACCGCATTCCCTTGGCATATTCTTCAGGGTAGCCATTTCGTATGTCCACAAATAAATGATTTTTATGATTAAAGCAATCTCCAAATTGGATCGGACAAAAAAAAAAAAAAAACGATCCTGCGCATGAGGAAACCCACTGTCTGCACTGCGCTAGGAGTATCAGAAGCCGCCATTGAAAACTTGAATAAACATCTGATTATATATCGGTTTTCTTAAAAAAAAAAATTTCATGAAATTCAACAAATTTTAACTGATACCAAAATCTATTAAATATATATAAATGCCAAAAAATCACTTACCTGTAAAAAAAGAAAAACTAAGCAATGGCTGCTTCAATTCTCCATTTATAAGAATTGTCCATATTTATATTTTATATTCCATGTATTTTTTAAATGAAAGGATTTTTTAAAGCAAGGGTCCCAGAAAATTGCATTTTTGTAACTTGTTTTGCGCCATTAGCTTAAAGCAGTGCTGTTGCTAATTTGCAACTTATCAAATACGGATTCGTCAAAGGGACATAATTAATGTCTCTTTTTTTTTTATTGGGTGCTGTTAACCAAGATTAGTATTTTTGGTACTCCATAGTTAAAAAAGTACACATTCACTTATAATTTTTTGCCGTTAAACAACAAATCCAGCCGACTGTTTTTGTTTTTTTTTAATTCTCTTAATGAAATACATGAGTTTTTGATTATTATATTTTGTTTCTACTTTATCGAGTGAATTTTTTATTTTTTTTAAATATCTAAAAAAAGAAAACATTGAATGTAATAGAAAAAATTGTCGTCAGCATCCGGTATTTACTTGACGATATAAGCATAATATGAGCTTTCATTGAAAAAAAAAAAAAAAAAAAAAAAAATGAACGTGGTTAAAAAAAAAGAAAAAAACAAAGGTTTTACACTTTGGACTTTACAGGTAAATTTCCAAAAAACACTTATTTTTTTTTTTGTTTTAATTTACAATATATTATTTATTGATCTTTTATTTTTAATTTGTGATATATAAAACTTTGGTGAGTAAATTGATTATTTAAATTTTAATAATAATAACCTTTTTTTAAGAAAACCGATGAAAAAAAAAAATTGTATTTTTTCGATTAAAACCTTTCATTATTTTAAAATTTGGTCTTTCCTCATTTTATTGAAAAAAAAATTACGGTTTGAAATTACATTTTCATATTGATTATAAGCTTCGAAAAAGAGACAGTCCATATAATCAGATGTTTATTCAAGTTTTCAATGGCGGCTTCTGATACTCCTATTAGTACGCATTTGTGTATACAAGTCTTGCACCTCATTTGTTTTGATAGCAGTTTCTTCTGACTATATGAAAGTCTGCTCCGGTGTTTTCATTTCTTTTTCGAAAGAGCATGAATTCATTCCCATGCCTGCCATTATCTTTGTTGCGAGTTTGAAACTAAATTTGTTTAGTCTTTTTTTTTTTGTTTTGTTCAATAGGTACCTCCAACGCGTGCCACAGTTTTACCCCCCACCCCATATGTAACACGATATAATCGTAATTTAATATTATCATCCTAACTTTTTTACCATTCAATAGAAAATGCTTCAAATAAACTGCTAATATTTTTAAAAATTTTTTTACAGCATACAAAAATAATAAAAATGCGAGGAAAAAATCGTGTTTATATTATCGACACTTTAAAACAATGTTCCTATGTAGTGACGTTTTTTTAAGCCGTTCACACATCCATGTTTTAAAAATCTAGTAAAAATCAAATAATAATCATATTTTCCTGAAATTTTCGATATTCAATCATTATTAAATAAACTTACATATTAAAAGTAGGTTTTGATAAATATATTAGCAGAAATATATATTTTTTTAGGATAATTTTTTTTCTCAGTAATATAATTATTCGAATTACAACAACAACAAAAAAAAAAAACAATTCTAAAAAAGAATTATTTTTAAAAAGCTTTAAATGATATTAAATTCAAATATTATGTGATATGGATTTTTTAATAACAGGTTTCCAATAATAAAAAATATATTCATATAAGACTATTGAGATAATAAAAATTGTAAATCCAAAATCAACCTTTAAAAAATTCGTTTTGATTTTATTATTTAAATTGATAGAGGATGGTCCTTATGTTTGGCGCTTTTTTTTTTTTCAAAAATGTACGGAGGCTTGTAAAGAACATTATTTTTAAATACATGTGTCAACAGAAGACGTTAAAATTAATTTTATGTAGTTCGTTAATAAAAATGTATTTGTTTTACAAAAGGTAAGTTTTATATTATTTTTTATCCATAGCAAAAAAAGGTTATTCCATTAATAATTATAACGCGAACGCTTATCCATAGAAATTAACACAAACACACGAAATGATGACGTCACTAGTAAAATGTGTACTAGTAGTACACTGTACTACTGACGTTTTACACATCGCCAGGTACCTAGTGTTCAATTTCTACCAATTCGAAAGTCGGCTGCTTCCATTTCAATAGTGTGTTTTCATTGGCTGATCAAATGCTCAGCCATTGAAGTAAAAATAAATGGTACTTGTACAGTTTAATCAAAAATGAAAATATCGAAAAAAAAGTTTAAATTGTACGTATCCGTTATGGAATGAAGTTCTCCGAAAAAAAAATTTCACTTAATTTCATCAATAAGCTTTTTTTTTTCTTTCTTTCGAAAAAACAATTTGTTATAATACCGAGCAAACGGTTTCATTTTTAGGAAGAAAAGCTAGTATTAAAGATGGGGAGGGAGTGTCGGCGCTTTAAATTGAGTTATCTCCCCGCGACGTTTCTAAATTTTTAAAATTCAAAGATATCTACCTTCAACACGCTGTCATAAAAATCAAATTAAGTGAATTTTTTTTTCGGAAATCTTCAGTTCAAAACGAATACGTACAATATAATTTTTTTTTTCTTTCAATATGTTCATGTTTTAATGTCTTGATTAAACTGTACAAGTACCAAAAAAAATAAATAAATAAATAAAAAATACCCCCTACCATCACCCCGAAAAAATAAAAATGTCGATTTATAGTTTCAACATTTGAACCGCCCGGCTTAATCCGATGATTGACGGTCGCGCCCGATCCATGATTGACGGGAAATTCCGAGAATCCGGGTCAAATTCTACAAGAGTACAAAAAGTGCAACCATAACTTAAAAAAAAAAAAAAAAATGTTTTTCGCTAAATGCCGGATATATGCACCAAATTGTTTGACTTGGGTTTACTGGTTTATCGAAAGTAATTTTGGAGTGTTTAAACTGCCGATTATCGAAAAGGCAAAAAGTAAAATATAGCTCTTCTTCGCACGCTTACCAAATAAAATATTTATTTCCAAAATATTTTTATGCATGGCGATTATTTGACTAACGAATGATCTTTAAAGCTGAAATGAGAAATGTCAGAAGAAATGTTGACCTTTAAAGAAATACGTTAACATTTTTCTTCATACAAAATATTTTTATATTGAGATCACAAAAACAAAAACTAAATCTTGATAAATTTTGAAGAATCTTTGAATTTATTCTGATAAAAAGACTAAAATCGGAAATTCTTTAACAAATAGTTAAAAACGGTATGAAAATGGTGGATTTGGATGGATATATCAGGAAGACCTTTGGTTTTTATTGAAGTCTTAGAGAGGGAGAGGAGGAGGAACGGCAATTTCTTCGTTTCGATTCCCTTCGAAAACAGAAAAATCTGGAGGGGAAATAAAATATCAAGAAAGGAGATTCCAATTTTACGATCGCTAAAATAATAAATTGAGCTCAGATTTTTTTTTTCTTAAAACAAACGCATGGAAATTTCTCCAGAATTTTTTTCGATTAGACAACAATGCGAGTTATTATTACAACTAATTATTATTATTACAATTATTATTGGGTAATTCTTAGTTTACAAGTGATTAAAGTCCGGATATTGGACGTTGTGCATAAATTTAAAACTTTTTTAGATAAAGATCATAATTTATGTATTTATTTTTGGTACGCATTGTTTTTATTTAAAAATTAATATTTTTCTAAAAAAATTTTTTTTAAGTATACATTTTTAAATATCAGCATGAGAACAAGGTAAATATTGCATGAAACAGAATAAGGTAAATATTGCTTGAATAAGTACGTATCAGTTAATAATTTAAATATTAATTGAAGTTCCAGATTTTTCAATAATCGATAGTTTTCTTAGAATTATTTTTACATTAATTTATAAATAAAAACAATAACAAATTATGATTTTAGTTTTAAAAAAAAAAGGTTGTTTTGAACCCAATCTCAATAAATAAACCTGTACAGAGCGAACAAAATTACCTGTAAATTACGAAGTTAAAACTAGATTACATATTTTCAAGATTTCACATCATGATTTGCGTATTTTTCAATATGCTACATTGATATTACATAAAAATAAATAGCAGGTATTACGAGAGAGCAATAATTTAAAAGTAGGAAACGACTACTATTAATAACACTTTACCTGGTCGACCGTCTTGTAAGTGATAAAGCCGAACCCCCTCGATTTTTTCGAGTTCGGATCCCTCATGACAATACAATCAATCACTTCACCCCACTGGCTAAAGTATTTCTTGAGGCTCTCTTCGTCCGTGACATAGTGCAAACCGCCGATGAATAGCTTACAGAATTTCTCCGAATCATTTTCCCGAAACCTTCCTCCCCGTGACATGATGGCGACGCCGCAAAAATCCCAACAAAACTCGCACTTATCTCTCCCTCCCCCTCCGTTATTACAACGTTTGCTGACGCCCCCCTCTCTATTCCAACCGTTACCTCCCTTTCTTCACTTCAATACATGTATCTTTTCCTCCTGTTTTTTACTCTCAATTAAAAAAAAAAAAAATCGTGTTATTTTTCTTTGGATACGTGTTTCCCCCTTTCTCTTTGCTTAAATATATCTAGTTTACTGCGCACTACTCTTCATCTTTTATGCCTGGTTTGGAAACCCAATTTTACTCAACTTTACTAACTCTTCTTTGAGAGTCTATTTTAATATCTATATTTGTTCGTATATTGCTACTCTTTATATTTGTACACTTAGCCATGGTGTCTGTTTATAGTGGGGAATTCATTTTAACTGAAAAGGGGGTACTCTGAATGGATGCAAAATCTCCCATTATCTAACCCAAGACTCACCCGTTGATATTTAATCGGCAGGGGAGACAGGTGAAAGGGGGACGACTTTCATACCATAGCTTGTTCCAGCATAACGCTGAGTACCCCAAAGCACTTCAACAACATAGTTTTTTTTTTTTTTTTTTTTTTTTTTAATTCTTCGAAATATTTTTGAATTTAGGGCGGACGTACACGAATGAGGCCCCCATTGCGCAACGCGTGGCAAGAAGCGTTCCGTTTTTGCTCTGGAAAAAAAAAAAAAAAAAAAAAAAAAAAAAAGGAAAGAATTTTGGCCTGTGTGGCGCTTTTTTTTTTTTTTTTTTTTTTCATGTTTTAATTTGGCTTGCACTCTGCGCTTTTCGGATTATTTTGTTATGTTTCTTTATTTCTTCGTCGAATATCTTGTTTTTGGCCGCTGTTTTTCTCATATTGAAAAACTGAAATGTTATTTTCTTGACCTACTCGACCAGAACACGACTGGGGTTTTTTTTTTTTTGTTGTTGTTGTTTTAATAATTATTTTATATTCAAAAATAAAAATTTGGCTTGAACTTTGCGATTTTCGAATTATTTTGTTATGTTGTTTTTTATTTTATTTTTTTTTTTCAAAATAATAAAGAAAATGGTGCTTGTACATTTATGTTACCGTGATTTTTTAATTTCTTTATTTTTGGATTTTTTAATGGTTTAAGTGCATCCCCCAATATTTTAGATGTTTGTAATTGTTAAATGTTTGGAACTTGTGCCAATACCCCCACTTACCCGGCTTACCCGGTCACACTCACATACATATTAGGGATACTTTAAGTAGATACCCCCCCCCTACAGCAGATAATATAGATTTCACATGTACATGTGAAATCACAGAACTAATGAGAATAGTTTGCACTTATTGATCCGTGCAAATAATAACAAATAATAATGTTATTATTTAGAAAGCCATTCTTAACATGAGGACGGGAGGGTGTTGTGCATCTATTCTGTACTTTCATCTAACAATTTAATAAAAACAGATAGCGTAAAACTTTAATTAATGTGAGAAATTCCCTCACATTGGTTTTGCCCTTGGCAGAATGAAAGAAAACCAATCAGAAATTACAACAGGCTCACCTTTTAAACTTCAACGTAAATTTTCTTAAAGCAAAAAGATCCAAGTTGCAAAAGATGTATCATCTTTAGCTATCTGCCGGACTGGGCCGGTAACACCCTAAAAGGGTAATAGTTTATCTTCGCAACATGCTGGATACAAAACTCTGTCGACAAAGAACACTGCAACAGTATGGATTCAGGCAATGTCATTCTACTGCAGATATTTTTAACAGTCATCTCTGAACGCATTTACCATGTACTGGATAAGGCAGGTGAAGCCAGGGCTGTAGCCATTGATATATCCAAGGTCTTTGACAAAGTCTGGCACAAAGGGCTGCTAATAAAAATTAAATCCTACAGTATAACTGGATGTATACTAAATATAATTAGATCCTTCTTAGACAATAGAAGCATACAGATTGTCATTGACGGACGTACATCTAAGCAGCATAACATTAATGCGGGAGTGCCTCAGAGGTCGATACTTGGACCATTAATATCCCTGATATTTATAAATGACCTCCCTGATAATATTGTGTCCGAGATGGATATATTTGCTGATGATACAATTCTCTATAATATGCATGAGGGAAGAACAAATGTACATAAATCTAAGGCAATGGCAAAATTGTTAGAAAATGACCTCCCGACTATAGTGGAATGGGGCCGCAACTGGATGGTAACATTTAATGCTAGTGTAGTGAAGCCAAGACTACTATTTCTCCATTACATGTCTCTTTCTCTCTACTCTTCCCTTTCTCCCTTCCTTTCTTCCTCCTTTTCTCAAAAATGTGACCAGATGTTGTAACCAATCAGGACGGAGAACAGTTCTGGTGGGAAAGACAAAAAGAGAGATACAAAAAGTGTTGGAAGCAAAAAGATGGAGACGCAAGTGGTTCCAGAGTCAGGGGACAAAAATGAAAATCACGAACTTTCTATAATCCGATACCACTTGTACGCTGAAATGAATATAAAACCGTTTCGTTTGGAAGTTCCTTTGTTTCTTTATTATTATTCCCAGGTTGGTTTCTACTCCCGTCTTATTAATTTCGACGACTCCCCAAAAGGGGGACCCATCGAAATGGTGACCTACCCAACAAGAATTACATTATGGTAACCGCCATACTACTAAAACTAAGCTGCTCTCCATTAACAATTATGAGACGCCTCCCCAACGCCCTATATCCATCCATGACAAATAGCACTCTGCCTGAGAATTTTACCTTCAAACTCCTCGGCCTAACATTTGTGGGCAATATGAACTGAAACAAATACATAGAGGACATTGCAAAGGCTGCTGCAAAGAAGGTGGGTTCCCTCTATCGAGCTAGAAGACTACTCACACCTAAAAGTATCCTGTACCTTTACAAGACCACCATTCACCCATGCATGGAGTATTGTTGCTACATCTAGGCTGGTGCATCTACTACTAGTCCAAAAAAGAGTTGTCAATCTAATCGGCCCCACTTTATCAACTAAGCTTCAGCCCCTGTCACATCGCTGCAATGGTGCATCATTGTGCCTGTTTCACAAATATTTTAATGAAATGTGTTCCGATGAACTTGTTTCACTTGTACCCCTCAACGTTCATATCCTTGATAAACCCACTTAGCAATAAGATCTTACCCCTATACTATTGTTGTCTCTAAATCCCAGAAAGCTTTCTATTCTAATAGTTTCTTCCCTTGAACAGCTAGACTTTGGAATTCCCAGTCCTGCTGCCTGCTTCTCTGACTGTACTGATATATGCAGAAGTTTAAATGTAACATAAACAAATATCTTGTTAATCTTTCCTAGATATAGCCCCAAATAGTAAGCCCTTACATCCAAGTGGCGAAATGCTTTGTAAGGGGTGAACATGAGTAAAAAAAAAAAAAGGAAAAAAAAGCAGGTTGAAGAGTTGAATGATGCCTTCCAAGATGGATACTGCTAGTCTAGTAGCCTCATAGAGTTCACTGTAGATAACCGTCTGAATGGCAGACAAATGACAGGTTAAACTGTAGACCTTAATTTCGTCTCTGCGAGACATTATATTATAATGATGAAAGTCAATAGATTCACAGAGCACAACAGCGTGCGATAATATAATATTTCGCCCAACATAAGGGCATTGGAGTTTGCAAATGATAATAACATTTCACCCCATATTAGGTTGCTTGGTTGGTTGTTTTGTTTTACTGCATATCAATCCTTTTATTTAATGCCGAATCCAGTTATTTTGAAGAATTTTTTTTAATAGAATGTGTTTTTTTTTAAATCGGTTTCTATTCAACCCATAGTTGGGACCCTAATAGGTACTACCACTCCGGGTCAGAGTGGACCTGGGAGCAATGGCAATTAAGGGGTGGCTCCACACTCACCAAGCCCGCAAGCTGGGGCCTCACCATCGGATATAGTTTAAGGTCATATCCAGGACCTAAAACGTCTCCATGAGACAAAATGATTTTGAGGTTACAAGCCTCAAGTGAGTTTCGTACGTCCATTTCAACTTGTGTCTATGTCGAAAACTGGTGATCTGAAAAGATAAATTTGGCGCCAAGAATAACCTCGGCAGTTAATAATAACAAGCAATCTGATAGGTTCCAACAAAACCGTGGGCAGACAAACCGACCAATGAGGAGCCTGCTTATTTCTGCAGAATTTCTTACATTAAACTTGAAAATACTATTTAAAAAATAGCGCGGATCAACAAATAAAATTTCAGTGTTTTTTGTTTGATATGAGAAAAAACAGTAATGACATTGAAATGAAAACTTGGTTTGACAACCATCTTCATTCTGTGACAGGTAGGTATACGATAAAGGTTTTTCCTTTATTTTTGTTTATCGCTACAAGTGCTAATCTGGACTTGCACTAATTTTCCTGTTAATAATTACCCATAACTATAATCTCTGCCTCCCCCCAAGGAAATATATAATAACAAAGTAATATGAAAAGTGTAAAGTTCCTTCCCCCCCCCTGAGCAAAACGGAACGCTCTCTGCAACGTGCTGCATACAACAACATTGTAGTCAGTGCAATGAGCGCCTCACTCATGTACCTCAGATGAATCAAGTAATTTTCTATATCAGTAATTCAAATAACTTTCTTTTTTTTTTTTGGTTCATGTGTACGAGCAATACCCCCTCATATTTTTATTTTTTTTTAGCAGATTATTATTGAATGGACACCAATCTACCAACTTATCAACAAAAAGAAAAAAAAAAGAAAAGAAAAATCAATATTTAAATATTTGTAGATGTTGCTCAGTTTCTAATAAAACGTTCTAGTAAACCGATCACCAACTTTAAAAGCACTCTACGGTTTTAGGCCAAATTTTGCAAATTTAGCCTTTTTAAAACCGTTTTGTCTGTTTGGACTATTTGGGAATTTGGCTTCAAATTTGCTGTTATGGTTATCTTCAAGTGTCGTCACCTGACATTTACTGTAAGATATTTTATTTTACCGTTTTTTGGCTCCCTGAACAGTGGCAAAAACAAGACAATAACAACAGAGGCCTACCTTTAAAATTACATGCAAATTTTAGTGATCCTCAGTTGCAAAAAAGGAATGCCGTTTGCAGACAAAGCTAGTAACAACCTTCTAAGGTAATAGTCTTTATCTTCAAAAGAAAATGGAAGCAGGTTCATTCTGTCTTTGAAGATATAAGTTTGCAGCCATAGAAGGGGTCAGTAAGATGCCTTCTGATGTAAAGGATCCAATATTCGTACTGTCAGCATAGTGCAGAAGTACATGATAATATTAATGCGGCAATTCTTGCCAATGAAAGTCTCTTAAAAGACTTAATGAAGATGTGCCTACATTTAGGCATGAAATAAATTGATTCGCGTCTCTAGCAGACTCATGGCCTAATTATTTAGGCATAAGATAAACTGTCTCAAAGAGATAAAAGTTAGACACTTCATACTTCCTGCGGGGAGTGAGTTTTAGAACCCTCCTTATTGAGTTTGGCTGCTTGTTGTGACTGAAATGGTTTCTCTGCATCTGTTCAGTTCAAGATCTTAGCTAAAACTAAAAGCAAACACACAAAATACAAAAAGCCTGTGAAAGTGCAATGCTTCGCAGAGAATAAAATCGGCCACTTTGATTGGTCCAAAAACAATACAATGACGGGCATGATGTAATTGTCAAATTTCTGACATTACAAAGGTTTTGCCAGGCCGAATTTTTTTTTCCGCAAATTGTTTTTTTAATGAGCAATTAATTCGTTACCCAACATTTACAATTTTTAAACTAACAGGAAAACTCTTTCATATATTTATGTGTATGCACAATTTTCATGTACAATCTTCATATTAGAACAACTCGATGAGAACATGCACACCTCTTTTATATAAAAGCGTTTACATGAAGGTAATAATTAATATTCAACATGAAGGTAATAATTAATGTTCAACATGAAGGTAATGATTAATATTCAACATGAAGGTAATAATTAATATTCAACATGAAGGTAATAATTAATATTCAACATGAAGGTAATAATTAATGTTCAACATGAAGGTAATAATTAATGTTCAACATGAAGGTAATAATTAATGTTCAACATGAAGGTAATAATTAATATTCAACATGAAGGTAATAATTAATATTCAACATGAAGGTAATAATTAATATTCAATATGCGCTAGGGAACCAACTAAAGACTTATCTTTAAAAAGTTGATTTTTAAGGTGATTTGGGTCTGTTTTGAAGGAATGTAATTTTTAAAATTACTGCCAACAAATAGTTTTCATGATATGAAAACCTGTATTATCTAGTGTATTCCATATTGTTTTCACTGGTTGCCATATTTGTTTTCATGCGCGTGCATTTTCAGTTTAAAGGTAAGTCTTTACTTGGTACTCTAGCACAGAATTTCCCAAACTTCAGAACACCATGCAGCCCCTGAGTAGGGCAAGGTTTTTTCACAAAGCACTAACAAGATAACATCTAAAATAAATATGAAAAACATTAATTTCAAATTTTAACACTAACTAATGATTTTTGGATTCTTGACTTAAGGCTTAAGCTAAAGAGAGCAACCACAAAAGCAATCACAAATTTGTTTCTGTTGGAGATATGAGCCATGAAACTCTTTACACCTGTAGTATCATATCTCTTTCCAGTAAAAAAGATCAATAGTTAAATGTCTACAGCCATTTAATTTTTCCAAATAAAGCATTTGGTCCTCTTTAAGAAGGGGATCCCGGAGCCCTTCACTCACAGAGCCCCAGGGCTCTGTAGATCCCACTTTAGGAAACCCTGCTCTAGCACACATTGACCATTAATTATTGGCCTTAGATTGATAAATGAAAAATCCTTTATATCATAGGGGTGTGCATATTCTCATCGCGTGGTTTCAATATATTGTATTTCAATTTATTGTCTTAGAAACTATGCACACACATAAGTATATCAAAGATTTTTCCTGTTAATTCTTCTGTTAATTCCAAAATTGTAAATGTCAGGTGACCAAACTTGAAAATTGCTTATTAAAAAAAACAATTCAAGAAAAAAAATTCTCAGTGCAAAACGGGTGACGAAACTTGAAGATAATAAATGTTTATCTCTTCTTCCCTAATCTAATCTATCTATCTATATATCTATAAAAGTGAGAATGTGTGTGTGTGTGAGGACACTTCTCAACCAATACTTGATAAATTTTTTATCTACAGGCTTGAAATTTGGTATATAGGGTATTCAGAGACGTGGAAACTTTTTTAATCAGTTTTAATCTGTTTACATCTGAAAAAGGCTGCTAAGGGGACAAAATTGAAAAGTGGGAATCATCAGATTTTTATCTGTTTGTTAACTGTTTCATGAATGCGCATGTGTGAATAGTTCACATGACAGATTCCTTATGTTAAGAATAAACAGGTTTGAAAACACTTTTTAAAGATCATGTCAAACTGGCCTAATGATTATCATATTTTACTCACTGTCTTTAGGTTTTGGTTTTGATCTCACCTCCAATATATATTTTTTTTACTTACAAAAAGTGAACTGTTTAGAAAAAACATAATACTTGCATGCACATGTCTTAGTTTCTGTTTTATTTCCTTCATTATTTAAAGGAATTTAACGTTACATTTAATACCAGGCAACGTGGGGTACATCTTCTAGTCTATATATCTATAAATGGCTGCTAAGGTGTCAAAATTGAAAAATTGGTACTTGGAGGCCATCAGATTTTTATCTCTTTGTCAATTGCTTAGCAACTGCGCATGCATGAATTGTTCACATGACAGCTCCTTTATGTTAGGAATAAGAAGGTTTGAAAACACTTTTTAAAGAACGTGTCAAGCTGGTCTAATGGTTCTCCTACTTGACTCACTATCTTTATATTTTGGTTTCGATTTCAGCCCGAGTATTTTTTTTTTTACTAACAAGAAGTGAACTGTTTAGAAAAAGCATAATACTTGCATGCACATGTCTCAGTTTCTGTCCATTTTTTTTTTACATTTTATTTTTATAAGGAATTTAATGTTTAATACTGAGCAACACCAGTCTAATCTAATAAAATAGGATCATTTTTCTCCAGACACTTCCAACAGTATAGAATAATATGTAAACACTTTCTATGCACAACTTTTACGTTCATCACTTCAAGTTACTAATAAAGCGTCTTCCTGGCCCATGATACATACATTTTGTCTCTGCTTTACAATTATTAATTTTTTAATGCTCGCCGCACTCTCTCAAATACGTAAGTCTACTAGTAGATGTTACGTCCACAGGTTAATATCAGAGTGAAGATGACATGGAGTTAGGATGTAATAGCAGCTTTATTGAGCGCCATGTTTTTTCATACAGGCAGTCTTCCTCCTTTTTCAGAGAGTTCATAGAAAAGGCAGGTGGGGGCAGTGGTGGGGGTTTAGCTATACGCAACATCTCCCCCCCCCCCGTTGGGGAGGGTGTTTGTTTATTTTGTTTTCCTCTAAGGGGGAAGGGATAGGGACAGGGTTTTAAATGGCCACATGGGGGAGGGTGAATTGTTCATTCGTTGTAGCGTGCAGGTTTTCAAATAATGCGTCCTGAGCACGTGGTCACTTGTTGGCTGTCATTCCTTACACAAACGTTTTCTTCAGTCGGCTCATTTTCCTGTGCAATCCTTTCTCTTTGTGTTATGGGATTGTCAGGCTGTATTTGAGACTGAGGGTGATCATCAGCTGCGTGTGTTGTTTGATGGTGTCCTGGGAAGGAATGTTTTGACTCAGGCGTTTTGCGCAGGAATCGCCTGTTTCAGCGGTATCGTTGTCCGTCTCTTGCTTCCACTTCATAGGACCTACCAGTCATTCGTTTTCGGACCGTTGCTTCCCTCCACTCTCTTATGTAGGGACTGGGTGGCTGGACTCGAACATAATCACCCATGTTGAGGCCTTTTAGCTCTTTCCCAGTCTTATGGTGCCTAATCCTCCTTTCCTGTTTCCTCCATGCTTCATCAGTTGAATGTGGGTAAAGTGGCTTGAGCTTTAACTCGACAGCTGGTACTGTTGATCTTGTCCTTCTACCAAAGAGTTTTTGTGCTGGGCTGGTACTTAGTCCTACAGTTGGTGCGTTGCGTATGTTCAACAGTCCCAGGAATGGATCTTCTCCTGACGCTTTGCATTTTCAGAAGAGACGTTTGGTGATTTTTACTGCTGCTTTGGCAGCACCATTTGCTTGGCTGTTGCCTGGCGATATTGTCTCGTGTATGAATAGCCATTTTCTTGCAAACCTTCGGAATGCATAAGACGAAAATTGAGGACCATTGTCAAATGTCAGCACCTCTGGAATTCCATGGCGTGCAAAATGCGCTTTCATGCATTCAATCATGGCTTCTGATGTGGGCGTATCCAGTTTATCAATTTCAAAGAAATTGCTATGTCTGTCTACTGTGATCAGATAGTTGTTCCCTCCCCATGATAGAAGGTCTGCTGCTACTTGTTGCCATGGTGCTATGATCTGTGCTTCTGCTGGCTGGCGGTCTGCATAGGTTGCACAGGTGCCACAGGCTTCGATGTATTGTCTAATCTTTTTAGACATTCCTGGCCAAAATATGAGGTCCCTTGCTCGTCGCAGACATGTATTTATGCCGAGGTGGCTAGCATGTGCTTTTTGTTTCATCTCACTCCGCACAGCATGTGGTATGACTATTCTTTGTCCTCGCAGTACTAGCCCATCTTGTACCGTGAGTTCATCTCTGTAATCAAAAAACAGTTTGATAGAGTTGGGTAAGCTTTCCTAATTATGCGGCCACCCCTTAGCGATTACTTCTGCCAGTGCTCTCATGTTGGAGTCCTCAACTGTCTTTTGGCAAATCTCTGCGAGCCTGTGGTCTTGTATCGGCTGCATTGTCAGATTATTCACTGATTTTATTTCTTCCAACTCTTGCTTGCTTGTTGGTACTCGCGACAGCATATCTGCTAATGGGATATCTTTCCCTGTTTTATATCGTAGTGTGTAGTTGTATTGCTGTGCCCGTAGCAGGAAGTTCTGCAGCAGTTTTGGTGCCTTCGATAAGGGCTTTTTGCTGATTGAGACAAGCGGCTTGTGGTCAGTCAAAACTACTACTTCTCTTCCATGTGTGTAATGATGAAATTTCTCTAGGCTGTATAAAACTGCCAGCATCTCCTTCTCAATTTGTGCATATCTTTGTTTGGCATCTGATAGTGATCTACTTGCAAATGCAATTGGTTTGTCCACCTGCATTAACGCTACTCCTAACTCGTACTCACATGCATCATTCTCGAGAATCAGCTCCTTGTGGGGGTCGTAGTATGTAAGGACGGGTGAGTTCACAATTGCTTCTTTGATAGTGTCGAAAGCTGCTTGTTGGGAATCTGACCATGACCACGGAACATCTTTTTTAGTCAGGTTCTGGAGGGGTTTTGTCACCGTTGTCAGATTGGGAATAAACTTCCCTATGTAGTTCGCCATACCTAGGAATCTGCGGAGAGTCCCAATGTTTCCTGGTGCTGGCATGTCAGTGATAGCCCTTACTTTTTCTGGGTCGACTCCAATGCCGTCTTTAGTGATGCGATGCCCCATGAAAGTGATCACGTCTAGTCCGGTCTCCAGTTTTTCTGGGTTGAGTTTAACTCCTATTGTTTGGCATTTCTGGAATAATTTGTGGAGCCGTCTGTCATGTTCTTCTTGATTACCAAGTCATCTACAATGATAACAACTCCATGCATGCCCTGGAATTGTTCATTCAGCTTTCTTTGGAATATCTCGGCTGAAGAGTTCAGGCCAAATGGTAATCGACGCCAGCAATACCAGCAAAAACATGTCTGAAAGGTGGTCAAGTCACTGGATGCATCATCGAGCTCAACGTGCCAATATCCTGATGAGAGGTCCACTTTTGTGAATACTTTTGCATCTCTCATGTCATGAAGGACGTCCTCGGGAATTGGTATCGTGTAGTGCTCTCGCATGAGTGCTTTGTTGAGCTCATGAGAATCCAAGCATATTCTCATTGTCCCGTTTTTTTTTCTTGTTATGACAAGTTGGCTAACCCATGGAGTGGGTTTATCTACTGGTCTGATCACTCCTAATGTGGTCAGTCGACTTAACTCCTTCTTCAGTTCAGAGCGTATAGCTATAGGGACTCTCCGATTGGGCATTATAGTTGGTATTGCATCTGGCTTGAGCTGGAGAGTGGCAATGCCCGGCAGCTTGCCCAGTTGATCATCGAATACTTCCTTGTAGCTTTCCTCTATGTTGACTGCTGCGATATGGTGGAAGTTCTTCTGCTTTATCTCCACAAGGCCCATTTGTATGCTTGCCCACAGGCCAAGCAGTGGCTGGCAATCATCTCCATCCCTAAACACTACAAGTTTCACTGAGTAGGCTTGCTGCGTTTTGGGTTTTTTTTTTATCTTTCTTCGGCATACACCAAGTGGCTTCATCAAAGACCCATTCCACATCGACAAAACCCCTTTGTATGGTTGCATCCTTTTTGCAAACCTTTCAGGGAGAGTATTAATGGATGTCCCTGTGTCAATCTGGAAAATAATTTCTTTCTTGTTCAAAAGCATAAGGCACTTGGCATCTTTTGCCTGTTTTGTTTTCTGGGGTGTTGAGGATGTATCAAGTTGGTTTACCCGTGGTGGAGGTGCAATACGTTTCTTGCTTCCATACATCCGTGTGCTCTGTCTCTGTTTTCGCATCCTTCTGTCTTTGTTGGGACATTTGGATTCAAAATGTCCTTTCTCATTACATGCATGGCATAATTTGCCATGGGCTGGGCATCTGTTGCACTTTGGCACGTGTGCGTAGCCGCAGAATTGGCATTCTCTTTTGGAGATGGGTTCCTTTATTTGACTGGTTTCATATACTCTCATTACCTGGGCTGTATCCAGTCCCATTCCTTGGCTGTGGGTTGAGGCCATTTCAGCCGCTCTGCATATGTCAACACTCTTCTGTAGAGTCAGGTGCTGTATCTTCAGTAGCTCCTGCTTGGTTAATTGCTCACGTACACCTTCTACAGTTTGGTCCCGCAGAAGTGAGTCACTGCATTGGGTACAGAAATTGCAAGTCTTCGACAGTACCCTTAAATCATTGTAGAACTTGTCGAAAGCCTCTCCCTCACCCTGTTTCCTCTGACGGAACGCAAATCTCTCATATGTTTCATTGAGAATTCCAACGGAATACTCCTCCAGAGCTTGTAGTATGTCATCTACAGTGCGCTCAGTCTCCGGGGTGTCGAACTGCATGCCCTGGTATATTTTCATGGCATCATCGCCCAAACAGTTCTCCAGAAGGGCAACCTGAATTTCTCGTGGTTTATGGTCCAGACGTGTCAATAACGAGTAGTTGGACCATCGTTTATGGAATATTTTTCACGAGTCTGCCTTATTCCCACTAAATACGAGTCGCTCTGGGGGCCTTATGTGTAAGCCGGACATATCGTTAGTCAATGACATGGTATCATTTGCAGCAGTCATATTCTCTTCGGCGGACATCGCCGTCAAGCAGAAGTGTTTTGATTTGAACGTTAATTAATGCAAAGAGGCAGGGAAAAAAGTTTTGGCAAAAATCACTTGCGACAGCAACTCGATATCAATAATAATGATCGTAAAAATAACAGACTGCCGGGACCATAAGGCGCCATTACTGGAGCGACTGACAAATAAAAGAAAAGATAGCAGAAGTTAAAACCAAAAGTAATACTGCTTACACGTTCTTTGATGATTTGTCGGTCTCCTTGGATGTCATTAATTCCATAAACACCGCGGCTACCCTGTTACGTCCACAGGTTAATATCAGAGTGAAGACGACACGGAGTTAGGATGTAATAGCAGCTTTATTGAGTGCCATGTTTTTTCATACAGGCAGTCTTCCTCCTTTTTCGGAGAGTTCATAGAAAAATCAGGTGGGGGCAGTGGTGGGGGTTTAGCTATACGCAACAGTAGAGTAGCTAAGGTTTTTTCTTCAATGCAAATTACTCCTCCTTTATCCAAACTCACTGAGTGCTTCATTATATTTATATGGTTACTTTTTCGTATGCAGCCGATTTAGTATTTAGCTTTCTACATATGCCTTTTCCATACACAATATATTATGACTACAGTTGCAGATCTGAATGCTCCCTTATTCTGGAATCGCTCATTGGAATAACTTGCTTCTCCACTACATAGATTATGATCGTGTACGTTCACTTTCAAGATTAGCAGATCGTCCAAAAACAGACACCTATCCTTTTCGCAATCTGGCCGCCTTCTTATACTAATAGCATGAACACAAACTGTGTTTTATCATATCGTCATATAAAATTGCTGTCCTTTCCTTCGTTTTCACACTCATTTAATGATATCTTACAACATTATCCTGGCTCAGATGCATAATCTACACAAAAATGCAGATTTCATTCACATACTTCCAAAAACAGGCATGGGCTATTCTTTCCCTGACAATGCTACATGAACACATGCTTCTTTACATGTATAAATTTATGTATTTATTCTTTTTATTTTTTCCATGTGTTCCTACATTTTCTTTTTTTTCTTTTTTCCTTTATTCTTTTCCACACAAACTGAACAAGTTTCTTTCGCATGTTTCACAATTATTTTTTTCATTACAAATAAACTTTCCCGGCTTTTTGAGTTTCGGTAACTTAAATAAGATATTCATTACACAGAAATTTGCATAGCATTCACTATTTCATCATTTGGACCCCCCCCTTTTTTTTGTTTTGTTTTAATTATTTCTGGGGGTAGAGATATTAAATTACAGCAATTTCAGTGATATCTGTTTAATCTGTTGTTAGGTGAAAGTTTAGAATGGGTTTCTCTGATACTGTCACTTAAAAATCCACTTCCCTTCAAGTACATATTTACTTCTATTTTTTGTTTTAGTTATGTCTTCTATTTTTTTTTTAATTCAGTTTATTCATATTCTGAAAAAAAACAAAAAAAAAAACAAAAAAACAACAATCTTCAAAGCAATCGGAAACTATATATTGTGAATATTTTACGATTCTTTCATTTACAAATCAAGATCTTCTACGTTTTTAGCTTCGGTAAATTGTATAAATACGGAATTTATTGAAAGAAAATTATATACATTTAGCTTTTTATCGATTGAATTTTTTCCCCCCATTTTTATTTCGAAAGGGAGAAACGAAATTACACCAATTTCTGTGATACTGTATCTTTTGTTTATTTAGTTGTTAGATAAAAGTACAGAATAATTTTTAAAATTCTTATACTATTATTTAAGCACGCTACCTTCTCTGTATATGTACTGAAAGTTGTTTGGGGGTATGGGGTTGAAAAACATTCATTATTGGGCCATTTGTGAGGTTTTGTTTTTCGTTTCAACAATACATTACAATTCATCATAAACTCATTTAAACGTGTAATCTATTATATAAATCTCACCTGTCTGTTTAAATGTATGTATGTATGTATGTATGTATGTATGTATGTATGTATGTATGTATGTCTGCCTAAAACTTTCGACAGAGGTGACAGATTTTCAGGAGATCGGTATCGTTTTAGAGCTCGACCCTTCGGGCGACAAATATCGAAAAATTGGCTAAAAACAATAATTTCTTCATCCTAAACTAAGCACTTTTCTACAAGGAGGAGTCGCTTTTTTTCGACAATATTTTCAAAAGTCATTCCTCTCTTTTCAATTGACTAGCCTTACTTTAAACCTTCACCACTTCCGGTTTTGAGATGGACACAACGGCAAAGACGTCTTTTTTTTTTTCACATTCTTTTCCTCCTTGGCAGTATGGGTTCGAGCCTCCCTACCACTTTTTTTTTTTGCTCAACACACACCTCCAAACACCCGAGCAACGCCGGGCTTCCAGGCTAGTCTATAATATAAATCCCATCTGTCTGTTTAAATGTATGTATGTATGTATGTTTGTATGTCTGCCTAAAACTTTGGACAGAGGCGATGGATTTTCACAAGATCAGTATTGTTTTGAAGCTCGATGCTTTGGACGACAAATATCAAAAAATTGGCTAAAAACATTAATTTATTCAGCCTCAACTGGTCACTTTTCTACAAGGAGGGGTTGTTTTTTCCGCCGATATTTTCGAAAGTCATCCCTTCTTTTCAATTGACTAGACTCAATTTTAACCTTCATCACTTCTGGTTTGACTATGGATGCAACAGCAAAGACGTCACGTTTTTTTTTCATGTTCTTTTCCTCCTTGGCGGTATGGGTTTGAGCCAGCCTGCATCACTTTTTTTGCTCAACGCACACCTCCAAACACCTGGGCAGTGCCAGGCACCCAGGCTAGTCCAATATATAAAGGCAAAATGGGCGCATGCGTTTGTATATGTCTATGAAAGGCTTTTTGGCTGGAGGTTCTCGTGTCGGTTAGATTCCGGAAGAAGTTTTCTTATACTTTCTAGATCGTAATATCTTAGATTTGCAAACAGACATTGTCTCTATATTTTTATTTTTGATCGAGTTTTAAAAAATTCCCTCGTTTCGAGTGTTTTTTGTCTTTTTCGTATAAATAAAGCGAAACTAATCGAATGAAAACTGACATCTGGCCTTCTGGCCAATTAGTATCTGTTCTGTAATCGGTCCTTGGTCAATGTAGAGGAAACGCTTCATACTAAGACAATTACGATTTATTTGGATACTGCCAGAGTGCCCCTTTTTTGGGGGGGAGCTGATTTTCCCCTACATTCTGCAAGTCACCTTTTGATTGACTACATAAAATTTGAACGCTTTACACTTCCGCAAACGGACATCATCTCTATCTTGTTTGGATCGAGCTTTAAAAAATTCCCTCCTTTTGAGTGTTTCTTTGTCTTATTTTTATAAATAAAGCAAAGCTAATTAAATGTAACCGCAAACTTACGGCCTTCGCCTAGGTAGTATCTGTTCTGTAATTGGTCCGTGGTCAATGAACGGAATAGAATAAGATTGATAGAAATATATACAAGCATAATACCTGGCGTCGCCCAAGATTGGATCAGATAGGTGGAAAAATATACTAGCAACATACCCAGCGTCGTCCGGGATTGGATGAGAAAGTTGGAAATATACACTAGTAGAATACTTGGCGTCGCCCAGGATTAGATGAGATAGGTGGAAATATATACTAGTAGAATACCCGGCGGCGTCCAGGATAGAATGAGATAGGTTGAAATATATACTAGCAGAATACCCGGCGTTACCCAGGGTTGGATGAGATAGGTGCAAATATACACTAGCAAAATACCCAGCATAGCCCGGGATAGAATGAGATAGGTAGAAATATTTACTAGCAGAATATATGGCATCACCTGGAATAGAATGAAATAAGTGGAAATATATACTAGCAGAATACCTGGCGTCATCTAGAATTAAATAAGAAAAGTGGAATTATATGATATGCATATGATAGCAGAATCCCAGGATTGAATGAGATAGGTGGAAATATATACTAGCAGAATATCTGGTTCACTCGTGATTGAATGAGATATATACTAACAGAACACACAACGTTGTCTGTGATTGAAAAAGACGGGTGGAAATATATATTAGCAGAATACATGGCATCGTCTGGGATTAAATGATTTGGATGGAAATATATACTATCAGAATACCTGGCATTGCCAGAGATTGAATGAGATAAGTTGAAAAATATACTAGCAGTATACTTGGTGTTGCCTTGGATTGAATGAGATAGATGGAAATATATACTAGCAGAATAATGGGTGTTGCATGGGATTGAATGAGACAGGTGGAAATATATACTATAAGGATACCAGATGTCGCTCAGGATTTGATTATGTAGGTGGAAATATATACTAGCAGAATACCCAACATCACCTAGGATTGGATGAGATTAGTGGAAATATATACTACCATAATACACGGCGTCCCCCAGGATTGGATGAAATAGGTGGAAATACATACTAGCAGAATACTTGGCATTGCGCAGGATTGGATGAGATAGGTGGAAATATATACTAGCAGACTACCCGGCGTCCTAGGATTGGATGAGATAGGTGCAAATATATATTAGCAGAATACTCTGCATCGCCTGGGATTGAATGAAACTGTGGGAAATATATGCCAGCAGAATACCCGGCTTTGTTGAGATTGAATGAGTTAGGTTCAAATATATACTAGCAGAATACCTTGCATTGTGTGGGATTGAATGAGATTAATGGAAATACAGAATACCTGGTGTCGCACGGGAGAGAATGAAATAAATACTAGCATAATATTCTGTCACCCTGAATTGGATTAGATAGGTTGAAATATAATCTTGCAGCACACCTGGTGTGATCTAGAATTGGATGAAATAAATGGAAACATATACTAGCAGAATTCTTGGCATCGCCCAAGATTGAATAAGAAAGGTGGAATTATATACTAGCGGAATACCCGGCGTCCCTGGAATTTAATGAGATAGGTGGAAATATATACTTCAGAATACACAACGTTGCCTGGATTGAATAAGATAAGTTGAAATATATAATAGCAAAATATACAGCGCCGCTCAGGATTGAATGAGATAAAACAAAATATATACCTGCCATTGCTCAGGATTGAAAGAGATAGGTGGAAAAATATATCTAGCAGAATATCCGGTGTTGCCTAGGATTGAATGAGATAGGTGGAAATATATACTAGCAGGATACCGGGTGTTGCATGCGAGTGAATGAGATCGGTGGAAATATATACTAGCAGAATATCTGGCGTCGCCCATAATTGAATGAGATAGGATGAAAAATATATTAGCAGAATACCCAACGTCGCCCAGGATTGGATGAAATAGGTGGAAATATATACTAGCAGAATACCCAGCATCACCCAGGATTGGATAAGATAGGTGGAAATACATACTTTCAGAATACTTGGTGTGGCATGGAATTGAATGAGATGTGGGAATATATTCTATCAGACTAATTAGGTCACCCGAGATATAATGAGATAAGTGGAAATATACACTAGCAGAATACCCGGCGTTTTCAGGATTAAATGACATAGGTGGGAATATATACTAGCAGAATATCCAGCATGACCCTGGATAAAATGAGATAGTTAGAGATTTATACAAGCAGAATACATGGCGTCGAGTGGGATAGAATGAGGTAGGTGGAAATATATACTAGCAGAATACATGGCGTTCAGTGGGATAGAATGAGATAGGTGGAAATATATACTAGCAGAATACACGGCAACGCTCTGGATTGAATGAAATAGGTTGAAAAATATACTAGTAAAATACTTGGTATCACCTGAGATTGAATGAGATAGGTGGAAATATATACAAGCAGAATACTGAGTGTGGCACGGAATTGAATGAGATCAGATGAAATATATACAAACAGAATACCTGGTGTCGTCTGGGATTGAATTAGATAGGTGGAAATATATACTAGTAGAATACCCGGCGTTGCCCAGGACTTAATGATATAGGTGGAAATATATACTAGCAGAATACCTGGCATTGCCCAAGATTGGATGAGATTAGTGGAAATATATACTAGCATAATACATGGTGTAGCCCAGGATTGGATGAGATAGGTGGAAATATATACGAGCAGACTACCTCGCTACCCGGGATAGAATGAGAGAGGTGGAAACATATACACTAGCAGAATACCCATTGCCCAGGATTGGATGAGATAGGTGCAAATAAATATATGCAGATTACCCCGTGTCGTTCGGGATTGAATAAAATTGTTGGAAACATATACCAGCAGAATACCTAACGTTGCCCGAGATTGAATGAGTTAGGTGAAAATATATACTAGCAGAATACCCGTCGTTGCCCAGAATTGAATGAGATTGATTTAAAATATATACTAGCAGGATACCCGGCGTCACCTGGGATTGGATGAGATAGGTTGAAATATATAATAGCAGCATATGGCGAATGATGCAACGGCAAAGCTGTCACATTTTTTTTGCACATTCTTTTCCTCTTTGGCAGTAAGGGTTCGAGCCTGCCTCCTGCCTGCCTGCCTGCCTGCCTACTACCACTTTTTTTTTCTCAACACAAACCTCCAAACACCTGGGCAACGCTGGGCACTCAGGCTAGTTTCTAATAAAAGAAAAGAGGTGGAGCAGAAAACAAGTGATATATATATATATATATATATATATATATATATATATATATATATATATATATATATATATATATATGTCTGGGATCTCCTAGGCAGCATTGGCAAGCAATAAAAGGGGGTGGTAAAAAAGTGTGAAAAAATAAAGTGGGCATTAATGGAATTAGTGAATTCAAACTTTTTAAATGGTCTTTGCTGAAGTGAATACAAAAACCAGAAACTGTAAAAAGTTCTGATTTTATTGAAGCTGAAAGAACGTCACATGAAAAACAGCTAGAAGGCTATTTTTCAATTGATAGTGAGAAACCGATAACAGTGACACAGAACAAACTGATATAGAAGAACATTATGGTACAGCAAGAAGAGTTTGAAGTCTCGACCACCAGCACTGCCATTAATTTGTCAACATTTAATGATGTGTCATCGTAGCAAATTCCTGTGCCTGATAGTGTCAGAATTGATATCATAAGGGGAAGTGAGCCATTCCAGAATAAGCAGGGGTCTTTTAAGGCAATTAAAAGGCCAGGCACAAAGATTAAAGGTGAATTGTGGCAACTTTTTACAACCTGGTTTTATTCCTCATTATCAAATTGCGACAGTCTGCTATGATCATGAATGGCTTACTCGCTGTGTGATGAGAAGTTGTACTGCTTTTGCTGTCGGATTTTGCCAAAGATGACAAGGCTCTTGGAATGTTTACTTTCGTCACTGGTTTTGAAGCCTGGTGGAAGCTAAATCCAGAAATTATTGAGCATGAACAATCGAAGGATCATTTATCGTGCTGGGAGAAGTGGAAAACGCTGGCTTCAGGACTCCAGCTGCAAAAAAAAAAAACTGTCAATGCAGCGCACATTTTCTTGATGGAGAAAGAGAAAAGGAAGTTCAGAGACATTCTGCACAGAGTTTTAGATGTGATACTTTTTCTTGCATGACAGAACCTGGCATTTAGAGGACATCGCGAGAATATGTCCTCATTAAACAAACGTGACTTCTTGGAGCTTGTTGAATTGTTACCTCATTACAATGTAGTGTTAAAGGAACATATTTTCAGCCTCCAGCAAAGTGTGGATAGTCAGGTAATATGTCACAGAACGACTTTATTTCTCTTTTGGCAAAATATGTTATTGGAAAACTCGTTGCTGGCATCAAAAATGCAAAGTACTTTGGCATACTTTTTGATAGCACACTATACATTTCACATGCAGATCAAATGTCAACAGTGATCAGATATGTACATATCAGCAATTGTGATGTTGAGTCATTCCTGGGATATTTACATTTGAAAGGTAAAGCAATTACTGCATTGACTTAAGATATCCTTGAGAAATTAGAAAACGAAGGACTAGATATTGAGTTCTATTGCAGTCAAGGGTATGATAATACTGCAAACATGGCCAGAATCTGTAGGGGACTAGGATATATAAATACCCCAATCCCGTTAAAAAATAATAATGAAACGAATGGGAATTGAAGGAAACAAAGACTCAATAAATGGATAGGATAAATGTCGTTTATTTGCTGTTGAAAGAAATGAACATTTTAGTTATAACATGTCCGCGCATGGGAAGAGAAATAAATGTTGTAGGAAAATTGAGAATGGTAGTCCAGCGTGTAGACAAAGGAGAGGATATCAGAGTTGTCATCAGTTAGTAGTCAGCGACGCGAAGATGTTCTTAGTGGCCAGTAGTAGGTGGAAAGAGAAAGAGTGAGAATGTATACATACAGTATTTAGCTCATGCCCCATACATAGTAGGAAGTGGGCGTGAGGTGCGCGTGCGCGCGCGCCAAAGCGGCGGTGGCTGTTAGCCCAACCTCTCTCGTTGAGAGTTGGTTCTAAAGAGGATTAGAAACAGCTTATCGCCTTGTTTTTATACTCGTTTCCAGAGTGTATTTTGCGCATGTGTATTTCCTTAGAAAGCGGAAGTGACGTCGTCCATGTGCGTGATCGTGTTCGCGTGTGTGAGTACATGTGTGTACGTAAGTGTGTGTGTATATATATGTGAATGTGAGTGTATGTACGCGAACGTGAATAAGTGTACATGTGTGGACGTGGGGCGTATGTTTGTGTGCGCGTATGTATATGACAGCTTGAAATATGAATGTGTTTTGTGTGAGACTTGAAAAAGGCTCGTACAAATACTCCCCTTCCTAGGAAAAAAAATATATACATGCAATGTATATATATTTATGTATAAATATATATATATTTTTTTGTGAGTAATGTTTTCGGCAGTTGATTTTTTTGCCCTGCTTTTTTTTTTTTTTTTTTTTGTGGGTGTGGTTGTTTGAAAAAAACGTCACAAAGGAACGGAATGTCAAAAAAAGTAAAAAAAAGTATTTACTTAGGCGTGGAAAATGCGTTTACTCTTTTTTTTTGGCTGACATTTGTTGGTTTGGTTTCTGTTGTGTGTTGACATGTGCAAAGCCTTGCTTGGACAGAGAAGTGAATTGTTCCGTTTGGAAGGAAAATTTTTTGTTTCGTGTTGACGGTGTCGTGTGTGTGTGTCCAATTGACGGTAGCTTCGCATGGTTCTGCGGTAATGTGTGCATCGTTTGGACGGGTGCTAGTCGCGCGTTTGTTCTTGTTGAACGGGGTCTGGTTACTGTTGTCTTCGCAAGTGCGTCTGCGGTAATGTGTGTACATTGTCTGTACGGGCGTTTGTTGTGTAGTCGTTCGTGGTTGCCGGCTGTCAACGAAACTTCCAAGTTTTGAGTTTATCCACGTGCGTCGTGCATCTCAACTCATATTGTTGATTCAACTTCTTCCTATGTGTTGATAGGGATGTCTTGTTTCTTTGTTGCTGCGTCTGCTGTGCGGGAGGGAATTGCATAGGCCTATGTGATTTTGCTCCTCGCGTTTGTTGCAGGGTAATGTCAGGAAACCGTGAAAATGTTTGTCAAGCTCGAATTTGTTTTTAAATTCGATATGAAAGTCGACAGCTCCGTGTTCGTTTTTTTTTTTTTTTTTTTTTTTTTTGCAGAGTCTGACAAGGGTTCGTCATTGTAGTTGGTAGTAGTTATTCCTGTGGGTAATGGTTTGGTTCGCTTGGTTTTCGTTGTTGAGAAGTTCGTTTTTTTCTTTATCAAATAAAACGCGCGTCTCGCTCAAAACAATTAATCTCAAAACGGTAGGGTCGCCATGCTTGTTCGTTCCCAGTAAGTCGGGCACCAGTTTGTTGTGGACTTGTGACATAGGAGGAAATGCGTGCTCCTCTCGCGTTCCGAGGGAAAATGAATTGTCTCGAGGAAGAAACGAACGACGTGTTAAATTGAATTAAACGAACAGGAATTTCTTTGGTGAAAGAAACAAGCGAAAGAAAAGGGTACCACACGTGGTTAGTTTTGCGTGAGTCTTTCGCTGATAGCTGGTGAGAAAGAAAGTTTATAGCTTGGCGTGCGTCTCTCGTTAAGTGGTGAAGAGGGAAAGTTTATCTTTGTAGAGAAAGAGTCTGTGTGTGTATGAGTGCTTCATTCAACCTCATCCATTTCATTTAAATAACGGGGTAACCAAATTTGGAGGGGACTAGGATATATAAATACCCCAATCCCGTTACAAAATAATAATGAAACGAATGGGAATTGAAGGAAACAAAGACTCAATTAATGGATAGGATAAATGTCGTTTATTTGCTGCTGAAAGAAATGAACATTTTAGTTATAACATGTCTGCGCGTGGGAAGAGAAATAAATGTTGTAGGAAAATTGGGAATGGTAGTCCAGCATGTAGACAAAGGAGAGGATATCAGAGTTGTCATCAGTTAGTAGTCAGCGACGCGAAGGTGTTCTTAGTGGCCAGTAGTAGGTGGAAAGAGAAAGAGTGAAAATGTATACATACAGTCTTTAGCTCGTGCCCCATACGTTGAGAGTTGGTTCTAAAGAGGATTAGAAACAGCTTATCGCCTTGTTTTTATACTCGTTTCCAGAGTGTATTTTGCGCATGTGTATTTCCTTAGAAAGCGGAAGTGACGTCGTCCATGTGCGTGATCGTGTTCGCGTGTGTGAGTACATGTGTGTACGTAAGTGTGTGTGTATATATATGTGAATGTGAGTGTATGTATGCGAACGTGAATAAGTGTACATGTGTGGACGTGGGGCGTATGTTTGTGTGCGCATATGTATATGACAGCTTGAAATATGAATGTGTTTTGTGTGAGACTTGAAAAAGGCTCGTACAAATCTACAGTGGTGTGCAAAAAAAGATCCAGGACATTAATCCAAGGGCCGTTTTTGTACCTTGTTCTAATCATTTTTTTGAACCTTTGTGGGAAACATTTGTTTTCTAACAATCCCTCTTGTGTAACATTTTTTGGAAGTTTGAGGAGCTGTACACTTTTTTGGCTCTGTCAACCCATCGCTGGGGTGTGTTAGTAAAGTACACAGATCTTACAGTGAAGAAATTGGCACAACTCGCTGGAGTGCACATGCTGATGCAGTGAAGCCGATGAAACAGAGGTTTAACCAGTTTGTAAAAGTTATTGAAGCTCTGTGTGATATCGAAGAAAGCAACGAGACAAGAGGTGCTGCACACAATCTGTTGCAGCTATATGCGACTTATCTTTTATCGCTTTTTGTTATTCTGGAGTGACTTTTTACAAAAAGTAAACATAGCTCAGATAACGGGAATTTTATCATGACATCGAATGAAGGTTATCACATTGCACAACAAGAAGGAAAAAAGAAAAAACGAAAGAATACTACGATAAACAAGAATTTTTTTTTTTTAATGCATGGGAAAGTAAATAGAGAAAGAAAGGTATAGTCAGTTTTATGTTCACCAATAACAGTGTCTGCCAAATTAGTCCCTCTGGCAGTTCTTAAAGAACTCTATTAACAATATTGTAAGGGATAGCAGGGGTAAGAATATAGGTGTAGTCAGGACTTACTGCATGTCAAAGAACTTAAATAAAATACGTCAAGACTTAATCTTTTTAAAAGAGAGTGTATGTAAATTACCTCCCTTACACCATTAACTTAAATGTTCTCATTCAAGAAAATTTCAAGCCTCTTGGTTCTGTAATCCAAGAAAATAATCCAAATCTTCTGTGGTATAATGCATTTCTATAAAAGATTCCTTGGTTCCTTTTGAGTTGTGAATTCTAACGCTCACTGGAGTTAGTGTTCTTTTTTACAAGACCAATTCTAGGCCTTAAAATAGTTCTTTCTTCCTCGGTGAAGAGGTCATTGAAATTTCGTTTACAACTCTGATTTTTTTTAAACAGTCTTCTTTAACTAATTCTGTGTCGTCTTCCTTGACGAATCTCAATTGTAGAAAAAGAAACCAAACCACTGGTTTCTCTTGTTCAAACTTTCGATTTTTAATGTCTTTTCTCCTGATGCAGGATAGCAAGCCGACTTCTTTCTCGTGTTCAAACTTGGAACAAAATGGCGCACACATCTCCTTTGATTAATCGAAAGGCACGCATTTAACACGTGATACAACAAGCAGTAGCAGCACAAGATACACCAAGAAGGGGAGGGATAAAGAAGGGGTGGGAGAGAGAAGGAAAGATAGAAGGTGTAAAATAAAATTTCTACACAGAAGTACATGCAAACAACAGGTATTACTCTGAACATGATTACTATCAAACTAAAAGCCCTCAAGGTCTTTTTGGAAGAGCATAGTACAAATATTGTTAATAATGCCACCCAGCAAGCACTTGCAAATTGTGAAGAACTACAGAGAGGAGAATCAGAAGAACAGAATGCCAGGAGAGGAGGCAAGAAATGCTAGATTATCATTGCAGCAGGAGACTAAGAAAGGCAATGTCTTGCAATGTCAGTGACTTAACCGTTTCCAGTTTATCGAGTTGGATACCAGAGTATAGACAGTGAATGACATTTTGTTGACTATTTTGCCATTCAGCCAGATCATATTTGTGCTGGCGAAGAAGAAATACAGTTGTCTGTTACCAAGCTGTGTATGATGAGCTATCTGAAGAAGACTTTTGTCTAGAAATTCCACGGATAAGGTGACACCTTCAAGCAGCGGAAATAAACTTGGAGGAAGTTAAGCACTGGATTGTACTGCAATTGCTACAGTTTATCATCAAGTGGGACTTTGTTGAGTCATTGTCATATCTTACACTGGCTCTAAAATTCTTTCTAACAATATGTGTTTCCGTGGTATCATGTGAAAGAAGTTTCTCCAAAATGAAACATAAAAAAATTACTTCCATAAACCAGTTGAAACTGTCGAATCTGGCTGTTCTGTCCATTGAAAACGAACTTACAAGACAAATAGATATTGACAATGCCATTAACCAGTTTGTCACAAGGAAAGCAAGAAAACATTCATTTTAGGATTATAATATCGAAGGTACATTCGTTTGTGAATTGCCGTGTTTGGCATTTAAATGTTCTGAAAGTGAACATTTGCTTTTAAAGATCAAAGTACGATGGGGTGTAGCGTTTTATTTAATGTTATTTTATTTAATATTTAATAAAAATATTTGTTGGGATTTGTTCTCGCTTTGTAACACTCTATTTTATTTATTTTTTGTTTTTGTTTTTGTTTTATATAAATACAATTACAAACCATAATGAAAAATGGAAGAAACGAAAATTTCTTTTTCTTTTACACATGTCTATTTAAAATTATATATGATGAAACAAAACTGTAAAAATAGTATAAAAGATTTTGCGGTACTTATGCAATTTTGTTACCATGATTTTTCTGCACTTTTACAGGCATTTCCGTGCAGATATCGAGAAGAATAGAGATATGGCAATGCAGAAACTCGATGAAGACCAAAACCCAAATAACGCAAAATAGTTGCTAATATATCTTAAGGAGAAAATAATTAAAACATCACTAATAATATTAAACTTTTATTTTAACAAGAAAGCCAAAACGAGATAAAAGAATTTAAACTAGATATGAAGAAAAACTTTTTGCATATGTCTTTTTATGAAACCTTATAATTAAATTTTTTATTTATTTATTTATTGTTGTTTTGCCGCCATTGTTGTTTCTTTTCTGGGCGGTGGGGGGGGGGCATTGTTATGAATTTTTTCTCGTCAGTTTTTTTTTTTACCGATAGTTAATAGTCATGTTTATGTTTTTTATTTTTAGTTTTAATGATTTTTTTAATGTAGAGTATTGGATGGTTGGCAAATTTTCTTTTGCTGCAAGAGCAGACGATAACCGTGAAAGTAGAGAAGAGTGTATGGAGAAAGTGGAAGGAAGCTGAGAGTAATATTGAGCTACCTGGTTCATTATGCAGGCAAAAGGATCGTTGAATTTCTGTCTACACATGAACTCTGTCAGGGAGCTTTCTAATAGTTCCCTTTTGGTCCCACATTTGATTTTATTTCTTGCTTTTGCAGACCACCTGTGTGACATTTAGTCTAGCTACACCACTGCAAGTGGTTTCTAAAGGGGTGAGTAAAACAATTCTGACTATGTGATGAAACTGTGTTGTTGTTCTTGAGGCTGAACTGAGTTGTTAACATGTGATTAGTCGTAAATCTATAATAAAAAAGCGAAAATGTGTGTGTGTTTGTGTGTGTGTGCCTTTGTTTTGTATGTCCGCCAAAGTTTTTTTTCGGGGGTGGGGGGTGGTGAGCGCCCGGAGGGGTCACTAAATATTACAACTTTTATATACTGATTGACAGAATGAGGTCGTCTAAATCTTTTATCATGCTACAAAATTTGTGCTGTGATTTCATTTTCTCTACTACTACTAATACTATGGCGTGATGTTTGACCTAGAAAGCCATACATTGACGTTCGTTTAAGCATCTGCTTTTTAAACGTTTAATTTCACGCTTCCTCACTTCTCTGCCTGCATAGCATCGTGGTAAGTTGTCGGGCTATTCGCCTCAGGACTTCGAGTTCGAGCCTACCTCCTTACCAAATTTCTTTTTCTTTTTCTTTTACACCCGCGAATCTATATATATAAAAGCCAAAATGTGTGTTAGTGTGTGTGTGCGTGTGCGTGTGTGTGTGTGTGTGTGTGTGTGTGTGTGTGCATTTTTGTGTATGTTCGCCAAAGGCTTTTTCGCCGGGCTTCTCGGTCAGCTAACTCATTCTTAAAACTGTTTATAAGTTGTCTAAATCATAATATCTACGACGTAAGAATGGGGGTTGTGGCTATCTTTAATTTACCCGACTTTTACACACTATTTTCGATCATCGCGTCTTCGTTATGCTTTTCAGTATAAAAAAAGCGAATGATGGGGTGGGGGAAACAGAAACATCCCGTCAGATCATCGAAGTTAAGCAACGTTGACTCTCGCTAGTGCCAGATGGGTGACCATTTGGGAATTCTAGGTGCTGTATGTGATTTCTGCTTATCTCAGCATTGTTTCCAGTAGTCCTGAACCTTCACTTGCCACTGGTATTCAACAATGTTGACTCAAAAGAAGTGTGGTTGGAGATTGTGTAACTCTTGCCACAAAAATTTTACATGTAGGCATCCATGTGGGTATTCATAGTCTATCAAGACTGAAGGAAGCCTTTGTTTTTATGTATGTATGTATGTATGTATGTATGTATGTCTGCCTAAAACTTTCGACAAAAGCGACGGATTTTCACAAGATCTGTATCGTTTTGAAGCTCGACCCTTCGGATGACAAATATAGAAAAATTGGCTAAAAACATTAATTCTTTCACCCTCAACTGGGCACTTTTCTACAAAAAGTGGTCGCTTTTTTCGCCGATATTTTCGAAAGTCATCCTCTCTTTTTGATTGACTAGCCTTAATTTAAACCTTCCCACTTCCAATTTGGTGATGGATGCAATGGCAAAGGCGTCACATTTTTTTCATGTTCTTTTTCTTCCTTTTTGGGTTCGAGCCTGCCTGCCTATTACCATTTTTTTTCTTTATTTTGGCTCAACACACACCTCCAAACACCCGGGCAACACCAGACACCCAGGCTAGTTTAATAGTATATTAACTATTTCTATCAGAATTTTAAAATGTTCTATTTATTATTAAGGGGGTGCATAATATGTACATTTTCAAAGCTGTGACGTTTCTCAGTTTTCCAAATAATTTCAGAAACGCAAATAATTTTATACTCACTAGCAATAACTTTAACTACATTCACTTTTTAATCGTTTCAAAGTTTTTTCCCATCTCGTTTTGATTACAGGACTTATTTCAGATGAAGTAGGGAATAAGGACCCTGACTGGCTTCACTGCAAAGAAAGAAAAAAGGGACACATTTCGGTTGACACCAGTTTGACCTTGACCTTCACACACACATTGGCTCACTGGTCGGGATACTTATTCCCTACTTCATCCCTTATTTTTATCTATAACAACTTTACAATACTGTTTATTTAACTGTTACATGAAAGAACCGAAACTTTTATTATTCGTTTTTCACTTTCACCAATACATTACAATTTGTTATTACATAATTTATTACTGCCATTTAATCAAATCAGAACTGTACTAATTCAATAATAATTTGACATTATTCTATTTTTTTGCCGGGGAGAGGTGATTCATACACTTACAATCCCAGGTGATTCATACACTCATCCAATCCCAGGCAATACTGGTTATTCTGCTAGTATATATTTCCACCTATCTCATCCAATCTCGGACGATGCCGGGTATTCTGCTAGTGTCACCCGCTTCAGCCGGTCGGTTGAGACGATCGTCGATCTCAGAACTCTTCCACTCCAATTATGGCAGCCTGAAAACGACCCGACTCTGGCGGTTTGCAGCTCACTATTTTCGTCCTTCCAGTGACCACTGCTGGTGATAATTCTTAGCCGTTTTAATGTTGCTGGTATTGGTAGTGACAGAATTATCAGTTGGTCGTCTAAATTTATACTCCGGACCTGACGTTGTGCACCCGCTTACCGGCGAACATCGCCGATAAGAGAGCCGTGGATTTTAGTGTGGTGAAAAAGGAAATAAAAACGATTCCACACACGAATAAACAATTAATCTGGGTTTATTCACAATAATAATGGTCTAATAATATTTCAGAGTTTGAAGGAAGTTGGCTGTAGCTATTTTAAAACAGTAGCTTGTGACTCGAGTTCAGATAAGTTTTTCGGCCATTGGAGATACGTGTTTTAAGTCAAAAGCCCTCTCTGCCCGACTTTAACACCATCTGAATTCGCCAAAATCGAATTCTCTCTTCTCCTTCTCTTCTCCCCCTCCTCTCTTCTCCTTCTGTTCTTTTCTCTGTGTTCGAGGAATATATACATATCCATCAATGCTCTTTAAACATCACGAGTTTGTATTTGTTTACAACAAGAAAACTTGCCTGTCATCAGCTTTCAAACCTTGTTTTCTAAAATAAACAACCGCCTGTCATTTCATCTCGAATTCTGTGTTTCAAAATAAACAGCCAGCTCACTCCAAACTCTGACCGTTACAACAATAAGTATCTCTTGACATACTTTTTCCTTTGTCTGTTCTAACCAAAGAGTCATTTGATCGTCCTATTTTTTCGTTCTTTTGGCTCTTTCTCTATAACGGCATATCAACCCCATAACTTGGTTACACTAGTATATATTTCCATCTATCTCATCCAATCCTGGACGACGCCAGATATACTGCTAATATATGTCACCCATCTGATAATGACGAAGCTCATTGTTGCTTAACTTTGGTGATCTACATAAAGCATTTTGTATTCCGATGTAGTCACCCATCTGATAATGATCAAAACCTTGATTGCTTAACTTTGGTGATGTATATGAAACACTTGGTATTCACTAATGGTCAGCCATCTCATACTGATCAGGCAAACTGTTGCTTAACTTTGGTGATCTACATGAAACACTTTTTACTCACAAATGGTCGTGCATCTTATACTGACTAAGCACAGCATTGTTTAACTTTGCAGATATACATAAAGCGCTTTCTATTCACAAATGTTCACCCACCTAATACTGACCAGGCTCAATGTTGCTTAACTTTGGTGATCTAAATAAAGCATTTGATATTCCCAAGTAGCCACCCATTAATTACTTCACCATCAACTCGGCACTTTTCTAGAAAGAGGGGTCGCTTTTTTTGCCGATATTTTTTAAAGTTATCCCTCTTTTCGATTGACTAGCCTAAATTTAAACCTTTGTCACTTTCTGGTTTGGTGATGGACACAACGGCAAAGACATCACTTTCTTTTTTTGTTTTTTTTACGTTTTTCTTCCTTGGCAGTATGGGTTCGAGCTTGCCTGCCTACTAACACTTTTTTTTTACTCAATACACTCAAACACATGGGCAACGCCAGTCACCCAGGCTAGTTTATTATATAAATCTCACCTGTCTGCTTAAATGTATGTATGTATGTATGTATGTATGTATGTCTGCTTAAAACTTTCGACAGAGGCGACAGATTTTCACGAAATCTGTATTGTTTTGAACCCCGACCCTTCGGATGACAAATATAGAAAAATTGGCTAAAAACATTCATTCCTTCACCCTCAACTGGGCACTTTTCTACAAGGAGAGGTCGCTTTTTTTCACCGATATTTTCGAAAGTCATCCTCTCTTTTTGATTGACTAGCCTTAATTTAAACCTTCGCCAGTTACAGTTTGGCAATGAATGCAATGGCAAAGACGTCACGCTTTTTTTCATGTTCTTTTCCTTCTTCGTGGTACGGGTTCAAGCCTACCTTCCTAGCTAGATAATGACCAAGCTCAATGTTGCTTAACTTTGGTGATCTACATAAAGCATTTGGTATTCCCAAGCAGTCACCCATCTGATAATAACCAAGAACTTGTTTTTTTTGTTTTTGTTTTTTTTACTCATGTTCACCCCTTACAAAGCATATCGCCACTTGGATGTAAGAGGCTACTATTTGGGGCCATGTCTAGGAAAGATTAACAAGATATTTGTTTATGTTACATTTAAACTTCTGCACATCAGTACAGCCAGGGAAGCAGGCAGCAGGAAGGGAATTCCAAAGTCTAGCTGTTCAAGGGAAGAAACTATTAGAATAAAAGCTTTCTGGGATTTAGGGACAACAATAGTGAAGGGGTGAGATCTTATTGCTAAGACGATTTGTTGGGGATATGTACGTTGAGGAGGTACAAGTGAAACAAGTTCATAGGAACATATTCCATTGAAATATTTGTAAAACAGGCACAATGATGCAACTAGCTGGAGCTTAGTTCATAAAGTCGGACATTAGATTGACAACTCTTTTTTGGACTTTATCTAAGAGGGAGAGACTAGTGGTAGATGCACCAGCCCAGATGTGGCAACAATATTCCATGCATGGGTGAATGGTGGCCTTTAAAGGTACAGGATCCTCTCAGGCTTGAGTAGTTTTCTAGCGTGATAGAGAGAACCCACCTTCTTTGCAGAAGCTTTTTCAATATCCTTTATGTATTTGTTCCAGTTCATATTGCCCGCAAATGTTAGGTCGAGGAGTTTGAAGGTAGAATTCTCAGGTAGGGTGCTATTTGTCATGGATATAGGAGGTTGGAGAGGCGTCTTGTGATTGTTAAAGGAGAGCAGCTTAGTTTTACTAGCATTAAATATTACCATTTATTCCACTATAGTCTGGAGGTCATTTTCTAACGATTCTGCCATTGTCTTAGATTTATGTACATCTGTTCTTCCCTCATGCATATTATAGAGCGTTGTATCATCAGCAAATATACCCATCTCGGACACAATGTCATGATGGAGGTCGTTTATAAATATCAGGAATAATAATGGTCCAAGGATCGACCCCTGAAGCACTCCCACATTAATGTTATGCTGCTTGGATGTATGTCCGTCAATGACAACCTGTATGTTTTGTCAAAGATGGATCTAATTATATTTAGTATATGTCCAGTTATACTGTATGATTCAATTTTTATTAGCAGCCCTTTGTGCCAGACTTTATCAAAGGCCTTGGATATATCAAGGGCTACAGCCCTGGCTTTGTCCGCCTTATCCAGTACATGGTAAATACGTTCAGAGATGACTGTTAAAATATCTGCAGCAGAACGACATTGCCTGAATCCGTACTGTTTGTCAGAGAGAAGATTTACTTTTGCCACGTGGTGAACTAGTGCTTGATTAATTAAGGTCTCAAAGATTTTAGCGAAGAGTAGGAGGAGACTAATGGAGTGATAATAGAGAGGGTCTGTTCTTTCACCAGAATTCTTGTACACTAGTACCACAGAGGCCATCTTCCAGCTATTAGGGAAGCAAGATTCAGCAAGGCATTTATTGTAGAGTTTGGAAAATATGGAGGCTAGCTCGGCTGAATATTTTTTTAATTAGTAATGCAGGGATGAGATCAGGCCCACACACCTTTGAGGTGTCTAAGTTTTTTATGATATTGCGGACATGAGAAAGGGTGATTTTTACATCATCTAATGTGGCTTCAGTCCACATAGGGAATTTGGGAGGAAGTTGTTTGTTGGCTCTAAGGTGGAGTTGGAGGCGAATTGCCGGGCAAGCAGTTCCACCTTCTCCATTGCCGTGCATGCAACCTTCTGGTTGTTGCTCAGTGGGGGAATTACTGATTGCCCTTTATTCACAACACTATTATAGATTTTCCAGAACTCAGGAGTTCCTATCTTTTGCGATTCAATGCATTCCCTGACTATTTCAGCATGTTTTCTTTTGGCTGTTGCTATTTCAGTCTTATTTCTAGCATCTACGAATTTGTGCCTATTTGTATTTGACTTATGACGTACAAACCGGCAGAATACATGCTGTCTTGGTGCAATGGCATCTGCACAAACTGCAGTGAATCGGGGGGGGGGGGAGTGGGACTTGCTATAAAACTTCCGTGTGGGAACATGTGCTTCAATGCCCATTTTGCACCATTCAGTTTTCTCATTGGCAAACTGTTTAGCAGGAAGAGAGGGGCATTTCGGATGTGTTCTCTAATGGCTTCCCAGTCAGCCCTGTTGTAGTACCTTGTTGTTTTGAGCAATGGTTGCTTAACTTTGGTGATCTACATTAAGCATTTGGTATTGCTTATTATTTATGTATAACTAACATTATCACCCCTCCCTTACTCGAATAAACAGGAGATAATGTCTGGGAGTAAATACTCATGTAAACATTCACGAATCTATGTAATTATAATATCAAGTAGTCCCCAACTTAAAACCATAATTTGAAGAGGAATGACGTCATCCCCTGAAGTAACCCCACCCCAGCTTATTTTTCCTCTGGAATATCTTTCCAATCTTACTTCCTCCACCCCCATAAAGAGTTAGGATATCATATTGTAACAAAATTAATACGCAAATAAATTGTCAAGGTTGTGATTATGCAACCCTTGCTTCAACAATGATTTCAATGTCTTTCCAATTAAGCGATCTCATTTCCCCCAACCCCCATAAACAGAGTTAGGATAACATATTGTAACAAAATTAAGACATAAATAAATTGTCATGGTTGTGATTTTAAAAGGAATGACGTCATCACCGGAAGTAAACACGTCAGACTATCATCCCCCCTACTTGAAAAGAAGTGGGAGATTATGCCTAGGAGGATTATCTCATTGAACACTCACCAATCCATTAACTCACATTTAGAATAATATTAAAATCTTTAAGTCTTTAGAGAAACAAACGTACTCGAATAAACAATATAAACAATGTTTAGGATTATGACTCAACACTTTAGAGTTTTATATTGAAATGAATTGTTTTAATTTAAAAATGTAGGGAAACGTGCGACTGCACCATTAAAAGAATTGTGGCCAGGACACAGTGTTCTATTCCAGAAGCTATGTACTGGTATAATGTGACACCAAAGGATGATGCAACACCAGAAACTGCACCAGCTAATGGGATTTACCGCTATGAACAGCGTATAAAAGGAATTGATGTCACACCATCAGTAGTTAGCGTTGTCAATACACCATATCAAGTAGGAGACCGTGTTTGGGTAAAACCCCCAAATGCTGGGTGCACTGTAAAATTTTGCAGAGGAAAAATAGACAAAATCATAAGTCCTCAGACCATGTTGATTAATGGTGTACCACGTCATGTAAAAGATATCCACCCCTGTTATACTTCTTCTGATTCTGAGGATAATGAGGAAGATCACATACAGTTCAGGGATGATCCTGATCGCCTACTGCCCCTACAGGTGAGCATAGAAACACTACCTACAGAACCAGATGAGGGAATGATGGAACATATTAGTAGCAATAGTGATGAAAACGATGGACATGAGGAAGTAATACCACCAGTTCCTCATCAAAGTACCCGAGAAAGACGAATACTGCCCACCCGCCGTGATTGTGAAACACTGCCTATAGCACCATGAGAGGGAATGATGAAACATACTGAGGAAGATGGAACCGAGGAAGTGATGCCTCCGATTATTCGAAGGAGTACCCGACAAAGACGGATACTGCCCTCTTGCCCTGATTGTGAAACACCGCATAGGGAACCACAAGAGGGGATAATGGAACAGACTGGTGGCAATAACGGTGGTAATGAGGAAGATGGCAATGAGGAAGTGCTTCCCCCGATTCTTCGAAGAAGTTCCCGACAAAGACGACTGCCCCCCTGCCCTGTGTGTGATCATGAGATCAGGGGGGGAGTGTAGGGAAATGTGCGACTTACCTAATTAGCACGTGTGCATAATTCAATGGGTCGGTCGTGGAATGAAATGAATGAAGAAGAAAGAAACAAAAATGGCTGCCTTATCTCTTTATATGTCTGCAATGTGACCACCCGATATGCAAATGAGATGCTCCTGGTTGTAGATAAAAGAGGGTTGATTTGTGAGAGGGTCGTTCATTTTGAAGTTGGATTTCAAAGCAATAAGTTGAATTAGCAGAAGTACGTTGGGAGTTGAGAGAAGGTGTGTTACGTGTACAGAAGTTGGAAGTTTGGACAAAAGTGTTAACCTTACCCAGGAAATTATTGGTGTGACGGGCGGAAGAAATAAAACTCAAGTTATTGAGTTATAAAAAATATAGCAACTGATATTTCGATCTTCGTTGTGATAGTATGAACCATTAACTCCCCTTAAAGAACCCTTCAGTAAAGAAGTCTCGGATATACCTTCACTTCCGTTTGACACGGAACTGAAGTTCAATAAAAAATGGAGACCGTATTCCGTTTCTCATAAATGAATCTCATGTTTTGGTATTCTTTTACATAATGTTTCATGGTGGCAAGCGGTGGTGTTTCCCATTTGGGAAACCTTACAAACAGGTCGTCCCTATTATATACGCACAACAGTAAAAGAAATATAAAAAAAATAAATAAATAAATAAAATTGGCCACGTTCAGATCGCATGGGAAAAATTAATACTTGGCGCCAAGCTTCAAACTGTGAGTAAGCATTGTTTTTTGTGTTTTGTGTTTCAAATGCAACGAAAATAAATATATATATATATATATATATATATATATATATATATATATATATATACATTACTGTCATTAAAAAAAAAATATACATATATTAGGAAGTATATGTATAAGTTCTCAGACGTTTAAGTTTTCCACGGAAAACAGATATACATGTACATTTGTTCTGTCAGTTTATTAAAAAAAAAAAAATAAAAAAAAAATAAATAAATAAACAGAAGACTGAATTTATATCGTCTGGAACTAAACGAAATAAATAAATACAATGGCTACAAACGAACCGTCGATGAATTGGTCGTCCACAGACCTAACCGAAGCATTTCGATTATTTAAGCAACGTTGTAATCTTTACTTCTCAGTTAAAAATATTTCGTTGGAAAAGCAGGTCGACCACATCCTGCTACTGTCTGGAGAAGAAGGCCTTAAAAGATACAACACTTGGTCATTCGAAAAAGAGGCCAACAGGAATAATCCAGAAATAATTTGAGAAAAATTTGAGGAAAGACTGCAGCCGCAATTAAACTTCCGAATCGCTCATTTATTATAATCAAAAGGAATCAGAGAATTTTGATGACTTTCTGGCCCGGTGTAAATCGCAGGCATTGAAATGCAAGTTCCGGCATATCCAGGAAATGGAGTAACGCCTCATCGAGCAGGTTATATCAGGAACAAAGCACCCAGAACTCCAAAAGCAGCTTCTAGCGAAAGGCGAACAATTGACACTGCCGGAAGCTATAAACTGTGGTAGGACACATGAAGTTTCCATAACCCACATGAGACAGTTGGCTGAACTAGAGCAGAATAAGCATGAAATAGATGCAATCAAGTACAAACAGTGTAACAGATGCGGAGGCTCCCATCCAAGGCAAAAATGTCCAACATAGGGTACCACATGTTCCGCGTGTGGACAACAAAATCATTGGGCTAAGGTCTGCGCAAGCAAAAATAAAAACGCAGCAGGACGTTTTTTGACACGCACAACATGGAAAGATGGAGGTAATAAACCAGGACATGGAGAAGCACAAAGGGACCAGTACAAACACTGGAAACACGGCAACCGTACGCACTCAATAAATACCTCTCAGAGGGACAATGAAGGGATTTATAATAAGTTTGAACAAATGTCTTTCGACTCTATTCAAGAACAAGGCGACAGTCGGACAGAGGTTTTCACAGACCTTGTAATCAAGCTTCCCAACCTCCCAGGCACCCATTTTCTGAAAGCTAAGGTTGACAACCTCCCAGGCACCCATTTTCTGAAAGCTAAGGTTGACACAGGAGCCGAAAGCAACATACTTCCATTACGTACCTTCTGGAAGATCTTCCCACACCTAATGTGCAGCAGGACAGCTACTCCCCGGTGCAACAAAGGATGAACCAATTGTTCTAACAGCCTATAATGGTTCTCATATTACCCAACATGGATCCGTTAAAATAGCTTGTTCACACAAAGGAATATGGAAGACCATCAAATTCTTTGAGGTGACAACAGAAGGGCCTACCATCATAGGACTACCTTCAATCAGAGACCTGAGACTAGTAACGTTACACTGTGCAATCCAGGAAACACCAGTCTCAGTATGTTCAACACAGGATCTGGTAAATATGTACCCAAACCGTTTTGACAATATCGGCAATTTTGAGGGTGAATATCACATTGTCCTGAAACCAGACAACACTCCTGTCATACATGCACAAAGAAAATGTCCTATACATATGAGGGAGGAAATCCAGACCGAATTGGAAAATATGACAAAACAAGGCATCATACGGAAAGTAACCGAGCCTACACCATGGGTCAGCAGTTTGGTTTATGTGCGGAAAGGCAATGGAAAGCTCCGTCTGTGTTTAGATCTAAAAGATTTAAACAAGGCCATCATGAGATGCCATTACAAGACCCCAACAATGGAAGAACTTGCACATAAACTCTCTGGTGCCAAATATTTCTCCAAGTTGGATGCCAAGAATGGATATTGGTTCATCAAACTAGACGCAGCCTTCAACTCCCCTTTTGGAAGATTCTGTTTCCAGCAGATGCCTTTTGGTCTGGTGATGTCTCAGGATGTGTTTGCCCAGAGGATGGACATGATTCTGGAGAAGTGCTCTGGCACCTTAGGGCTAGTTGATGATGTCATTGTCTTTGGAAAAACCGAAGAGGAGCATAATAGGAACCCCCACAATCTAATGAGAATTGCTCAAAAGGAAGGACTGTGCTTCAACCATGAAAAGTGTGCCATCAATAAGAAACAAATTTGTTTTTTTGGCGCAATCTATGATCAGAATGGTATGCACCCTGATCCCAGCAAGGTAACAGAAATAAAAATGTTACCTAGTCCAGCAAACACTACCGACCTGCAGAGGGTGTTGGGAATCATCACATATATGGCACCTTTCATTCCACATCTGTCCGATCTCACAGCACCTTTGAGAGATCTCCTAAAGAAAGAAGTGGAATACCAATGGACAGAAAGTCACCAGAGATCCCTCCAGCAAATCAAGGATCTAATTTGCAAAGACATGTTGCTATCATACTTCGATCCTTCCAAGCAAACTGTTATCCAAGTCGATGCATCAAGTAAAGGACTCGGTGCCGCACTCCTGCAAGGAGGTAAACCCATAGCTTTTGCATCCAAGTCCTTAACAGAAACTGAACAACGCTATGCCAACATAGAGCGGGAGCTCCTTGCAGTTGTTTTCGGCTGCGAACGATTTCGGACTTATATCTATGGAAGTGCGTTCCAGGTGGAAAATGATCATAAACCCTTGGAAATGATCAACTTAAAAAATTTGGTTGCAGCTCCACCTCGCCTCCAACGCATGCTACTACGTTTGCAGGGGTATGATATGACAATTGTATATCGCCCTGGAAAAGATATGGCGCTAGTAGATGGATTCTCAAGGTTACCAAATAAAAAAGCTAAAGAAGCTATTGACTTGGATCTGAGGGTGGATTTTGTTCAATTTTTAACCCAAAAGCTAGCTCAGCTAAACCAAGCAACAAGTGAAGATGCCACACTATGTGAATTGAGGGACATTATTCTGAGAGGTTGGCCCGACACTCTCAGAGAAATGGGCAAGAATATGAAACCTTATTGGCCCTGTCCATTGAAAATGGCATATTATTAAAAGCAAACAGAATAATAATACCTAAATCGATGCAACAAGAGGTATTACAGAAAATACATTATGGGCACCAAGGGATGGAGAAATGTAAACTCTGAGCCAAAAGTTGCGTTTTTTGGCACAACATTAACAAAGACATCGACAACATAGTACAACATTTGCTAGCAGCACCAAAAAATGCAGAGTGCTGAACCCCTGATGCCCCATGAGATTCCGGTGAGGCCATGGCAGATAGTGGCTACCGACTTATTTCACATTGAAGGTCTCGACTTTATGCTCATTGCGGACTATTATTCCAAGTTCCCATTTGTGCGAGTGTTGAAGGAATTCTCCAGTCAGGAAGTTATTAAACTGATAAAGCAAATATTTGGAGAACAAGGAATTCCAGAGAGAGTGATAAGTGACAATGGCCCACACTTCAGCTCGATACATTTCAAGCAATTCGCAAAAGAATGGGGTTTTGAACACCACACATCCTCACCTAAGTTTCCGCAGTCAAATGGCTTTGCTGAACGCTGTATCCAGGGAGTGAAATCTGCATTCAAAAAAGCTGCCTCAAGCGGTCGTGACTTGGATATGGTACTATTATGCTTGTGTTCGACTCCTTTAGAGCATACCCTTCCCTCACCAGGTGAGCTTATATACCAAAGGAAGTTAGCAGGGAACATCCCAGTCAAATACACCAACCAAAACACTAACAAGGAGAAAATAATGGAACGACTGTATCAGAAGCAAGAAAAACAGAAGATGTACCATGATCAACATACAAAAGAGCTGCCCAGACTGCCCATCGGACAACATGTACGTGTGTTAAATAAAGAAGCAGGTGAGTGGTCTCCTGCAGTTGTCACACAATTGGACAGAGAACCAAGATCGTACATAGTACAGACCCCCTCCGGAAAAACTCTTTTTCGAAATCGACAGCATCTTAGAGTAATCCCCTCCAGAAGCATAGCACATCCAGAGATGCACTCCACAGAAATTCCTCAGGAACCTACCAGGGACGGTTCATCGAGTATAGAAACGGACAGTACACAATGTCAACAGGCACCTTTCAAACGTACACCCCATGGAGTGCCAGACACGGGCACCTATAGCAACCATACGACAGTTCAAACCACCAGATCTGGACGTGTCGTCAGACCCCCCAAAAGATTCAGAGATGAGACAGTTACTAACTGACTTTTTATTTTCTTTTTATCTCATCATTGTAAATAAATTCCTTTTTTTCTCTTTCCATTTCAATTACTGAAAGAAGAGGGATGTGATAATATGAACCATTACCTCCCCTTAAAGAACCCTTCAGTAAAGAAGTCTCGGATATACCTTCACTTCCATTTGACATGGAACTGGAATTCAATGAAAAATGGAGACCGTATTCCGCTTCTCATAAATGAATCTCATGTTTTGGTATTCTTTTACATAATGTTTCATTCGTCAATAAATATTTTCACTCAATCATAATTTTATTTTTTCTTCATCGATTTTCGTGATACCTCGATATTTTATATTTTGAAATGTGAAAATCACGTTGGTACTAATTTTTTGACTCGGAAATTAGTATTTCAATCTGGGTTATAATATCACGACACCCTTAACCAGGCGCTTAATGTAAATATTAAAAGTCGCCATAATAGAGAGCTGACGTCATTTTCGGTCACATTAGTCAACATTTTTTCAAATATGTATAAAATAACATTAGAAATCTATAGAATCACATAGAATTAATGGTAAAATGTTGTGAAATTTTAGCCCCCCCCCCTCATGCAGAAAACTGGCCAGCTCACCCATTTAGAATTAACCGTTTTGGCCAATTTTTCAATATCATTTTTCTGAGAGTCTGATTTTTATAATGATATCAAATTTGTCAATGTTTATCGCCTCTGTCGAAAGTTTTAGGCAAACATACATACATACATAAAAAAAGGCTTTCTTCAGTCTTGTCAGACTATGGATACCCCATGGTAAGGGTGCCTGCACGTGAAACTTTTGTGGCAAGAGTCGTGCAATCTCCAACCACACCTCTCCTGAGTCGACATTGTTAAATACCAGTGGTAAGTGGAGGTTCCGGACGACTGGAAACAATGCCGAGATAAGTGGAAAGCACATACAGCGCCTAGAATTCCCAAATGGTCACCCATCTGGTACTAATCAAACTCAACATTGCTTAACTTCGGTGATCTGATGGGAACTGGTGTGTCACTGTCATTATGTCATACTACACAAAGAAAAAAAAAAATGTGAGATATTTTACCTCACCTGTTTTTGTCCCAAGACAGTGGCAAAAACTTAATTACAACAAAGCATACCTCTAAAATTCGACACAAATTTTATTCATTCTTCGTTGCAAAAAAAGGAAATGTCTAAATTGCCTCTGAATAAAGTTGGTAACAACCTCGAAAGGTAATAGTTCTTTTATCTTCATCAAGAACTGGTATTTGGGTACAGCACTGTTTGAAGATCAAATTGATAATTGATTATAGCTGTTGGAGGGGTTGGTATGATGCCTTCTGATGAAAAGATTCAATTTTCAACTAGAGTCAACAGTACATAAGTTCATAATAAAAGTTCATTAATGACAGGTCGATAATTCTAACCTAAAAAAAAGTCTCTAGGAGACATATGTAATTATGACTTAGCTTAAACATTTAGGCATAAAGTCTCAAGGAGGCAAAAAGTTAGAGGCGTCCAAATGCCTCATATTCAGAGAGTTGAGTTCCATCCTTCTGGTTCGGTTGTTTTACTGGAACTGCCTGTAAAGAGAAAAGGCATTCAAAAGCCCGCCAAGCTCATCGCTGACGATTAAAACATGGATTAATTTGATTGCTCCCAACACAGTAGGTGGCCAAATCAGCCAATGAAGGGCTTGTTTATAATTGTAGAATTTCTCACATTACTTTCTGGAGTTTGGAAATATTTCCAGCGGTTGAAAATTCTGTGAGTTTTAATCTTCATGTTAAAACGTGGTAACTTTAGGAAGTGATAAAAAGTGGAAAGAAAAAGGGTAAGCAGTTAGATCCATTTGGGTTTTAGCATTCGTTCAAATCGCATCTCGATGTCTAATCTCCCACAGATGCGCCCTGCAACCTGATTGGTAAGTGTGTGATCAAACCACCTCATAGGGATTGTTCTCCGCATCAGAAAATAATCCCCATTTATGACTGCTGCAGTGCTGCAGGGCAAAAAAAGAAAGAAAAAAAAAGGAAAAAAAAAAAGTCTCCATGAAGAAAAGAAACTGTTTCAACACAAAAAGTCATCACCGAAGTTGTTTATCATCCCCCCCCCCGCCACTTTGGTGACTTTTTTCAAAAGAAACGAATATCTTTCTTCCTTTATAATGGAAATAGTAGAGTTTTCAGGTGGGTTGAGGGGAAGATAAAGAAACAAAAAAAAGCAACAAATAAATCAATTTTATCCTTTTTCATGCTTGGACATGTTTAACATTTTGTCGACTATTTCTTCTTACAGCTTCACGAACTCTTGTAAGCTTCACGAACATCGTTGTTAGTTACACGAGATCAATTGTTTTTGTCTGTTATTGGTCATCGTGGTCGTCAACTCAACTGTCCGTCCACACACCCGCTAACCCGTTAACAGGTTGTTTACTTTTACAATCTGAATAAACTTAGCATGCTTCTTTTTATTCTCCTTCGACCACTCTCATAACACCAAAAAACTCAAACTACATAACAATTTTCCTCACTTAAAAAGAAAGAAAGAAAAAAAACGTCTGCTAAAAATAATGAACTGGCGGACAGCTTTAAGAACGTTGCTTGTCATTTTTTGTGTCTTCTTAGCGTCTTCGCAATCCAAATATATTATCGGAAATTTGATAACAAAAGAGGTGAGTAACTTGTTTTCATGAATTCAATTTCGGATTAAAGCGAATATTTACTAAATGAATTCTCAAGTTATATTAATTTACGTTTTATATTTGTGTATTACAAACTATGAGACAAGTTTTCGGTGTGTTTCTTTCACCTACGTAACTTTCATTGCACGTTGGATTATTTTCTTTATTTATTTTTAATGGAATTAAAAAATAAGAAAAATCCAAAACAGTTAAGAACATCTGGGTATTTTTTTTTCAATAACAATAACCACCAAAACAAATAAGGACTAATATATAACAGATAAATATTACCAAAGGCGAGATAACTTACTATTTATTTACTTGGAATTTTGTTTTATCTTATTTTAAAGCGTTTGAAACAAAAATAGTGTCGAGTCTGTTGAATTTGAGTTAGAAAGGGAAAATGGCGGTTTTGTTATAGCCATTTGGACTCTCGATAATCACTCAAAATATGAAAATGAAACAACAATTTCACGGGATTGGTGACACGTTTCTATCAGCATTTTGTTTAATTTTCGATTTTTGAGCGATTATCAAGGGTGTAAATGGATATAACTAAACCGCCAAAAATCCTATTAAAAAATTGAAATGGCACTTGAAAGGAATGGGCATCCAGAAGATTTCAGTTCTTATAGAGTCAATTTGGAATATTGATTGAGAATTCCGAGTCAGCTCCAGAAATGGGAACTCCTTACTCTTTTGACTCCCAATGTTTCGTCTGCTAAAATTTTAAGGATCGTTTGAATACATTGATTTAAATTTAAAATGTTGTGTGATTATTAAAAAAAAAAATCAGTTGCGCTTGTGCTTTATTTCTTCAATTTTGAATAATTCCACAATTATGAATGAATTCGCGTGTAGTTAAAAAAAAAAAAATGTAGTATTTAAGCTGAAGCGGGAAAAGCTGAAGGAAAAGCAATGGAAAGGATTGGTAAGCAAAGAATTAGTAATTCAGAATTCGGTACTTGCACTTACGTTACTTGGCTGGCGGATGTATTATAACTATTCTGTACTTTCACCTAACAATTTGATAAACAAAAAGATATCGTAAAACTTAAATTTAATTTGAAAATACGGGTTAAAAAAAAAAATAGCACGGTAACATGCAGTATGCACCAATAATGCACCATTGCAGTATTGCACCACTTTATTTTACATATTTCTTTTCCAAAGTATCGTTTGAATACATTAATTTAAATTTAAAATGTGTAATTATTTCTAAAAAAAATAAGTACTAAAAAATGATGAGCAATGTAGGTAGAAAAATAACTTTTATTAGTCATGGTAACATTTATTTATTTTATTTATTTATTTTTACACTTTTGTTCGTTTGCTGGCTTCTTTGCAATATATCAATTCAATTCAAATAATAAGACAAACCAAATAATAATCTGATTAAAATATTACTTTTTTTTTAAAAGTACACGCGACTTCATTCATAATTGTGAAATTATTCCAAATTGAAGAAATAAAGCGCAAACGTACCTGAAACCTTTTTTTTTTTAATAATAATTACGCAACACTTTAAATTTAAATCAATGTATTCAAACGGTCCTTCAAGTTTTACGATATCTTTTTGTGGTTATCCTGACGCTCCGCACTTCTTTATTTACATTGGAAGTGACGTCACACTAATCTTATAATACGGATGGCTACAATTGTAAAAATATTTTGTTTTATTTTTCTTTCATTTTGAGCTCCTTTTTTCTCTCGTTTGTTTTTGTTTTCTACAATTAATAAACCAGTTTACAAGTAAATTCAATCTTGGAAACTACTCGTTTGCCGTAATTTTAAACGTTATTTTCATTTTCAGCGACCCCGAAAACCTTTATGAGTGGTAATTTTAAAGGAATTTGAGGGTGGAGTAATTCTTCATATTTACCTTTTCTTTTAATTGAATTGTTAGGTGAAAGTACAGAATAGTTACAATACACCCTCCCTTCCCCATGTTAAATAATAGGTTTCTAAATAATAGCGTTAAAAAATAGCTCGGGTTAGGAGTACCTATAAAAGGTAACGCCGGATCGGAAAAAGAGCTCAAAATGAAATTAAGATAAATTCTCCGCTCAAAATAAGAAATGGGAGAAAAAAAAAAAAAAAGTTAAATTCTCCGCTGTGTTAGTAATTAAAAACTAAAACAAATTCTCAAAATGAAAAGAAATGTTAGATTCTCCGCTCAAATACCAATATAACAAATGGGAGAGGGAAAAAAATTAAATTCGCTAAAACAAATTATTTTTTTACTTGTAAACTGGTTTATTAATTGTAGAAAGCAAAAACAAACGGGAGAAAAAAGGAGCTCAAAATGAAAGAAAAATAAAACAAATTATTTTTTACAATTGTAGCTATCCGTATTATAAGATTTGTGTGACGTCACTTCCAATGTAAATAAAGAAGTGCGGGGCGTCAGGATAACCCTTTTTGTTTATTAAATTGTTAGGTGAAAGTACAGAATAGTTACGCTACACCCACTAGCCCGGTAACTTAAGTGCATAGGTACCAAAATGTGATTTTCAATATCATATATAATGATATGTGTGTTATCAGACCCGAATGTGTATAACCATGATCAACAACCATGGTAAAAATAACGATTAACATGATAGATGTCCACTTGTATATGGATGATTGATTACTCTTAATTATTTAACAGCTAGAAAACTCCATATAATGTTTCCATGACTTTCAGGCTGAGAAAACCTAAACTAAAAATGAACACGTTTATTCAAATGGTACATATGTTTGCTCCTGAGTGCCAGAGGTAGAAATAAATTGCATTTGCAGGATGACTCCCTCACACACGGATCCCAAATTTTGATAGGCCTCATTTCTGGAAAAATTGAATGAAACTTTGGCAATAACTGGTTTATTGTGTTTAAAACATCATATCATTTAAAACATAAGACTAGACTTTATCTGCTAGCTTTGTAACTCCTTCCTTCCCTACTGAAATACTTTTTGGCTACCCTGTTTTGAATTCAGCAGATGGAACGTTGGTGATAGTCTCTTTCTGGCCTGGTTATTCTGAAGTGATTCTATCTTCCGTTCCTTTTTTATTATTATGATTAGTTCCTTAAATCAAGTGGCTTCATGCCTTGCCTGGAGCAACTTCCATCAAAAATATCAAAACTTAAGTTTTTGGATTCTTTGTCTCTTGGCTGCTTTGATTTTCATTACGAAATCTACATGAATTAAAATATCATATTTAACCGTATTTTACGACTGGGCAATGCCAGGCAGCCTAGCTCATTCTAAATTAGTATTGCAATGATGAATTTTTTGCTATTGTAAATAATAAAAGTTAGATAGATACTGTACACTATTCATTTTAAAGTAGTATTGTAATGATCAGATTAAAATATTGTAAACAATAATTTTAAAAGGCTATTATGCCAATCCTGTATTGAATATTATATTCTACCCAATATACTTTATAATATATAATGATTTCAAAAGTTTAAAAAAAAAAATGACTTGGGTGCCATCAACTAAAATTGAAACTAAAACATTTCGTATTCCAGCTTTGGTCTATACCATTTGAGCTATCTACAGATATATAAGTATGGTTAAAAATTAAGTGACTTTATTCTATAAGTGTATATGCGGGCATGTGCAGAAATAGGTTTTATTGACTTATATTCCTGCCAAGGTCAACTATATTTTTTTACTGGCTAAAAACCAAATCGAACATGATCTATGATTCCAAATTCCCTATATATCGTTTCAAGTCTGTAGACTAAAATTTCAAAAAGGAGTTTGGTAGAGATGTTCCACACACACAGAGACATGGTCACATTTATATATGTACTAGTAGGCTGCCTGGCATTGCCTGGTCATAAAATATATATAAATATTATATTTTAATTAATGCAGATTTCTTATTTCTTATTATAGAACAAATTCTCTATTGATTATTATCCAATATATAGTAATGATTTCAGAAGTTATAAACAAACTATGACTTGGCTACCATCTGCTAGACTTGAAAACAGAATGTTTAGCTTTCCAGCATGGTTAGTGTCTGAGCTACCAACAGATAGACACGTAAAGTTAAAAATTAAGCGACCTTGAGCTTCAAATGTTTAATTTTGCGCATGTACAAAAGTGACAACAAGAGTAATGTTTTATTCGACCTATCCTGCCAAAGTACAACTGTTTTGTTTTCAATTTTGACCCCTTAGCAGCAATTTTTGCCAGCTAAAATCTAAATCAAAAGTGTGCTACAGGCTCCAAAACCCTTTATATCAAATTTCAATTCTATAGACCAAATATTCAGATGCGTTTGGTAGACACTTTTTGTACATACACTAATAAGGTCACTTTATATATATATATATATATATATATATATATATACTAGCTGGATGCCTGGTGTTACCCGGTCATACAATACACTTAAACATGCTATTTTAATTTATGCAGATTGCATATGTATTATTATAGAATCAACCCTGTATTGGTTATTATATATTATGAGGAATAATTTGCCCGGTGGACTAATTTACAAAAGAATAAAAAAAATAATAATGATAATGTCATTCATCAAATTCCGTCTATGTTTATTTACAATATTTTATATTTAGGCTTGACGATGAATGCTTTGAAAAAGTCACTTTTGATTAATGTTTAGTTTTAAAATATGCAAACAAAGAACTGATTTGCAGCGATTTTAAATGGTACCTCTTCTTTTATCGTAAATTGAACTCATTAATAATAAAAAATTAAAATAAAATGGTGAGATATGCCCGGGCTTGAACAGGGAATCATTTGATCTGTAATTGGATACTCTACCACTGAGAGGACAATATATCTGTTTTTTTGAAGAAGAACTGATTTGTGAGATTTTATTATTTCCATTGGCCAATGTAATGTAAACGTAAAATATTCCCTTATAAAAATTCTTCTTTTTTATCTATATGAGCGAAAAGACTATTTTTCAGATTGGATCTTTTCGATTTTTGATACTTATCAGATGAATTTCTGTATAAAACATATCTGGCAGACATATAAATTAGCATTGTATGAAATTTGCAAAAGATAGACTCAGCTGTTTTGGAATCTATGAGGAATGAAGTCACCACACACACACACACACATGCAAAGTCACTTTTATATAAAAGTGGATATATATATATATATATATATATATATATATATATATATTTCATGATTTTCTTGGAAGTACAAAATTTTACTAAGGCAATCATGAAGGGAATACGTATTCCTTCGGAATTCATTTTGTATAAAAAAAAAAAAAAAACGAGGAGAAAAGGAAAAATGGATAGCAATTAAAAAAATAAAAGTAGGGGAAAAAAAAAAAATCAAAACGAGTCAATTGACATGTTTCGCCCTCACTCATCAAAATTAGAATCAAGGGATTTATTTTTTAGTAATTTGTTTTCCTTAATGATAAAATCTAAAAAAAAGAGATGGAGCAAGAGCAATCATATGGGGATGAATTTTAGAGGCTGATCACGTTCAAACCCAGCAAGCAGTCCTTTTGCTTACAAAGAGAAGGCTTCCTAAGGCGAACGTGAACAGTCTCCAAGACTTTTAGATGATATACAGAGTGAACTCGACTCAATACAGAGAAAGAGTCTATGCTGAATTTGTTTCACAATTCCGGTATTTAATAAAGTGTTCCGTTATAGCGGATCCATATGTGTTGTTTACAGCAGGTGGGTAGGAATGTTCCATTCCTGATGTTGCTTGGTACATGTTGTTGTATGCGACTTACCAATTTTAAAGACGTTCGACCTACGTAGTCAGCACCACAACCACATTTAAATGAATAAATGGCATTACTAATATGATGAGGGGGTAGAACATCTGTTTAATGTGATAATTGAAATACTAATAATGATAATTACAATTTTAATTTAGAATATATAATGTACACTTACTGCCTGAAATGAATTATTCACAATACTAATTTAGAATGTGTAATTTACAATAGTTGTCTATAATAGATTGTATATATTAGTCGTAAATGAAACATTGCAATACTATATTGTAATGAATAATTACAAGTGAATTATTACAATATTAATGCAAACTGATAATATATATTAGCTGTGTAAAGTGTTTACAATAATCTTACATGAATAATTACAATACTAATTCAGAATGAATATCATATATTAGCTGCCTTCAAATGAAATGAAAGTAATTACTTTAATCTAAATTTAGAATGACTAATCTACAATGGCGCCAAAAAGAAAGTTTGCACTTGTCATTTTTTCAAAAACCACAAATTTAAGCTAAATTGAATGTAACTGTTTAAACAACCTATATATCATCTGATTAGCCTTTTATTCCTCTATAATTTTACTTGTTCATATTTGACTTTAATTGAAGTATCCTAGTGTTCACGTCAATTAAAAAAAATTAACTTCAAGTCGAGAATGCAATAGGAAACTCCACACTATGGAAAATTGTTATTTAAATGTAACTTTAGAACATTAATGCAACACAAATACAACAGGAACACAATGAACTAGTTAATATTTAGTAGCATAGCCCTTCTGCAATTTGACTGCCTGTAATCTTTTGCACATTTCTTGAATTTGTCTGTGGTAATACTCCAGTTAAAAGGCATCCCATTTCTCTTTAATTTTTGTCCAAAGTTCTTCCAGATTTGAAATTTTATTATTGTGTAGCTGTTGCTTGATGTAATGCCATACATTTTTGATAGGATTGAGGTCTGGAGATTGTACAGGTCAATTCAAATACGGAATATCATGCTCTTCAAGGAACCTTTTTACATTATCCGCTGTGTGAATGGGAGCATTATCTTGCATAAAGATGGGATTATCATCCAAATTCCGGCCAAAGTAGGGTAGAAAATGCTCAGTCAACATAATGATGTACTTGGTCGATTTAATTCGCCCTTGCAAGCGAACTATAAGCCCTGGACTATTAGCGCTAATAACGCCCCACACCAAAACTGAACCTCCATCACCTTGCAGCATTAAAAGTGCACATCTTTGTCATTGCCTAGCCTATTAAACTTGCTTTCATCTCTAAAAATCACTTTCAACTAATATGAAGAGTCCTGATCTTTATTGCATCTGACAAAGTCCAGACTTTCTGTTCTTTACAGAAATCATTGGCGTACATCTTGCAACACAGCCTCACAAATTAAATTCCTTTAATCTGTTCTTAACTGTAGAAAAAGAGCATTTTTAACAAGATTACGCTGGTGTTAGATTTGGGGAGCTGTTTCAAATCTGTTTCTGAGGCTGCGGATCTTGAAGCATTGTCTTCCCTGTAATAAGTAACTCTAGGACGACCAGATTTAGGGGTATCACAAACACTGCCGATGTTTTGATGCTTTTGCACAGACATTTGTACCGTTTTCTCATCACATTTCAATCTGCAGCTGATTTCTCAATCGAATAAACTAGAAAAGTGAAAATTAATGAACTCCTGACGATCACTAAGAGAAAGTCAAGGCATTTGGACTAAATGTTACATTGTATAACCTGGAACAACAACAATTACAATTAGAGATGCTTTGTTGCCTAAAAAGTGGATATTTTAAGCTGGTTTTAAACTCATTTGTTACTGCAGAGTTTCTTTTTGCCTTCTCAATTTGAAGTTAATTTTTTAATGGATGTGAACACTAGGAAACTTCAATTAAAAGTCAAATATAAACAAGTAAAATTATAGAGGAATAAAATGCGTATCACATGAGGCATAGGTTGTTTAAACAGTTACATTCAATTTAGCTTAAATTTGTGGTTTTTGAAAAATGACAAGTGCGGACTTTCTTTTTAGCACCACTGTACATTAAATCAGTTGTTTACAATAGGAGTAAATTAACCGTTGAAATAGTAATAGTTTTTTGTGTATGATTGTTGTCTACAATTAATCATTTACAATACTAATTTAGAATTTGTTGTGTACAATGCAGATCTCAAATTTACTGTTGAAAATAACAATTCATATATGGTTTTACTTCAGTTTTACAGGTTGACATGCTCTACATGACGTTTAGAAACTAACCCATCTTTATTTATTTATTTCTCTGAAATCCACCATTCCCTTTTATTTCCTGCCACCTGAGCCCATTACCTTAATTGATCTACATCTACTCACCCAAGAATTCTCACCTATTCTTCCCACGTGACCATACTACTATACATCTTCCTATTCTGTCCAAATTTATTCTTCATGAGATTATTCTCAAATCAGTTCTCTCCATGCAACGCCTATCCTCAACCAGGTTCCATTTCCATGTATCATCATACTTCTAAACTCTTCTCTTGGTTAACAGTGGTAATGCCCTGCTAGTTAGTAATGGCAGTTCCTTGATCTTATCTCATCCACTACTGACTCTTGTTCAATCTTATCACCAAGGTAACAAAACTCTAAAGAATCTCAATAGCCTCATCATCCAAATATACTTTCTCCATATCTAATAATTATATAGAATAGATTATCAACAATATATTATTTACTAGATATGTTGTGGTTTCCCATTTAATAGTTGAAAGGGTTGATATGACATAAAACTGAAGAAAAAACAAAAACAAAACAATAGATTGATTTCATTATAAAGAAAAAGTGTTTTTTAAAGTCATGGAAATCAGCAAATTTCTTTTATATTTCTAACATGGAAATAAAAATGGCCCAGATGATTTATAGCGAAATGTTTAAATATATTTATAGCCTTCATTTTAGCAGAAGAATAAAGATCATCTAACAGCAATTTGAAACCTGCGTTTTAATGATTGAAATAGTGTCCAAGCTGACTAATCTGGTCATGAGATTAAAGATTATTTTATTATAGTGAGTTCATGTGAGTTGTCTATCTACTATTATATAAAAGGTACTGTGTGTGTGTGTGTATGTGTGTGTGTGTGTGTGTGCATATGTGTGAGTGTGTGCATTCCATATGGATGCAAAAAACGGCTTTTATATATAAAAGCTTGAATTAAAGTTTAAAATGCAAAAATCAAGTATCATGGTTCAATTGTGCTTTCAACAGAAACATTCATTTTAAATGCGCCCGTCATATAAAAGAACCTACTCTTGATGGCTTTACTGCTTGTGATAATGGCTTGAATTTAAATTTAAAATGAAAAAGGTAAGTATCATGGTGCAATTGTGCTTTAAACAGAAACATTCATTTCGAATGCATTCCTGTCATATCAAAGAACCTACTGTTGATTTTATATGTTGAGCCTTTCGGCTTGTGTGCTAATAAAACTTCTCAAATGCACTTGTGATGTTAGGCTGTGTAAGATGTCGCTTGGATGGATGTTACACACATCTTTTTTAAAAATTTTTTACGAGGTAGTCACCACTTATCAAGGCCCGATAACCACTCGGGGATAAGGGTTATTGTGTGTACAGTACGTTAGTGTTGGAAATTGTATAAAGTGTCTTACTTAAGGAGGCGGTTCATCAGGAATTTGTTTACATTGGACTTGAAGACATCCAGGTTGAAGTCAGGTGGAAAACAGGCAACCGGAACAGAGTTCTACAGGCGTGCACTTCTAAGAAAGAAGCTTTGTTCATGGAATCTACGTTTTGATTTTGGCACAGATAAAGAGTGGGGAAAATTATTGACAGTGGTTTCAGCTAGACAGGTGTTTATCATGAAAGATTGGTGAGGGGGACCAGAGATTGGAGTTCAGACGAGCACCTGCCATGGTAGTGACGATAAAACAAATACAGGCTCACAACGTCTCTCCTGTGGGAGAGAGGTTGCAAGGAAGAGAAAAGGGCATCCCCCACTAGGCCTCAAAGCCTATTTTGTACTCTATCAAGGCAGGATAGGCTGTTTTTAGCAGCTCCTGGCCAGATGTGGCAACAGTACTCCATCCTTGGACGTACTTGGCTTTTATGCAGATAGAGAATTGCATCAGGGGTGAGATATCTTCTGGAACGGTAGAAGGATACTACCATTTTTCCAGCGACCTTGGCAACTGACTTGATGTATGTATTTCATTTCAGGTCATGGGTAAAGGTCAAGCCTAGAAGCTTATCAAAACATGGAGCTTCCCCTAGACAAGAGCCATCCATTTCAATTGATGCCAGATGGGGATCAGAGCGTTGATGATGTAAAGATAGGAGTTTGGTTTTAGATGCATTAAAAGTAACCAGCCACCTCCTCCCCCACTGTACCATGCGCTCAAGATCAGAGGAGAGAGAATCTGAGAGAACTTTGTCATTTACGGCCTTTGATGTGTTGCCATAGATGGTTGTGTCATCAGCATAGATGTCAACGAATGATTTAAGTATGTGTTTTGGGAGATCATTGATGTATATCAGGAAGAGAGTTGAGCCTAGGATGGACCCGTGAGGGACTCCATCATTAATATTGAGGGCCTCTGACTTCTGCTCATCAACCACTACTCTTATGAGCCCATCAGAGAGAAATGGTTTTATGATCGAGAAAATATTTCCAGTTATACCGTAGCTGGAAATCTTGTGAAGTAGGCCCTTATGCCATACCTTATCGAAGGCCTTGGCTATGTCAAGGGCAATTGCCCTAGAGAGGAAGCCTTTGTCAAGAGATTCGCTAATCGTATGAGATATAACAGTTAGCACATCTGCTGTAGATCTGGCAGAACGGAAACCATATTGCATGTCACTAAGGTTATTTCTGCTGAGGTGGTTGACTACTTCTCTATTTAATATGGATTCCAGCAACTTACTCATGACACATTAGACTTATTGGTCTGTACTGAAAGGGAGATGACTTATCACCTGAATTCTTAAGTACAGGGCATACTGATGAGGTTTTCCAGGATGTTGGGAAGCACTTCTCTTTAAGGCAACACTTAAAGAGTTTTGTAAGTATGGGGTAAGTTCTAGTTGAAGCTTTTTCAGCACAATGATTGGAATGCCGTCAGGGCCAGTTGCTTTACTGGAATCAAGGTTCTTGATTAGCTTGGCAACATCACGCACAGATATTTGTATGTTGCAGAGCGTGTTGTTCATTATAGGAGGAAATACGGGGAGTTGATGGCCTTCGTCGCATAGGGTAGAATTAGCTGCAAAGTTCTTGGAAATAGTTTGGCCTTGTCTGATGCTGACGAGATGATCTCAGGTTAATTTATGATGGTTGAGATAGAACGCACGCCTCTGTTCAGGATCCTGTTTGCTATTTGCCAAAACTGGCGGAAACCAAGCCGCTGCTCAGCTACTTTGGATTTAACGGACTGAGTATATAGCTCTCTTGCATTGTTTATTACTCTTTTGCAGTGGTTGCTGGCAGTCCTGAAGACAGTTTTAGTCTCAGTGCATCTATTACGTTGGTAGCTATGGAAAAAGTGATTTCTGTGTGCGATGGCAACAGCACATTCTGGGGAGAACCATGGCTGGCTGTTAGGTTTTTGTTGGAATTTTTTGGATGGTATGAATCGGTCTATGCCTACAATTAGCCATTCGGTCAGGTCTGATACTATGGAGGACACATCCTTTTTAAACATGGAATGCAGTGGTAGATCGGATATAAGTGTACGGAAGCTATCCCAGTCAGCGATAGATTATCGATCGATATACAGTATGGTGGAGAGGTACATTTCCAGACTTATTGCATTTCGTTTTTATCCTAACTGATACAACTGTGTGGTCAAAAGATCCCAGAGGAGACACAACGGAACTTGAACATAGCTCAGGGGAAGTTGTGAGAAAAAGGTCTAGAAGGCTAGCATACTGACCGGAAGTATCAGGCACTCGGGCGGGTTTATGGACAATCTGGGTGAGGCAATAGTAAAATCATGACAGAACCTCCCCTCATCATGTCTTGTTAGAGTGGGTCAACCATTCCGCATTGTGGACATTGAAGTCACCACAAATGTGGATGTTAGCTGAAGGGTGAGCAGACAGGATGTGGTCAATTTTTTCAGATATGCTCTTAAGGATAGTAACTCCGCTGTTGTGGGGGCGATAGAGAGCAAATATAAATGCAGTGGTGTAAGCAAGTGCAACCCGGAAGCACATATAAGGTAAATTAGGGTCTTCTCTGGAGATATCCCTACCACACGGAAAGTCATCTTTAATGTAGGCACATATTCCATGTCCATGGCGATCTTGGGGGTCAGATTTAGATGTTAAGTTAGAGTATCCTTTAATTATGAATTCGTCAATGCCAGTTTCGCTTAGGAAGAATATGTCTGGTTTCGTCTCCTGTAATTGGCTTTCAACCTCTGGAAGGTTGGAACGGAGACCCCTGATGTTGGAGAAGGAGACATGGTAGTAGGGGTCTACGTTGGAGGATGGGGTTCTAGGTTTACATGTGTTATTTTTCTGGAGGTATTTCATGTTGAGGATTGGGATTTGTGGAACAGGTCGACAGACTTGGTTAGAGCAGGACAGAGAGGGAAGTTAAGAGAGAAAAAGAGAGGAAGATCTTTTTTTTTTGTAGCTATGATAAGGTAAAGCCGTAACAATTAACCACTAGTATGGCATCGAGAGGCCCCACTCGAAACTACTGCGTGGTCCAGAGTCCATTCACCAAATGGCAATACAGCAGCCCCAGTATTTTGCACCTGCTGATAGGACGGCCTCCTTAATGGTTAATCCAAGGTTCGGGTCCCTGACTATCAGGCGGATAACATCAGCCCAGATGAAAAGTTTACCTTCAGCACCCTTACTAGTGACATAGCCACAAGGATAGACATAGGAACAGAAAATTTCTGACATCTCAGGCTACTGTTCACGAAGTACTGTCGTCCTGAAGAGCAGCTTTTTCTTCACCCTTTGTCAGAAACATCACTCATTGGAAATGAGGACTGAGGGACAAATAAGAGGAAGCGAGAGTAATGAGAACTGCCGATAACGCATCCACAATGCGTTGTCTACTCTCCATTAAAAAAAGGGGGCGGGGTGTAAGGACTTATTAATATTTACTTAGTATAAGTCCGTCGCTTTAATTTGAAATTTAAGATATTTGAAGATAAATTCCCCTCCCATAATTACAAATCAAATGAAAATGGAATAGATATAGGTTACTTTTGAGAAGAGTACTCAGTCTCTCATAGCGAAACCACCCAACTCTAGAAATGATATATGGAAACTTACAGAGAGTTTTAACCTCAGTTTGCTGGGAATTGTGCATATGTCACAAATGAACTTGCTTCATCATTTGTATCGTGAAGGCACCCATCATCTTACAATCGATCACGTAAGTTAACTTATCCAGATAGGATACAATGAGATACATTCATCTCCAAGGAAAGTCTTTTGGGTGCTATGACAGGGAATACTGGATGGGTGTAGTGAGTTCTATCTCGGCTGAGGTCGCATGATGATGATGATGTGTAATATGTTAAGTTTGGTCAAAATCGCTCCTTCTTTCTTTTTTCGAATTATTTTGATTATTGATTATCAATACTTATCGAAGACATTCTAATAGAAAACATATCTAAGAACACTGTCAGGCACATATAATACCTTTGTGTGAAATTTCATAAAAATCAGCCTAGCCGTTTTTGAGTCCATAGGGAACAAGCTCACACAGGAACACATAGACACACACAAAGTTCTTTATATATATATATAATATATATATATATATATATTATATATATATATAAAAATCATGGAATATAATATATATCGAACAATTTATTCAAAAAGTTTTGTCATTTTATAAAATCAAGTGTGGAATAGTATATCTTTCATGTGATATCCATTTTCAGTGATGCAGGTATGAATGCATTTATGAAAGTTTATATCCACTCTCTGCAGCAGGTCTATGTCTATTTCTGCAATTGCAAGACAAATCTCTTCCTTTAATTCTTCAATGTTACATGGCTTTTTCTGATAAATACGTTTCTTAACATATTCTCACATGAAAAAATTACATTTGGACAAGACAGGGGATCGGGGAGACCATGGATTTTCAGCAAATCTGGAAAGAAGCCGTTTGTCAAAATATTTGTCGGAGAACATTCATTGAATTCCTGGCGGTATGTGCTATCGCTCTATCCTGTTGAAATCACATTGGAATTCCATTTCATCTTAACTCAGGCAGAAAGAAATTCTTGGTCATTTGGAATGAACCATACCAAAATTTCCAGCATTATATTAAAAATAGGGGTAGGCTATAGAAACAAAATTTTTCAAATAAATGCCAAAAGTGGCTTATTACCTTCATTTATATGTAAATAGATGGGAACAAGTGATTTTGTTCAAAACGGGTCAAAATTGGAGGGTCGCTGGCCCCAAACGTGATTTGACCGCGTCAACGCGTGAAAATGGCCCAAATTTCGCCCCCGAACACACTTAATCACTTATTGAAAGCCACAGGGTGCATTTTTTTACTATAAATGCATTTGTATCATTAAATCTAACATTCCCATTGGCTATCCCACAAGTATAGGGCTTTTTAGGGTATCTCAGAGTCCAAAATGGGTCAAAATTACCCCAAAATTAGCCAAAAATGGTCGGAAATCACGGATTTTCCAAAATGCACTTCCCATGGGCCCAAAGACACCTCTACATGGCAAAAACTGTTGGGAAATGCTTGAAGCAGGCACTCTCCTAACTTTTGCACTGTTAATGAGGGGTATAAGGACCTTTTAAAGGGGCTAAATATGGCCAATTTAGCCAAAGAGAGTCAAAAAGTCCCTAAGAATCAACATAGGTTGTCAAAAAGGGGCTTAATTTGAGTTATAGATGGAAAATTACCAAATAAGGAAATGTTTTCTTTCTGTAACAATGCAATGGCATCTTTAAATAGACACGATAACATTGCATTGCATTAATTGTGAATTTGATTGAACTTTGCTTTCTTTTTCAGTTAGTAAAATGCAATGAACATGGCTGGTATAGCAGGGCAGATTGACAAAGATTATAATTACGACGATTGGACATCTTCTGCTTGATTCTCTTCCAACTGAGGCTGAATGTGTTCAAGCTGTGCAACATCATGCTGCCAAATATGGTACCACGACACAGAAAAATCATATTCACCAGTTTTCCTTGCGATTACTACAATTGTGGCAGAAAGCCTTTGGAAGTGATGTTCGTTATGTTACAATACCTGGGATAAAACATAAACTTGATTGATCGCTAAAAATTTACGACAAAGATGTCTACAAAGCAAAGGGTTCCAGACGTGTGAATATGATTAAATGGAAACAAGAGCACAATGTCCTTCTCAATATACTTTCAAAAGATGTGAATCCTGATGAATTTGATGTACATGAACGAAGATTCTTTGTCGATCAAAAGTCTCTCTCTCGCAAATGGCTCATTGACACTTTCCACGTTGATATGGAACATGAACGGTTTCTGGCAGAGCAAGAACTGCACAATCGTTTGGATTTGGATGATGATCAATTTGAAGTGGAGGATATAAGTGACCAATTGCCAGAGCATGATACCTCAAACAATTTGAACTACTCATTAAACAGATCGGGTACAATCCGTAGCACTGTCCCATGTACCGAGATCGCCACCCAAACACATGTCACTTACAATTTGCGAACTGGTGCATGGAATTTCCAGGAGTCAATCAAAATAGCTCTAGCAAATTCCACTTCCCAACGACAATAGAAAGAAAACATGGGAGTATCCTTCCCGAATTGAAGAGCAGAAGACATTGAAAATTCAATTTTTGTTGTGCAATGTCATTGGTGCATGGAACTTGACAAGACGAAAACCAGTATTTGTGCTAGAGAATAATGATGTGATTGACGAGCTCTTTAATGCATTATATTGATATTTTACTGTTGAATGATTTAAAAGTAATGTGAAGTGAAGCTGTGTCTTGAAATAACAAAATAATTCCTTTGCTAATTACTCATACCTTTTATCAAGTTATTCAATATATTGGTTACAAATCAAGAAATAGCGTATCGAGGGCCATTTTCATCAATTTTGGGGTAACTATGAGAACAATATGAATTCAGACTCTTCTTGGACAGCATTTTATTGACATTCAATGTTCAATTTACAATTAATTACTTTCTGAGAAGTTGATGTAGTAAAGTTACGATGTTTCTAAAAAGTATCATTGATGAATGAATTAATGATTCATATGTTATGTACCGTAAAGCGTAATTTTGTCATTTTTGGATTGTTTTGACCCTTTTTACATCCCCCAAAGATCTCTAAATACCCTAAATACAAATGGATAAGATAACAGGGTGGTTATTTCAGTCTTCCAACTGTAAAAAGCCATACAGGAGTGTTTATAGGAGCCCGATGAGATATAATACCTGCATTTTGGGGATTATCCGTGATTTTTGTTCATTTTTGGCTAATTTTTGGGTAAATTTGACTCATTTTGGACCCTTAAGATACCTTGAAAAGCCCTATATAGGTGGAATAGCCAGTGAGAATGTTAGATTTAATGATATAGAGCCATTTATGGTCAAAAATTGCACCCTGTGTGGCTTGGGAGGTGCATTTTGGAAAATCCGTGATTTCCGACCATTTTTGGCTAATTTTGGGGTAATTTTGACCCATTTTGGACTCTGAGATACCCTAAAAAGCCCTATACTTGTGGGATAGCCAATGGGAATGTTAGATTTAATGATACAAATGCATTTATAGTAAAAAAATGCACCCTGTGGCTTTCAATAAGTGATTAAGTGTGTTCGGGGGCGAAATTTGGGCCATTTTCATGCGTTGACGCGGTCAAATCACGTTTGGGGCCAGCGACCCTTCAATTTTGACCCGTTTTGAAAAAAATCACTTGTTCCCATCTATTTACATATAAATGAAGGTAATAAGCCACTTTTGGCATTTATTTGAAAAATTTTGTTTCTATAGCCTACCCCTATTAAAAAATGTAAAGTCCAATCAGTTCAGTTTTCCCTATAGTACACTATACTGTTAGCAGATCACTTTGGACTCCTATGAACGTTTGTGTTTTTCACATTATGTGTTTTTTTTTACTGTTCTTGGTGCCCTAGAAGGCATTTTTTTTTTTTTTGCAGTGAGCCTTCTGTGTGAAGAAAATGAACACAGTTTAGAATTGTGTCTGCCTGAGTTAGATTAAAATGTTGACGAAATTCTCCGTGAAGAGCTATGACTGGTTCGTTACTTTTCACGTAGCTATTGTATGCAAAAACCTTATGTTTAATTATCCACATTTTGAATGTTTATCTGGAACAAACAAAATAATTCATTAATAAATGATAAAATGACTTTACAAAAAAACAAAAAATAAAAAATAAACAGTACCTATTCGATGTATTTCTAATAATATAATATACTTAGCAATTTCAAAACACCCTGTTATTTTTGGCCAACCTGTATTTAGACATCTTTTTGCAATCAAGAAGCAGACAAGAAACTCAAAATCAAGGAAGAACTGATGCTAAAGTGCGTCTCACATAGAGACGTGAAAACTTTTGAATAACTGAAAATTTTCTAAGTTTTTTTGTTTTATATTTTCACACATTCTAATCCTAACCCTAACCTTGTCATATTTGCCAATGCAGAAGGACTAGAAAAAAGTCTTAATTTTACTGGTAATTTAAAAACAATGAATGATTATCATTTATGATTAGTGGAAAAGTTTAACTTTTTTTTTAAGAATCGTTTTCGGAATTGGAAATTAGGCTAAAACTTTTCTTTTTCCAATACTGATTCCGATACCCTAAAAAGTTCAAATTTTTCTGATTTGCACTCCCAATTAATCATCTCAACAGTAATATGTATGGGTGCCGCGGTGTTGCCCAGGTGGTTGGAAGTGTGTGTTGAGCAAAAAAAAAAAAAAAAGAAATAGTGATAGTAGGAAGGCAGGCTTGAACCCATACCGTGAGGGAGGAAATGAACATGAAGAAAACGTGACGTCTTCGCTGTTACAACATACGGTGGTATGTAGGTTTAAATTAAGGCTAGACAATCGAAAAGAGGATTACTTTCGAAAATATTGGCAAAAAAAGCGACCCCTCCCTGTTGAAAAGTGCCCAGTTAAAGGTGAAGAAATGTTTTTAGCCAATTTTTCGGTATTTGTCATCTAAAGCATCGAGCTTCAAAATGATACTGATCTTGTGAAAATCTGTCACTTCTGTCGAAAGTTTTAGGCAGACATGCAAACATACATACGCAGATTTATATATTTGTAGCTCAAATTTCGACCCAAACCAATGAAAAAGTTTGTCCTATTTTTGAATACTCTTTATATAAAATTTCAAATGTTTAGACCAGAAATTGTCTAGAGTCTTCAGAGTACAAAATAGTCATCTTCAAATCTAATGTCAACAAATATTTTTCATAAATTGTCCTCATAAGTAATCAGATTTTGTTTATTCCATTCATCATTTTCATAATATTCTTCATCACTCAATTGACAATCATCTCATTAACTCTTATCTCCGAGTTTGGCCTTGATAACAATCATTAGCAAAAAGAATTATGTTAAGAATATCCATTGTGTTTATTGATATGAAATCCATGCAAAAATTTAATCATAAAATCTCTTTATATGAAAGGCAGGTATTCACGTATCAAATCCTTGTACAAGTTGTGCGCCGCAGCTAATTGTTTTCATTGTTATTATTCAAATCAATAATTGTTGTTATTGGTAGTCTTTTCCCTATTTAATCAAGCATATGGCTAATAACTTTATCCATTACAATGAATCAATTTGGCTTCCATATAAATATTCAATTAATATTGTAGATCAAATGTATTTTCATCACTCAATTAATCATGCTAGCAGTTGAAAGGAACTAGTTTAGTTTGACTCCGTATTTGACATTATTCAAAAAACTCATTTAGTTTTCATTAAATATTCAATTAGTATTTCAAATCTAGTGTCTTCTGCTGACATTGCATATGTACTATATAAATATGAATCTAGTGTTGCAAATGAATTTCGCTAGAAATATATTGAAAAATGATTTAACAGCCAAATATTATGATTTCTAGGATCAAAAAAGATATGTTTAAATTCTGTAAATCATAATATTTGATGATGTAAATGTGCTTAACATCCTCTGGAAACTGTATACTTTTATATCATCCAGGGTTTGAATGTTCTTTTGGTGGTGTTCTCCATTGTTTCGTCGATTGGTATACATCAAAATGGAGACTTGCTGGCCTATGGTTCTCTCTTATTGTATCGCAAAACATTTGTGGTTCTACTTTATTTCTTTTAAACCTGCTTTTCATATTCCTTGTTGATTCACTTTGTTTGGTCCATTGATATACATCAAAAAGAATGTTTCATTCCAATTTGCATAGAAAAAAAACCAGGGGCTCGTGTATGTATGTTCGGAAGATTTAGTATTTGCAAGAACTAACATGAAATGTATCAAACATAATTTTTATGTTGATTAGAATAGAATTAATATATTTACCAAAGCAAGATGAGGCAAGATGAAAACTTTACTTTCCCTCATTGGACGTCCTTAATAGATTCAACCAAAGTGGATTAAAAAATTAATATGCTCAAGTACACTACAACCCATAAAAAATGCATCTATAGTACAGAGGAAAATGTACAATTGTCAAGGAAATAAGCAGTAATGTATGTGTGCATATATGTATGTGGGATATTATGTGTAGTTTTAACAATTTTCAGGAAGAATAATGGTTTTAAAAGATGCAATGTCTCAGCAGGGTTGTTATATGCAAAAAGGTTAATAATAGTCGGAAATGTTTTATAGAATGTACACTGTTTTTTTATCTCAATGTACAACTTAATGTCATCTACTTGTTTCAATACTGTATTATTCTTTAATAATCCATTCAAACTGTTTCATTATTCCCCTGGAAGATGTCAAGTGTTAATGGAGACTTGCTGGCCTATGGTTCTCTTTTATTGTATCTCAAAACACTTGTGGTTCTACTTTATTTCTTTTAAACCTGCTTTTCATATTCCTTGTTCATTCACTTAAACTCACTTCAATTCATATGCAAGTGTCTGAAGTAGGGTGTGCTAAGATATTAGGGAGTCTTGTTGGCACTAGCGCTCTGGTATAATGTTTTTATGCTAGTAGAAAGCTTCCTGATGATTTTTATCTGGAAGCTTTCTACTAGCGTTAAAACTAAAGTACACATTCTTTTTGTATGCTATCCCTATCTTCAAACAGATATGATAAATCTGGAATGCGTTCAAACCAGAAAGATAATGAGATTTTCTGTGCTTACAAAGAATGGCTTCAAAGACTAAATCAATTCTCACTTGAGCAGAAAACGATAGGAAGATACCTACTTCTGGTATACAAAATCATCAACGGGAATGTAAATATATCTTTAGAGGCGTTTTGCACCCCATTACCTAGTCACAGTCTCTATAGCCACCTATAGATGCAGCATCGTTACTTTTGTCTCAATGGAAGAAAGGTAAGATTCTTTGTCCATCTTTTTGCTCCTCGTAGAGCATGCCAGAGAAGGTCGTGATGATGTCACCTTGGACAAACATTCATACAATATATAGATGCAATATATAGATGCAATATCTTCCGTCTTTACATGGTTTGCTATTGAAAATAAAATTGATCGGTTTTTTATGTTCTTGGAATTTGTTTTTATTACTTTCACAGCAATAGATATTAACGTTATAGTATTTACTAGAACGTGAGTGGCAACTAGTCTTTCCTAACGTTTCATTTATCTTTTTACATATATGTTAATTGATACCATTATTACTCACTCTCAGTAATTTCTCTCATTTCAATAATAATCGGTGACTTTCTCTGGAAACTAAGTGACAATAAATACATTTGAATATTCTAATACTCTCTGTTCCATTACTCTATTTATATTTTCATCTGGCCTTCAAACTGGATCAAAATCTATTATCCTCCCAAGTATTATCTCTTTTCAAAGGAGATATAAATTGGCTTGAAGCTGATTAATATCGATGGGTTTGATTAGGCAATTTTTATAGATAATTACTACCGGCCATAAATACCCTTGTGGCATTCAGAAGTGACAACACCACATATTAGGCTTGATTTTGCATCACATTATGTCCTTGTAGGAATTAAGTAAATGACATTATTGAAACTTATGGTGTCCTCGCGCCAGTTGTTACTAATGATTTCTTATTCATAATAGTTGGTGGTTTTCCTTGGACCCTGAGAAACAAAAAAACTCTCCTAAATATTCTTTCAGCTGTTTTGTAAACTTTCCAATCGGATTATATGCATCGTCTCGCTGGACTTATTTTGGAATACAACACAAAAAGAGGATAGAACCATCCAGACCTCCGCTAAAAAAGATTAGAAATTTAATTATGGCAATTTTGAAATTACATAGTTATTACTTTTACCTTTTATATAGATATAAAAAATTTTTTTCTTTAACTTTATCGTTTTTCTACATACTTCTTAATACTTTATAATTTAATAATCCTTTATTTTAATTCTTTATCTCTTCTTTGCATGGTCGGTTATTTATCTGCATTTTCTGCTTTATTCTTTAAACTTTCCTATCTATCTAATATATCAATCTACCCACACTTTCATATCTTGTATGTATATTTACTTAAATTTTACTATATGCATTTACTTACTTCTTTTCTTGCTTTTTCTTGAATGCAGATACCGGCCATCCTCTCCCGTTAAATAATTTTTATTTTATTTGTTTATTTTATATTTTATTGTTTATTTTTTATTTATTTATTTATTCTTTATTTATTCTTTATTTTCTATTTATTTATTTTCCATTTAATGTCGTCTAACAACTCTTGCTGACATTTTTCTTTTTTTAAGTGATGACCTATACATTTCAGTTGACCTATATTATTTTGCCCTATATATTTTTTTTGCGCCTTTAATATTTCCTGTCTGGGTCATTTTGACATTTGTTTCCCTTTATTTTATATTTTATATTTAACCCTATCATCATTTTTTTTTCTCTCTCCTCTTTTTCTTTCCTGATCTTTCTTATTTATATTTATGTCTCGGAAGTAGAGTGAAAAGCATATCTTATTTTTCTTTTATTATTATTGGAATCTTTTCCTTTTTTTCCTTGTACACATTTTTGCGAATTATTCCATGGATTTCTGCCTTTGGATTATTATGGACCATCTTCTTCCAATTACGGGATTTCCTTGGATTTTACTTGTGCAAATGGAAATTCAATTAACTTTCTTGAAGTCATACATTTGGATTTTACCGTCACTGGATTATTTATCTTCAACCAGACTATCCATTCATGTGTAATCGCCTTTTTCTTCACCATATTCCCTCTGCTTCACTTTTTTTGTTTTCAAGTAAGATCTTTGACTTACTTGTTGTTTCATCAAATACTTTTGCATGCAAAATCCGATCCCGCATTCTGGTTTTGACTTTTACTCCTGATCTGATGAGAAGGAAAGTATTTCTTCGAAACTCTGCGGATTAAGGACTATCTACTTATCTAGTGTTTCCTTTTCAGATTAAATATGTTTTTAACTCTTTTTTAAAGTGTTTTTTAACATGTTTTATTAACTGTTTGCTCGTATATATATATATATATATATATGGACAAAAATTGGAGGCCTGCAATATAAATGCTTGACTCCCTCAGGGGTCAATCCTGGGCCCAACTCTCTTCCTGATCTACATCAATGACCTCCCTAAACACATTCTTAAATCATTCGTTGAAATCTATGCTGATGACACGACCATCTACGGCAACACATCAAAGGCTGTAAATGACAAAGTTCTCTCTGATTCTCTCTCCTCTGATCTCGAGCGCGTGGTTCAGTGGGGGAAGATGTGGCTGGTTACCTTTAATGCATCCAAAACCAAACTCCTATCCTTACATCATAAACGCTCTGATCCCCAGCTGGCATCAATTGTGATGGATGGCTCTCGTCTGGGTGAGGCCCCGTGTTTTGACAAGCTTCTGGGTTTGACCTTTACTCCTGATCTGAAATGGAACACGTACATCAAATCTGTTGCCAAGGTCGCGGGAAAGATGGTGGGATCCTTCTACCGCTCCAGAAGATATCTCACTACTGATGAAATTCTCTATCTATATAAAAGCCAAGTACGTCCAAGGATGGAATACTGTTGCCATATCTGGGCAGGAGCTGCTAAAAACAGCCTATCCTGCCTTGACAGAGTACAAAATAGACTTTGTGGCTTAGTGGGGGATGCTCTACCCTGCAACCTCTCTCCCACAGAAGAGACGTTGCGAGCCTGTCCTTGTTTTATCGTTATTTCCATGGCAGATGCTCGTCTGAACTCCAATCTCTGGTCCCCCCTCGCCAATCTTTCACGAAAAACACCCGTCTAGCCGAATCCACTGTGAAAAATTTCCCCTACTCTATATCTGTGCCTAAATCAAAATGCGGATTCCATGAACAAAGCTTCTTTCTTAGAATTGCACGCCTGTGGAACTCTGTTCCGTCTGCCTGCTTCCCTCTGGACTACAACTTGGATGTCTTCAAGTCCAATGTTAACAAATTCCTAATGAACCGCCCCCTTAAGTAAACACTTCATCAAATCTCCACACTAACGTAATGTACTTGCAATAACCCTTATCCCTGAGTGGCTTCCGGGCCTTGATAAGTGGTGATCACTGTGTAAAGAAAAAAAAAATAAAATATACATATATGTATATATAAATATACATATACATATATATATATATAAATATACATATACATATATATATATAAATATACATATACATATATATACATATATATATATATATAAATATACATATATATATACATATGTATGTACATATATATGTACATATATATATACATATATATGTACATATATATGTACATATATATATACATATATATGTACATATATATGTACATATATATATACATATATATGTACATATATAAAGAATCTTAACATCTAATAACAAAAAAATTAAATCAGCCCCAAAAATCCCTTTCCAAATTAAACCCAAAACTAACTGCAATTGTAATAACAAACATCTTTGCCCACTCAATAATGATTGTATCCATAAAGATGTTATATATTCTTGCATTATTACTGAGCTCCCACGCAATCCTCCCATAACAAAAACTAATATTTCGTCTTCAAGTTATTCTTCTTCCCATCCTCCATCTGATATAGTTACTAATCCAATACACCATTCGAGCAGCCCTTCCATTTACAATCATACAACTAGTAATAATGATGATGATAATAATAATAATAATAATAATAATAATAATAATCATAATATTAATGAGAATAACAATATTTCTCCTAACAGCCATCCTAACACTAACAACACTCATTATCCCCTCCAAAATAGTCCTCATACAGACATTGTCCCACCATTTGTTGAACACTATGAACAAAATTCAAACTATTTAACTAATACAAATCAGTAAATTAATATTAATACCAGACCTCGAGCTTTTAATAAAGTACATACATATATCGGCGCTACTTCAACATTAATTAAGAAAAGAATATCAAACCACATTTATTCTTTTAACAACCATAATTCTAATAATAACCAAGGAACTTCTCTAACCACTTTAATTAAAAAACAATACTCCCTTCTCAATCAAATGGACTATTATAAAAAAAAGTTAAGTCTTATACTCCAGGCTCTAAGTCATGTCGCCTCTGTACAACTGAAGCTATAACTATAATTACTTCCCCTCAAAGTAACAATATAATAAATTCTAAAAATGAACTGATCTCTTTCTGTAAACATAAGTCCAAATTTAATTATGGCAATTTTGAAATTACATAGTTATTACTTTTACCTTTTATATAGATATAAAAAAAATTTTATTTTTTCTTTAACTTTTTCGTTTTTCGACATAGTTCTTAATACTTTATAATTTAATAATCCTTTATTTTAATTCTTTATCTCTTCTTTGTATGGCCGGTTTTTTATCTGCATTTTCTGTTTTATTCTTTAAACTTTCCTATCTATCTAATATATCAATCTACCCACACTTTCATATCTTGTATGTATATTTACTTAAATTTTACTATATGAATTTACTTTTTTTTTTTCCTGAAATTGCAGATACCGGCCATCTTCTCCCCTTAAATAATTTTTATTTTTTATCTTTATTCTTTTCTTATTTTATTTTATTTTATATTATATATTATATTTTATATTTTATTTTTTATAATATTTTATTTTTTATTTATTTATTTATTCTTTATTTTCTATTTATTTATTATATATTTATTTATTTATTTTTATTTTCCTTTTTTATTTTTTATTTATTTATTTTTTTATATTTATTTTATTTTCCTATTAGTATCGTTTAATAACTCTTGCTGACATTTTTTTTAAGTGATAACCTGTACCTATATTATAGTTGACCTATATTATTTTGCTCTATATATATTTTCGCGCCTTTAACATTTCCTGTCTGGGTCGTTTTGACTTTTGTTTCCCTTTATTTTATATTTAACTTTATCATTTTTTTTTCTCTCTCTCTTTTTTCTTCCTAGATCTTTTTTATTTATAGTTATGTCTCGGAAGTAGAGTGAAAAGCACATCTTATTTTTCTTTTATTAATATTATTTTTTTTTCCTTGTACACATGTTTGTGAATTATTCCATGGATTTCTGCCTTTGGATTATTATGGACCATCTTCTTCCAATTACGAGATGTCTTTGGATTTTACTTGTACAAATGGAAATTCTTTTAACTTTCTTGAAATTTTACATTTGGATTTTACCGTCACTGGATTTTTTATCTTCCACCAGACTATCCATTCATGTGTAATACCTTTTTCTTTACCATATTCCCTCTGCTTAACTTATTTTGTTTTTAAGTAAGATCTTTGACTTACTTGTTGTTTCATCAAATACTTCTGCATGCAAAATCCGATCCTGCATTTTGCTAATTCCTACCCTCTGATGAGAAGGAAAGTATTTCTTCGAAACTCCGCGGATTAAGGACTATCCATTTATTTAGTGTTTCCTTTTCAAATTAAATATGTTTTAACTCTTTTTCAAAGTGTTTTTTAACATGTTTTATTAACTGTTTGCTCATAAACATATATATATATATATACATATATATATGTTGTTTTGAAAAAAGAAAAGAAAAACGAATAAATTTATAAAATAATTAACGTTTCGTCCCTATTATATGTATATGTATGCATATATATATACATATATATATATATATATATATATATATATATATATATATATGCATATATATACATATAAGAGTAAATAGTTAATAAAACATGTAATAATATTAATGGCAGTGATGGCAGTATTGGTAAATTTTTTGAAAGTAGTAGGACTCTCTCACCATAGATATCTATGTATTACTTTTTATTATATTTTCTATATACAGTCCTGGTCAAAATCATAAGACCACTTAAGAAAGTAAGCATTTACGCATATTATTGAATTTTTAATCAAACAAATGGTTGAAACCATTGCCAAAAGGGAAAAATATGATGAAAAAAAATGAAATCTGCTTCATTTGAAGCCTTAACCCTGATCTAATAATTATTAAAAAAAAAAACAACATTTTCACCTAGTTAAAATGATAATAATAATATTATCTAACAAAAGGCTATTATAAATTACTAAAAAAGGGTCTCAGTATTTAGTATAGCCTCCATTATTACGAATTACTTCAAAAATTCTCTTCGGCATGCTTGCGACTAAGTTTTTAATCAGTTGCGAAGGAATTTTATCTCATGTACTGAAAACTGAATCAGAAAGTTCCTTTATCGAATCATACTGGATTCCATCCTTGAACACTTCTTTTGCCATCCATCCCCAAAGATTTTCAATGGGATTGAGGTCCGGAGAACATGCTGGATGATCTAACAATTCTATATTATTTGAAGAAAAGTATTCTCGTGCTTGTTGAGAAGTGTGTATCGCAGCATTGTCTTGCTGGAAATCCAATTTCTTCCAGACAGACGTGGACTTTCAGTCCTGATAGAAGTATTTTCAAGCATTGAAATGTACTTCAATAATGTTTGTCAGCCTTTCACTACTTGCAACTTTAGGGTCCCAGCTGATGAGAAAGCACCCCAGATCATTAAAGACCCTCCTCCACTATGCCGAGTTGAAAAAGTCTCTTTGTGCAAATTTTTATCATGCCAACAGTAGTGAAATCCATCTGGACCATCTAGATTAAACTTTTTCTCATCGGAAAAAATTAAATTTTCCCACTTCTCTTCATCCCAAGTCTGGTATTTGGTGGCATATTTAAGTCGGTTAGTTTTGTGCTGTTCAAGAAGACATGGTTTCTGCAGTCGCTTTAAATGATTGAAACCCTTCATTTTCAGATGCCTTCTGATGGTTTTAGGACTACATTCTGCTGCTGTTTGGCTTTTCAATCGACTTGAGCTCATGCTGGAGTTTTTTAAAACTTCTTCTGATGCGGTGATCCAGTGATGGGGTTGTTTTTTTTTGGTCGACCTGGACTCTTTTTGTGCCCATATTGATCTGGATTTCTTAAAAAATTTGTGATGGCCGTTTTGCTATGATTCACTTCTTTTGCAATGGATCTATAGAAGAGTCCACCCCTATTAAGCTCAAAGAGCCTTCCTCTCTCAAACTTTGATAATGGTTTCCCTTTTGCCATTTATAATTATTTTTTATCCACTAACAAATTGCTTTTAGTAACATAAAAAGCTTTTCGTATTCATTTTTTCAAAAGTAGCCGATTTTATTAAAGTTGTCTTATCATTTTGACCAGGGGAAAATGTTTGTTTTTTAAAAAATAATTATAAGATCAGGGTTAAGGTTTCGAATGAAGCAGATTTCATTTTTTTTCATCATATTTTCCCTTTTGGCAATGGTTTCAACTATTTGTTTGATTAAAAATTCGATAATATGCGTAAACGCTTACTTTCTTAAGTGGTCTTATGATTTTAACCAGGACTGTATATATACATATATATATACATATATATATATATATATATATATGTATGTATGTATACACATATCTCTATATATATATCTATATCTATATATATATATATATATATATATATATATATATATATATATATGTACATATATATATACATGTATATAATGCCTCGGCAGTTGTGTGAAAAGCATATATTATTTTTCTTTTATTAATATTATTGGAATTTTCCCCTTTTCTTTTCTTTGTAAATATTTGTGAATTATTCCATAGATTTTGGCCTTGTGGATTATTTTGGACCATCTTCCAATTACGTGATTTCCTTGGATTTTACTCGTGCATGGAAACTCAATTAACTTTCTTGTAGTTACATTTTTGGATTTTACCGTCATTGGATTATTTACCTTTCACCAGACTATCCATTCACATGTAATCACCTTTTTCTTAACCATATTCCCTCTGCTTCACTTTCTGTTATCAAGTAAAATCTTTGATTTACTTGTTGTCTCATCAAATACTTTTGTATGTAAAATCCGATCCCGCATTTTGCTAATTCCTACCCTCTGATGAGAAGGAAAGTATTTCTTTGAAACTACGCGTATTAAGGACTATCCACTTAGCAAGTGTTTCCTTTTCAGATTAAATATGTTTTTAATTCTTTTTTAAAGTGTTTTTTAACATGTTTTATAAACTTTTTGTTCTTATGTATATATACATATATATATATATATATATACATATACATATATATATATATATATACATATACATATATATATACATATATATGCATATATATACATATATACGTGTGTATATATATGTGTATATATATATGTATATACATATATATACACACACACATATATATATACACATATATATACACATATATATATACACACATACATATATATATACATATATATACACACAAACATATATATATATAGATATGTATATACATATATATATATATACATATATATATATACACACACACATATATATAGATATGTATATGCATATATATATATATATACACACACACATATATATAGATATGTATATACATATATATACATATACACACACATATATATAGATATGTATATACATATGCATACATATATATACATATATATATACACATATATATATCCATATATATATCCATATATATACATATATATATGTACATATATACATATATATATGTACATATATGTACATATATACATATATATACATATGTACATATATATACATATATATGTACATTTATATACACATATATGTACATATATATATATATATATATATATACATATATATCTGTACATATATATATACATGCAGATATATTTACATATATATATAAGTATATGTATACATATATATATATATCCGTACATACATATACTTATATATATATATATATATATATATATATATATATATATATATACGCAGCTTAATCAATTTTTCAATAAAAGAATAGTGTTGCTACAATGAAACGGTATCATTAAGTATGTTTTTTATACTGTTTAAGTGACATTCATTCGAAATTTATGAAGTATGATACTTAGGAGAAAAAGTGGGATTGTTTACCTTTTAAGTTTTTTATGCGTAGTAATTTTTTCATCAGATCAGAGAATGAATAGTAAAAAACCCAAAAACGTGATATATATATATATATATATATATATATATATATATATATATATATATATATATATATATCGTATAATATTCATGTCACTTATATATAGATATAATATCCAGAGAGGCGTTTGGTAGACACTTGTACATACACTAATAAGGTCACTTTATATATATATTGTAAACTGATTCTACTGTTTACAAAACAAGAATGGACTTGTACATAAATAAAGGCCATTAACAGAGATGTGATCAGTTGAGAGATTTTCAACTAACAAGAAGTGAAGTTAAAACTATAAAATTCTTTTCACCTAGATTTTTACCTGTGGCAATTTTACCTTTGTCATTTTTACCTGGGACAACTTTATCTTTGTCATTTTTATCTGTGACAATTTCAATATTGTCATTTTTATTTGTGACAATTTTACCTGTGTATTTTTTATCTGGGACAATTTTACCTTTGTCATTTTTACCTGTGACAATTTTACCATTGTCATTTTTACCTGCGACAATTTTACCATTGTCATTTTTACCTGCGACAATTTTACCATTGTTATTTTTACCTGTGACAATTTTACCATTGTCATTTTTACCTGTGACAATTTTACCTTTGTCATTTGTATTTTTGACAATTTTACCTTTGTTATTTTTAACTGTGATAAGTTTACCTTTGTTAATTTTACATGTGACAATTTTACCTTTGTCACTTTTACCTTTGACAATTTTACCTACGTCAATTTTACCTGTGACAATTTTACCTTTGTCATTTTTACCTGTGACAATTTTTCCTACATAAATTTTACCTGTGACAATTTTACCTTTGTTATTTTTACCTGTGACAATTTCAATATTGTCATTTTTATTTGTGACAATTTTACATTTGTGTTTTTTATCTGTGACAATTTTACATTTGTCATTTTTGCCTGTGCCAATTTTACCAATGTCATTTCTATCTGTAACAATTTTAACTTTGTCATTTTTACCTTTAACAAAGTTACCATTGTCATTTTGTCCTGTAACAAATTTACCATTGTCATTTTTACCTGTGACAATTTTATCTTAGTCATTTTTACCTGTGAAAATTTTAATATTGGCATTTTTATTTTTTACAATTTTCTCTTTGTGTTTTTTCATCTGTGACAATTTTACCTTTGTCACTTTTACCTTTGACAATTTTACCTACGTCAATTTTACCTGTGACAATTTTACCTTTGTCATTTTTACCTGTGACAATTTTTCCTACATAAATTTTTCCTGTGACAATTTTACCTTTGTTATTTTTACCTGTGACAATTTCAATATTGTCATTTTTATTTGTGACAATTTTACATTTGTGTTTTTTATCTGTGACAATTTTACATTTGTCATTTTTGCCTGTGCCAATTTTACCAATGTCATTTCTATCTGTAACAATTTTAACTTTGTCATTTTTACCTTTAACAAAGTTACCATTGTCATTTTGTCCTGTAACAAATTTACCAATGTCATTTTTACCTGTGACAATTTTACCTTAGTCATTTTTACCTGTGAAAATTTTAATATTGGCATTTTTATTTTTTACAATTTTCTCTTTGTGTTTTTTCATCTGTGACAATTTTACCTGTGTCTGTTTTACCTCTGACAATTTTACCTTTGTTATTTTTACCTGTGACAATTTTACATTTGTTATTTTTACCTGTGACAATTTTACCTTTTTCATTTTTACCTGTGACAATTTTACCATTGTTATTTTTACCTGTGACAATTTTAATATTGTAATTTTTACCTGTAACAATTTTACCTTTGTGTTTTTATCTGTGACAATTTAACCTTTGTCATTCTTACCTGTGACAATTGTACCATTGTTTTTTTTACCTTTTACAATTTTACCTATGTCATTTTTACCTTTGATAATTTTACAGTTGTAATTTTTACCTGTGACAATATTTCCTTTGGGTTTTTTTTACCTTTGTTATTTTTACCTGTGACAATTTTACCTTTGTTATTTTAACCTGTGACAATTTTACTTCTGTCATTTTTACCTGTGAGAATTTTACTTTATCATTTTTTTCTGTGTCAATTTTACCTTGTCATTTTTTCTGTGTCAATTTTACCATTGTAATTTTTATCTGTGAAACTTTTAACTTTGTCATTTTTACCTGTAACAAATTTACCATTGTCATTTTCACCTGTGAAAATTTTAATATTATCATTTTCATTTGTGACAATTTTACCTTTGTGTTTTTTCATCTGTGAAAATTTTACCTTTGTGATTTTTACCCGTGACAATTTGACCTTTGTCATTTTTACGTGTGACCATTTTACCATTGTCATTTTTACCTGGTACAATTTTACCATTGTTATTTTTATCTGTGACAATTTTAATATTGTCATTTTTATTTATGACAATTTTACCTTTGTGTTTTTTATATGTGACAATATTACCTTTGTCATTTTTACCTGTGACAATGTTACCTCCGTCATTTTTACTTGTGATAATTTTACAGTTGTCATTTTTACCTGTGACAATATTTCCTTTGGGTTTTTTTTACCTGTGACAATTTTACAGTTGTCATTTTAACATGTGACCATTTTACCTTTGTTATTCATACCTGTGACAATCTTTATATTGTAATTTTTACATGTGACAATTTTACCTATGTCATACTTACCTGCTACAATTTCACCTCTGTCATTCTTTCCTGTGACAATTTGACCTTTGTCATTTTTACCTGTGACAGTTTTAAGTTTGTCATTTTTACCTGTGACAATTTTATCTTTGTCATTTTTTCCTGTAACAAATTTACCATTGTCATTTTCACCTGTGAAAATTTTAATATTGTCATTTTTATTTGTGACAATTTAACCTTTATGTTTTTCATCTGTGACAATTTTACCTGGTCATTTTTACCCGTGACAATTTGACCTTTGTCATTTTTACCTGTGCCAATTTTACCTTTGTCATTTTTATCTGTGACAATTTTACCATTGTCATTTTTACCTGTGACAATTTTAATATTGTCATTTTTATTTGTGACAATTGTACCTTTGCGTGTTTTATCTGTGACAATTTTACCTTTATCATTTTTATCTGTGACAATTTTACGTATATCATTTTTACGTGTGACAATTTTACGTTTGCCATTTTTACCTGTGACAATTTTACCACTGTCATTTTTATCTGTGACAATTTTACCACTGTCATTTTTACCTGTGACAATTTTACCTTTGTCATTTTTACGTGTGATAATTTTACAGTTGTAATTTTTACTTGTGACAATTTTACCTTTGTCATTTATTCCTGTGACAATTTTACCTTTGTCAACCTTTCCTGTAATAAATTTACCTTTGTCATTGTTACCTGTGACAATTTTACCATTGTTATTTTTATCTGTGATAATTTTACCTTCCTTATTTTTACTTGTGACAATTTTACCTATGTCATTCTTACCTGTGACAGTTTTACCTTTGTTATTTTAACCTGTGACAATTTTACCTTTGTTATTTTTACCTGTGACAGTTTTACCTTTGTTATTTTTACCTGTGACAATTTTACCTTTGTTATTTTAACCTGTGAAAATTTTACTTCTGTCATTTTTACTGTGACAATTTTACTTTATCATTTTTTCTGTGTCAATTTTACCTTGTCATTTTTTCTGTGTCAATTTTACCATTGTAATTTTTATCTGTGAAACTTTTAACTTTGTCATTTTTACCTGTAACAAATTTACCATTGTCATTTTCACCTGTGAAAATTTTAATATTATCATTTTCATTTGTGACAATTTTACCTTTGTGTTTTTTCATCTGTGAAAATTTTACCTTTGTGATTTTTACCCGTGACAATTTGACCTTTGTCATTTTTACGTGTGACCATTTTACCATTGTCATTTTTACCTGGTACAATTTTACCATTGTTATTTTTATCTGTGACAATTTTAATATTGTCATTTTTATTTATGACAATTTTACCTTTGTGTTTTTTATATGTGACAATATTACCTTTGTCATTTTTACCTGTGACAATGTTACCTCCGTCATTTTTACTTGTGATAATTTTACAGTTGTCATTTTTACCTGTGACAATTTTACCTTTGTTATTTTTACCTGTAACAATGTTTTTGTTGTCATTTTTATCTGTGACAATTTTACCTATGTAATTTTTAACTGTGACAATTTTGCCATTGTCATTTTTACCTGTGACAATTTTTTTGTTGTCATTTTTATCTGTGACAATTTTGCCATTGTCATTTTTATCTGTGACAGTTTTACCATTATTATTTTTACCTGTGACAATTTTAATATTGTGACAATTGTACCTTTGCGTTTTTTATCTCTTACAATTTTACCTTTATCATTTTTACCTGTGACAATTTTACGTTTTTCATTTTTACCTGTTACACTTTTACTATTTTCATTTTTACCTGTGACAATTTTACCTTTGTTATTTATACCTGTGACAATTTTACCTTTGTCATTTATACTTGTGACAATTTTACCTTAGTTATTGTAACCTGTGATAATTTTACCTTCGTCAACTTTTCCTGTGATAAGTTTACCTTGGTCATTTTTACCTATGATAATTTTACCATTGTCATTTATACTTGTTACATTTTTACCTTTGTTATTTTTACCTGTGACAATTTTACCTTTGTTATTTTTAACTGTTACAATTTTACCTTTGTCATTTTTACCTGTGACAATTTTACCTTTGTCTTTTGTACCTGTGATAATTTTACCTTTGCCATTTTTATCTGTAATGATTTTACCTTTGTCATTTTTACCTGTGACAATTTTACCTTTGTCTTTTTTCCCTTTGACAATTTTACCTTTGTCATTTTTAACTGTGATAAGTTTTACTTTTGTCATTTTTAACTGTGATGATTTTACCTTTGTCATTTTTAACTGTGATAAGTTTTACCTTTGTCATTTTTATCTGTGACAATTTTACCTTTGTCTTTTTTCCCTTTAACAATTTTACCTTTGTCATTTTTAACTGTGATAAGTTTTACTTTTGTCATTTTTAACTGTGATAAATTTAACTTTGTCATTTTTAACTGTGATAAGTTTACCTTTGTCATTTTTACCTGTGACAATTTTACCTTTATCATTTTTACCTGTGACAATTTTACCTTTGTCATTTTTATCTGACAATTTTACCTTTTCCATTTTTACCTGACAATTTTACCTTTGTCATGTTTACCTGAATTCATTGTTAAATAGTCAGTAACCAAGAAACAAAAAACACTTACTTGTTGTTTCATCAAATACTTTTGCATGCACAATCCGATCCCGCATTTTGCTAATTCCTACCCTCTGATGAGAAGGAAAGTATTTCTTCCAAACTCCACGGATTAAGGACTATCCACTTATCTAGTGTTTCCTTTTCAGATTAAATATGTTTTTAACTCTTTTTTAAAGTGTTTTTTAACATGTTTTATTAACTGTTTGCTCGTATTATAAGCTCTATCTCCTATTTGGTTTTATCGAGCTTTTACATCTGGCTGAGATAACTTTATAAATATTAATTCTTTAATATTTATAATATACTTTTATTTTACCATCTTGGATCATTTTGGTAAATTTAATTGTAATTTTTATTTCATATATATATATATAAATGTAAATGTCAACTGAATTAAAGGAATAAATTATAAGATGGTCAACAACATGAATTTTGGAATATAATTTTTTGTCTTTTATTCATTATATTGCTCTGTAATTACATTGAACTTCTTAAATAAGGATTGGTATATATTATAAGAAAATATATTTCTACATAAATATATATACACTAGCAAAAGTACCCGTCATTGACTGGGTTCAAAAACAGCCTACAGAAAATGGACTCTGATTTATGAAAGTATGATAGGTTATGAAAAGGAAGGGTTGTAAAGAGATAGCTTCGAATTCGGGGGTATCACACTGAAACACTTATCACAATATTCTGTGGATCTATATTAAAAAACCTTGTTAAACTTTGTGACATATTTCCATGCTATGGAGGTCAGGCACGAACAAACACCCCATAATTTTATTATACCATATTTCTTCAAACTGCAACATAATTATCAAAGTATACTTATGCAGATAGATATGAAAAGTCTTTATTAAAGTTTGTACCTATTTCCATTCTATGGAGGCCAGTATGTGGGGTATGCGAACGCATACCCCACAATTTTATTATACCATCCCTATTTAAGTTAAAACATCAAAGTATTATTATGCATATCTATATCAAAAACACTTGTAAACGTTTTTTTTTTAATTTTTTATTTCCATACTTTGTGGACCAGGCGCGTACGCAGACCCCCTATTTTAATGAATCATTATTATGCCAGATCAAACATGCCCATTCCTGTGTCTCGATGCATCTTCTATCATTATATGTGATCAGTTTTCTATAATCGTCAACCATATAGGAGCCTATTCGTGACCAGATACACACACAGACGTTCAGCTTTATATTATATATATATATATATATATATATATATATATATATATATATATATATATAAGTGTAAGATGTTGATGCTCCCACTGAACCTATCTTTGTGACCTTGATTAAAGGCGTTGATGAGAAGGTGATTTGAAGTGCACATATATAAAAATAAAAACATGATGATTATTGCAAGTAGTCTCTGTTGACTAAATTCTAGGAAGACTACCAATAAATAACTAATGTTGTAAAACAATTTATTTGTTCATTTCTACTTAGTTTCTCCCTCCCCCTCCCTCCCTCCCTCTCTCTCTCTCTCTCTGTATATATATAATCTTTGAAGTTTTTTAATCTTTAAAACTATATAAAAAAACTTATTTAATTCATATATATATATATATATATATATATATTTTTATCATTCGTTGGAAAACTATTCAGTCAGTAAGTCATTTAATCACCTGCATCTTTTTTCGCTGCATAAACTTGCTTTCTCAAATTCACAATAGTCTTAATGTTATTTCAGGGATCATCAGTTGTTTACCATGAAACACTGTTTCGAGGATTTAAAAACAAAACAGTATATTAAATCATGGTTTCTCAGCAGTGTTGATCAAACACCACCTCCCTTAATCACAAGAACAAAAATAATTTTGTTTCAGATATTGGATCTAGTTTCCTGCTCCAGATTATATATATATATATATATATATATATATATATATATATATATATATATATATATAGTTCATGATGTTGACCATCTTACAATTTATCCCTTTAATTCAGTTGACATTTACAATTTTTGACAGTATCTGTTTTGTAACACAAAATCAATCACTTAATTATTTTATCGATCAGTGAATCTATTTTACCCTTAACTCATCAGAAGAAATAGCAACAAACAATCCATCAAAAGGAGATAAAATGCGTTTTTACATGAATAAAAATCTGAAAATTGGAAGAGAAACTGTAAATACTTCATAATATGCTTACATTATGCCATTAAGCATATTATAAGGGATATATATTGTTGTGGTTGCAAGGTTGAACAATAATTAGTAAGGAAATACAATGAAGACGCAAACAACAAGATAACGCAATAATAAGTGTATTAAAGAAAAGGTATATTTACAATATGTACAAATGACGGTGTCGAGTCAGAGAGTCTTGGTGGGAGGACATGTACGCTCTTCGGCATCACTTCCGGTGGCATTTGAGTAAGACACACCAAGGCCAACCTAGGCTTGCCATTTATAGTGTTATGTTATTCGCATATGCAAATAAGTGGTTACCACCACAACACCCCCTCCCAAGATTTGAAGTCACACAGATTTCAATATCTTTTTCCTTTTGGGTTTACCATTAATGGTTCATTCACTTTTCTTTTACTTTAAAGCCGAATTCTTGTATTTGAGTAAATACTTGTTTCAAATGTTCCTTATGTTCTTCTAGGGATTTGCTCCTGACAACAATGTCGTCCAGGTATGCACATGTGCACTCAATACCACTTAGCATGGTGTCCATCGCTTGCTGAAAGATGGCAGGCGCTACTTTGATGCCAAAAGGCAATCGGTTGTATTTGTATAATCCCTTATGCGTATTGATGCATAGTATTTTTGAGCAATTCTCCTCGACCGGTATTTGCAAATACACGTCGCTCAAGTCTATCTTGGAGAAGATATTACCCCCATTCAACTTCGTGAATATTTCCTCTGGGCTTGGTAGGGAGTAATGGTGATCTTTTAATAGGGAGTTGACCCCGGTCGAAAAGTCTGCGCACACTCTAACTTCGTCATTCTTTTTCTTTACGTATACGGTGGGGGCTGCCCACTCGCTGTGTTCTATTTTTGATAGAATTCCCGTCTGTTCCAATCTATTTAATTCTTTATCAATCTTTTCCAACCCAGCGAACGGAACATTTCGCTTTTTTCTAAAAATTGGGCTGGCGTTTTCTTCAAACGAGGCCTTGAATTTATTGCAGCGACCTAAGTTAGTCGTGAATGCCTCAGGAAATAATTCTTTTAAATCGTCTTTTATATTTACTGTTGTTGGAGAAGAACATTCTAATTTTTTACAGAATGTATTGATTGGCTTATCCCATAGTCCGAATTTCTCAATTAAATCTATTCCAAACAGATTTTCACTATTTTTTAGTACGGATATTTTTAATTTCTTCGAAATCCCTTTCAATTTTATCGGGAGGACAACTTCTCCTTCAAATTTTATACCACCACCAGTTACCGTCCGGGCTGCTTTACTAGTTTTCATCATGGTCGGTTTTCCCAACTTTTTCCACGTATTCAGGTTTATTATAGAAACATCGGAGCCGGAGTCGAGTTGTAACTTTATTGACGTTTTAAATATTTCCACTTTTACATATTTTCGCCGATCTTTGTCTAATTTTGTATTTGATTTTGTTTGCTGTACTCTCTTTCTGGTGTAATCTTTATATCTGCAGCAATCGCTTTTGTGTCCCACCTTCTTACAAATGTAGCATTTTTTCTTCTTATAAGGACGGTCTGATTCCCAATGCTTTTCTGCACATCTCTTACAGTTATATCTAGGAAGAGGCTTGTTATATTCTGTACTATATTTATGGTTATTATCTTTGGAATATCCCGTTCCACTGCTTTTCTTTGTAAAGTTCTTGGTTGGTGCGTATGGTTTTCTTACTTTTCTTACATATGCCACTCCGGATTCTTCTATATTTTTTAAATCCTTTTTTAGTGTAATGGCCCTTTCACAGTGCTCTGCTAGTTTCTGGAGGGTTAAATCTTGCTCAGATTCCAGCTTAGACAACACTCGTCTGCGTATTTCTGCATTTTTCGTGGAAACTAACCCTTGAGCGAAGATTAGACATTTAAAATCTTCTAGTTCTGCAAGCTTAAAATTATCGCAGTTTTTATTGACAACTGATGCGTATGTAAAATAATCTTGGTTGTCCATCTTTCTTAGATTCATGCACAGCCATCTTTTATGAAAAAGAGATATATTTGGATTAAATAATTCTTTTAGTAATTTTACAGCTTCCATGAACTCTAATTCCGCAGTTTTTTTAGGTAATATGTAATCTACGAATTTGCTGTGTTCTGATGTACCCAATTTTCTGAGTAAGAGGCTCACTTTCTGACTATTTGGCCAATTTTTACAGTCCAGTTGAAAAACATCCTCGTATCTTGTGTAGTATGCTTCAAAATTCTTCTCTTCCTCAGGCACATAATGAAATGTGTCCATGCTATTAAAAATAGTTGTATGGGAGAAATTAACACTATCGACATTTTCTCGATTACTCTTTAGTAGTTCCAGTGTTTTAGCAAAACGTTCATCTTGTCTTTCTTCATATTCCAATTGTAGTTTCTTATGCCTTTCTTCCTGTTCCAATTGCAGTTTTTTCTGCTTTAATTGTGCCATTTTCTGCTTTTCTTCTTGTTCCTGCTGCCATTTCAATAATCTGTCCTCTCTCTTTTCCTTGCGGTCAGCCTGTGCCTGTATTTGTGTTTGCAAAAGCTCGTTTTGTGTAGCTTGTCTGCGTTCATCCCGCTCAGCCTGTGCTTGTAAAAATTGCATGAACATTTTTGATAAGTCTTCCATTTTTTTTTTTTTTTTTTTTTAGTGTGTAGTTAAAAAAAAATATTGTACCATGTACAATATACACCGGTTTGGGTTACAACAAAAAAGCAAATTGCTGTAAGCTCCTGTTTTCAATAATAATATCGCTGCTTGCAATAATATATTCTTTTTGCGAGTCACGCTGCAAAAAAAAAATAAAACAGGTTTATCTGGAATCACGCAATGGAATTGACTTTCCGTTTTTAGGCATTTACTAATAAGTAACTCTTTCCACAAAATAAAAGTTTGGGTTTTTTTTTTGTTTTTTTTTAATCGAGTCACAATTGAATAAATGTATGCAGTACATTTAGTTCTTTGAGTTTTTTTGTTTTTTTTTTTTTAGTATTTTAGTAATTAAAATACCTCTTAAATTGAGATTACCTTTTTTTTCCGTGACGTTTTACTGTATTATCCGTTATTCAGTGACAACTTCAAGAAAAAAAAATCCTTTCCTTGAATTTTAGTTTTAGCTATGGTATTTCCTTTTAGTACCGACGTCAACCAAAACATTGATTAAAAAGTCCTTTAGTTGTTGTTTTGTTTATGGAGAACAGTAATTAGAATCCACTGGTGAACTTTTTTCGTAGGTTACTTCCTTGCTTTTCGTAATACGAATCTGACCTGTCGTTTTTGCGACAGAACAAAGTTCGCTTTTCGTTTGCAAGTTGGTCCTTTAGTAAGATTTGTCGTGTAGCGACAAAACAAAAATTCACTTTTACATTCGTTTGCAAGTCGGATTCCCAGAAAACGGCGTAAATTGTCGCTTTTGCCACGTTAGAGTTTTTTTTTTTTTCACTTGAGTTGAAACTTCTCTTTAGCGTAAAATCCGTTTGCTCGTCAACCCTTTGCATTCCTTAAAAAAAATGGTCAACCTTTGCGTTGTACTTTTTTTTTTTTTTTTTAAATAGTTTTTCGTCAAACTGTTATATTTGACGCTTCATATCTCGTCGCCAACTGTTGTGGTTGCAAGGTTGAACAATAATTAGTAAGGAAATACAATGAAGATGCAAACAACAAGATAACGCAATAATAAGTGTATTAAAGAAAAGGTATATTTACAATATGTACAAATGACGGTGTCGAGTCAGAGAGTCTTGGTGGGAGGACATGTACGCTCTTCGGCGTCACTTCCGGTGGCATTTGAGTAAGACACACCAAGGCCAACCTAGGCTTGCCATTTATAGTGTTATGTTATTCGCATATGCAAATAAGTGGTTGCCACCACAACATATATATATATATATATATATATATATATATATATATAGCGTGTAACACTAAGAGCGGTAATTCTGCATATAACATAAGGAGTAGCTCATTTTATACAAAAAGTGAGAATTGTTTGTGGTCGTTTGATGTAATGTAGCAATAGACTACCATTTTGATGCACGTAAATAGTTCATCATTTAAAAGAAAAGAAAAATCTTGCGTTTTCAATGCTTGATTTGTTTGTTTAAGAAACATAACGTTTATCTCTGCTATTTTGATAGACCAGCTACTCTAATATATTTATATAAAGGACATTCATTTGTTTGTATGTATGTCCAGCTAAAACTCCAAGATGAAGGAAACATCCATGTCAATGCAGCATCTTTGTAGCGAGTTTTTGTTATATCTGTTAAGATTATATGAATGAACATTTTTTTATAAACTAAAAAATATTCAATGGTATATCTGGAATTTTCATCATTGGCCTTTACTTAAAATCCATTCAACCATAGAATGAATGATTACTTAAAAGTACTGATGACCTCATGAAAAGTTTACTTTTCATCTGAAGAGGGCTTAAAAATATTCTCCAAATTAGAAAAGGAAATGCATTATTTTTATAAATATCTAAAAGTACACTCATTAGTTTTTTTCCTCAAATCAAACCAAAGTTGTGATTAATGAGCATTTAGTGACCGCAAGAGAAGATGACCCTGCTTGTTTTGAATTTGTTTATAGCAACAGCATAACAAAGAAGAGATGTGGTCAGTGTTGTGCTTCAGTAGTTTTATTAAATAGACTGTGTATGTTGATGGTGAGAAAGGAGATTTAAATGAAATGACAATTTTTTTTGCAAATGTTTTATCAACCATAGGATAATACTTAGAGGTGGGAAGGGAAAGAAATGAGATCATAGAACTAAGTTTTCAAATGGAAATTTAACAGATCGATTAAACAAGAGGGTCGTTAAGCAACTAAATTTATGTAAGTTTAAAAAGACCAGTAACTAAGCTCCTCTTCCTCTCCTTTTTCCCTCTCTTTGTCTTTCTGTCTAAAGTGTGTATTTTGATATAAAAAACACATATACCTTGAGTACATCAGGCCTTGGTAAACAGTGACTCAGTAGTATAAAAAAGAAAGACACTGCCATGACAAAACTCTACCAGTGTCTGACAAGCAAAGTTGATGATCTCATCTTCCCATCATTCAAGAAGAAATCAAAACTAGTATAAGATATTCTGTATTTGATGTTGGTCACAGAAAAGAAGGCTAATCAATGTCATCACAAGCGTCCATCGGATATTGCTTTTCTCTTCGGCTGTAGATGTGTAGCACTGGTTTACCCTTTGATGTCCAAAATCAAAATGTGTAAACTCGTTTTTTGGACACCGAATTTGCACAGGCTTGAATTAATGCAAACAAATAATTATATTTTGACCAATGAGAGAACTTTCTGAATTTATTTGAATTGGTCCTTGTGGAAACTGTCTAAGCCCTTTAAAAGAGCCAGATTTTCTTTCAATTGGGAAACCAAAAATTCAGACAGTGCTGTTTCCATAATCACCACAATCGTCAACTCACGTAATCATACAGTGTCACCCACACTTACAAAGCGCGATACACATGCGTAATGTCTGCTTGAAAGCCTGTAATCCCTAAATGTTGTCTGCTCGTTTAAAACAACTTTTTGAATTGAAATATCTCCAAACTATTATCACTAAACTATTTTCTAATATGATAAACAAAGAACATTGACTCTTATAAGCAACGTTCATTGAATTAAAATTTATTTAATTGAGCAGAGAATTTTTTAATACAATTTTCATGACCTCTGAGACATACGACTCTTAATTAGACTTCCTCTAATGTCTCAGCTAATAAACCCCTTGTTTTTACAAGAACTCTAAAAAATATTCACAAACATTCTCTGTTTTCCTATTGCTGTAACATTCCAATTTTAGACATATATAAATTATCTCTTTTGTGAATATATGCCTTTTTAATTCATTAATTTGTTTTGTTTACCACATAACAAAGTCTCTTGCTTTCTCACATTTGATTATAAAGCCTGCAAATTTTTTTCACTGAAAACATTTCTCTGAATTCGGCTCAAACAAAATACATTGCCCATTACAAACCCGTCATGAACATATCCCTAAAAAACCAATGACCTCCCTAAAACTGGTGATCAAAATCCCATAGATGTTCTCATGACCCAATCTATGACTAACAGAAAGTAAGCACACTTGTCTCATTCCCGTCTGCCCCAGTAAGTCATTATTCAATTTCTCGGCGTGTACTATCCTTCCATAGACGTTTCTAATGATGTTAATTTTTTCTGGTACCCCTTAATGTCTCAAATTTGCAAATGGTCCACTTACCAATTCCATTTAATGCTTTTCGTAGTCAATAAAAATGATTTAAATTCCAATGATTGTTCCAGAATGATCCTCATCAAAATGCTTTGGTCACTACAAGGTCTATTTTTGTGAAAAGCATCTTAGACAACAATATATATTTTCAACAGGAAATGAGGACACTTTTTTGATATCTTAATTAGTTCATCCCCTTTCTATCCTAATGATACATTGTACTCCTCCCAAATTTTATTTCTATACTTGTGAATGTTGCCTGGCCCTGTAGTCTTCCATTTCTCTGTTGTTTTATAACCGCAGGTATTTCTTTTAATCCGTGCACCACAATCAATAAGCTAGCTGGCTGGATGTTTGAGTTGATCTATTCAAAAGAATCTATCTGTTCCACCCATCTTTTTTTCTGATGAGTTTTGATTTCCTGAGTTTTGATTTCCTGAGAACTCTTTAATAATGCTTACATCTGAACACAATTTTTGTGTTTGGGATTTTTTGGCTTGTATGCAGTGAATATTTTTCTCTCATCTTCTTCCTCTTTCTCTTCGCTATCTTTTTTTAAAATCCCTGTTGAGATCTATTGCTTATGGTCATGTTTTCTGGTGCTTAGTAATTGCTGGCATGTTATAGATATTGTGCCACTTCTCAGCTAAAGTATCTTAATCCAGCAGTTTTTGTAGTAGCCTAAAATTAAATCATAATTGTAATGTCTTTACCAAATAAAGGGAGACCACCGCAGGTGTCACAGGAGTTACGGCCCCTGGCGACATCCGGGGTAGTAGTCAGTCTGATATCCACCGAGCACGATATTCCTTGTTCGTTTTCTCTCTCTCGTCAATCTCCGTCCATCCTACAACCTCACTATGGTAATAACCGATATCTAGCAAGTATCGGTTACTTACCATAAGGATCATCACATTGGCGACGAGGATAGAGTAATTTACAAAAATAGACATAAGAAAACACGAAAAAAAAAAAACAACAACAAACAGTCACACGTGTTGCAAAACAAACATGGCTGCCCTACCTCACTGCCCGGAATTCGACTGCGAGTCAGAAGCCAAAGCAGCAAGATGGACGAAATACATTAGCAGATTGAGGAACTATTTTATCGCCCACGACATAGAGAGCGATAAAAGACAAAAAGCAATTTTGCTAACGTTTGTTGGTAAGGCGATGAACGACCTCATTGACGAATTATCAGCCGAACAGACCACACCAGGAGAAAACGAAACCCACTTCGACAAACTCGTCTCGGCTGTACAGGCTCATTTCAACCCCCAAAATAACACGGAATACAACCGATTTGTATTCCGTAACATCAAACAAACCACACCGAATGTAGAGGACTTCTACCGGAAATTGAAAGAAGCAGCAGCTACATGTCACTTTGCAGACGCAAACGCTGAGATAAAGTCTCAACTGATAACAGGCTGTTCATCAGAAAAAGTCCGGCAAAAGGGTTTAATAAATTCTAACATGTCACTACACGACTTGATAAATTATGCCAGGACGACGGAAACAATAACAGCGCACCTACAACAAATGCGCTTAGAGGACACGACAATACAAACTACTACTGCAGTAGTAAACAAAGTCACGTACGGACAGCGACAGACACGTGACTGTCCCCGGCAAATTCAGTGCAGGAATTGCAACGGAAAATATCCACATGAACGAGGACCAACGTCTTGCCCAGCATTCCAGAGCCAATACACTTATTGCCGGAGATGGGGGCACTTCGCCTCTGTCTGCTTTAGAAAAATGAACGACGAGGACAGACAACGTAGAACAAATCGTCCTCCACGTCCACAAGTCCAAACCAGCCGCCGACCGGTGAACTGCATCGAGGACAACCAGCAGGACTCAACCAGCGGCAGTGACACAGAATATGTGTTTCATACAGGTAAGATGAAAAACCTTCCCTGTTTTGATATATCTTTTGGCAATAGCCACCAAACGTTCAATGTGTTAGCCGACTCAGGAGCCACTATCAACATTTTGTCTGAAGCAGATTTCAAGTGTTTAAAACCGACACCATGTCTCCGACCGACAAAAACTGTGATATCTGGATTTGGGGTCAAGCAAACTACTCCAGTTCTAGGCCAATTTAGGACCCTCCTAGAGTTTGGGGGCATCTCCTGCCAAGCTAACATACATGTAATAAAAAGCCCAGAAAAACCTATCATTGGCTGGGAAACATGTGAAAAGCTTAAACTTTTATCAGCAATAAAGCTCCCAGTTAACCACATCAGCAACTCTGACACACAAATCCCGCAGACAACTCTTAAGCTTTTGGAGGACTATGCAGACCTATTCAATGGCTTAGGTAAACTTAAAGAGAAAAAAGTCCATCTGCACATAGATGAAAATATACCACCCATCGCTCAGAGATACCGCAGAGTCCCCTTTCATGTAAGGAAGGACATAGAAGAGCTAATACAGAAAGACGAGAAACTGGGGGTGATTGAAAAAGCGGAAGGCCAAACCCGTGGGTATCCCCTATTGTGGTGGTACCTAAGAAAGACCAAAGTAAAATCAGAGTTTGCATTGATATGAGAGCGGCAAACAAAGCTATCAAAAGGAACGTCACCCTACCCCCACACTTGATGAGCTGAAGGCCATTCTATCGGGAGCCAGTGTCTTTAGCAAGTTAGACCTCAATCAGGGCTACAATCAGTTGGAACTAGCTGAAGAATCCCGATACATTACCACGTTCGCAACACACCTGGGCCTATATAGATACAAAAGACTATTTTTCGGTGTCAACTCCGCCAGCGAAATATTTCAGGAAGAGATTAGCCAGGCACTCGCAGGGATTGAGGGAGCCATCAACATCAGTGATGACATTCTTTGCTTTGGATTGGACCAGCAAGACCACGATGGAAATCTCCAGAAAGTATTTCAACGACTACGCGAAAAAGGCCTAACACTGAATAGCAGCAAATGTGAATACAACAAGAGGTCATTGGAATTCCTCGGACACACATTCGGTAATGAAGGTATCAGCCCAAGTAACCGTAAAATAAAAGCAATCCTCGAATTACCAGACCCCCAAAACGCATCAGAAGTCAGAAGTTTGTTGGGGATGACCAACTTTTGCGGTGCACAATTCATTCCAGACTACGCAACCCTGACTCATGAACTGCGTCAGCTAACAAAAAAAAACACTCAGTGGTCCTGGACTGAGCACCACACTGAATGTTTAAAAAACCTCAAGGAAGCTTTGAGTAAAGCATGCTCACTTGCCTACTTCGACCCTAACAAACATACTGAGATATATACCGATGCCAGTGTTGTAGGCATATCTGCTGTACTATCACAAGACGGGCGGGTAGTACAATTTGCAAGCCGAGCACTATCCACAGTTGAACAAAGATACTCTCAAACAGAGCGGGAGGCCCTCGCCATCACGTGGGCATGTGAACACTTTCACATATATATCTTTGGGGCCCCATTCACGGTTCACACAGATCATAAGCCCTTAACATCGATCTTTAATAACACCCGCTCCCAACTATCTGCGCGCATTGAACGTTGGGTTTTGAGAACACAGCCATACAATATGACTGTCACATACCGACCAGGTCATGACAACCCAGCCGACTATCTCAGCCGCCATCCAGTACATCTATCACCAAGCAACAGGGAGCAGAAAATAGCGGAGGAGTATATAAACTATATTCTCTCAACGTCGACCCCCAAAGCAATGACAATTGATGAAGTTGCAATGGAAACTGCGAAAGACAAGACGCTCACTGCAGTCATTCAAGCCATCCTCATCAACAAATGGCAATGTGCCAATGACGGCATAAACAAAGCCACGTTTCTCACCCTACATGCCAACCGTGATGAACTATCACTAGCACATGAGGACAGTATCATTCTGAAAGGACGCCGGATAGTGCTACCTGAGACCCTACAAAACAGAGCTGCCAAAATAGCCCATGCCGGCCATCAAGGCGTCGTGAAATCCACGGCCCTCCTCCGGGAAAAAGTCTGGTTTAAAAACATGCAGCCTTTAGTAGAAGAAAACATCAGGAACTGTCACACCTGTCAGATCAGCACTCACAAAACGGCAAGGGAGCCGCAGAAAATGTCCCCACTACCAGCAGCCCCATGGACAGAGGTTAGTGCTGACTTTGGACATCTCCAGAATGGGAAATATCTTCTTGTTGTCACAGACGAGTACTCACGCTACGTTGTTGTCGATATCCTGGACTCTATCTCAACAAACTCGGTCATACCCCGTTTAGACAAGATATTTGTCGAATTCGGAGTACCAGTATCCCTCAAAACAGACAATGGCCCACCATTCAACAGCCATGATTTCAAAACCTACGCCTCCGTCACCGGTTTCAGACACAGGAAGATAACACCTCTATGGCCCCAGGCCAATGCTGAAACAGAACGCTTCATGCGCACTGTAAAAAAATCCATCAAAGCCGCCTTAATCAAAGGCCAAAGCTGGAAGCAGGAGCTATTCAAATTCCTGTTAGATTACCGAACGACACCGCACTGCACCACCAGTGTTTCCCCAGCCTCAATTCTATTTGGCCGGACCATAAAAAACCGCCTGCCACACCTAGTTGCACCTATAGCTGGAGACCATAGCATTAGGGTACGTGACACTCAAGCCAAGAAAACAATAAAGAAATATGCTGACAGAAAAGTATACGTAAAGCCCAATAATCTGAGTGTGGGTGACACCGTCGTTGTAAAAAGCGACCACACTTCAAAGGCACACACCCCCTATCAACCTAACCCATTAACCATAACAAAAAAAAAAGGGATCCATGATTACTGCCACACACAAGGACAACCAAATTACAAGAAATGCCAGCTTCTTCAAAAAAATCCCTAAGCCACTAAGAAACCTCACACATGACCCACCTGAATACTCGTCATCTGAAGATGAGGGACACATGCATGTGACAGCATCACCAAAATCTAAAGAAAACCAGGGACAACACTCTTCAAACCTCAGACGCTCAGGCCGCACAAGACGGTCACCCAAAAGATTTGATTGCTAAATGCTACAAATACCCCTGTACATAATAATGCATAATTATCATTTTCTTTCCCTTAGGTTGACAGATGCTTCCCTCCAACCCAGCAACGCAAACACTCCAGTCACACCACGCATGAACAAACTCCTTGATGAATATAAAAAAAATAATAATAATAAAATAAACTTTAAAAAAAAAAAAAAAAAGAGCATTGTAATGTCTTTACCAAATAAAGGGAGACCACCGCAGGTGCCACAGGAGTTACGGCCCCTGGCGACATCCGGGGTAGTAGTCAGTCTGATATCCACCGAGCACGATATTCCTTGTTCGTTTTCTCTCTCTCGTCAATCTCCGTCCATCCTACAACCTCACTATGGTAATAACCGATATCTAGCAAGTATCGGTTACTTACCATAAGGATCATCACAATAATGATAATGCTATTTAATATTCACTATGGATGGTTTTTCCTTTCTTAAGGAAATCGATTGAGGAGGTGGATAGATTCTGTTTAGTAGTTAAGATAACATTCTTCCTTTTTTACTAGTAAGTATAATAAAGAATAATAATATTTCTATATAATAATAATAATAATACTTCTGTACAACGACAATAATAAGAAGAACAAGAACAAGAACAACAATGATAATAATAATAATAATAATAATAATATAGCAGTAAACAGATTTATTATACTTAGTTATGTAAGAAACAGATCATAACAGATATGTCACAGTTTATGGAAATCAAAGTATAATAGCAGCAGTAACTATGGATCACAAGTACATCTAGTATTATAATATATTTTGGAATAAATTACCTAGGCAAACTAAAATAATACTCGTGAATATATAAACTGAATGAATTAATAATATGTAATAATAAAAGAATATATTTACAAGAACATTTTTGAGGATCTATCAGATGAAATAGTTAAAGAGAATTTGATTTGTATATTGCCATTATATATTCTGAGAATTTGTGTTTTATTAAAAGTTGAAATGAGATTATTGAGTAAAATAAGAAAAAAATATAAATGAACCAACTCACATACGTGCACATATATCCATGAATACAAGAGAAAGGGACTTAAAAGAAATAGTAGTTAAATATGTAGAAAGAGAGAATGGGAGCTAGATAGAGCAAGATAGGGATAAATAGATAGAGAAAGACAGACAGAGAGATACGAAAAATGTCAGGATTGCCATTTTGTAGTATATAGGAAGAACACAGATTAAAAGGATAAACTTCTTCCCCTACAATTCAAATCAATTTTATTCAATTTCATTAACACAACAAACATGGTCCAGAACGAGTTATAAAAACAGGAATATAAAATGATGTTGAATCAGTAGATATGCATGAAGTAAGATTCAGTTCAAATCTTTTATATTGCTTCTTGCACAAGTCAATGATAAGAGGCAAGCAAGTGCCAAAGAAAACAGATCATGATTATGTAATTGCTACACAAATAAATATGAGGAATATAACATATACTATATAATATATACAGATTATGTCTTTCAAATCAAGCAGCCAAAGTAAAATGTCTAGAATAGGAATAGATTAGAATTCATTTTGGAATGCAATCAGAAAACACATTCTACTGAAAACTTTGGAGAAAACTGATCCGGATCACTTACCAGCTTGTATATCTGGAGTAGATATTTTTGTCTGCATATCTTGTTGCAATAACTTCATGTTCACAGCTTATTTTGAAATATATTTTTGGATGTTTCTTGAAATAATAATACTCAGTAAATAAAGCTCTAATTTTATATAATGAAGGCGCTGAAAATTAGTATTTTAGATTTTGGGAAAAATAAACAACTATCCTGCTTTGTTTAAGATTTTCAAATTTTGAAAACTTTTGAATTCTAGAAATCAGATAATTATTTTGAAGAATAAATCAAGATTTCATCTGACCGAGTTATTTTCTTTTGACAATTATTACTTAAATTTGTTGTAGTCTCATGTAAGCATTCAAAATGATATTTACAAACTGAGATCCCAAAGAATTGGGAGTTGAGTTACATCCCAAGCCTGTACAAGGTCAAAGGGAAAGGCCTTTGAGCACAGCAACTATTGTGACCTTAACCTTACTGACCATGTAATGAAACAGCACAAGCATATCTTAGACACTCACATCTGTGGGATGGAAAGCAGAAACCGGAAGAAGCATTTCAAATGCCATTTTCATTGCATGCCACCCTGCTTCCAGGTGCAGCACTCTCTATCCTACATATAAATATTTCACATCGATGTAAATGGAAAGTTTTGTGTTGTTATTTATTATATTATTTTGTTTAAATTTCAGTGTAATTTGTACAATTATGCATGGAAAAGAATTGTTTTTTTTTTCTTTTAGCAAGAAATATAACGAAATAGTAAACCGTTCTTAATAAAATAACAACATGGTAAAATAGGCACACCAGGAAAAATGACAGAATTAGTAGGTACACATTGGGGGAAGGGAGTAACAATGTTATTTTATTAAGAAAGATAAGAAATAGTAATACGTTTTTATTTAGTCAATGCGTACCTGAACTAAAATAAGTATAAAAAAAAGTAACTGCAGCAAGAAAGGAAAAAAATCTTAAAATATGTGAATTATTTGCTATGGTAAAATGACGTTTTCGTGTTGACAAAAGTAATTTAATCTAATAAATATGTGACCTATTCGGTTTTGTTGGAGAAGAGTATTCCTGTTGGAATTTTCTTTTAAAGTAATTAAATCTATGTAAATCTGACCTAATATTTTATGTTTGTTGCTTGTTGCATCACTAATATAATAAAAAAAAAAAGTTAAAAGCATTTAACCCCCACACCCACCACGTCCCTTAAGTACCAGAACAACCCAAGCGTGCGAGCTACTAGTCAGTTTTCGAGATAACCTCGGAAGAAAGAGTCGGTGCCTTCAGAGCTAAGTTAAAATCTTTATCCATAATTGTTGAAATGTATCCTGTCTTAATTTTGCCAATTTTTGTGTATTATATATATTTTATTTATCTTTGTTCTCTTATTGCAGTCTTACTAAAAATTGAAACTCCTTAACATTACCTATCATGTCTTATTACTCGTGCTTTAACCTTTTTTTTTGTTAAATACGTCTGGCGTTACCCTAAACTAGCCTTTAAATAAGATGCCCCCAATCTAAAAACATAATTGCATTATTGAAACGTAATTATAAGCTTAATCTCGAAGGTTCTATCGCGAGGAATCTAAAGCAAAAAAAAAAAAAAACAAAAAAAAAACACTTCCACGGATTAATATGGGAGGGGAGACTATCTTCAAATTCTACTCTAACGTTAACCGCCTGATAGTCAGGGACCCGAACCTTGGAATAACCACTAAGGCGGCTGTCCTATCAGCAGGTGCAAAGTACTGGGGCTGCTGTATTGCCATTTGGTGAATGGATTCTGGACCATGCAGTAGTCTCTGGTGGGGCCTCTCGATGCCATACTAGTGGGTAATTACGGCTTTACCTTATCATGTGCTACAAAAAAAAAAAAAAAATTTTCCTATCTTTCCTTTCTTACTTTCCCTCTCTGCTCTGCTCTAACCAAGTATGCTGACCTGTTCCACAAACCCCAAAATCCTCAACATAGAATATCTCAAAAAAGAAAACACGAATAAACCTAGAACCCCATCCTCCTACGTAGACCCCTATTACCACGTCTCCTTCTCCAACATCAGGGGTCTACGTTCTGACCTTCCAGAGGTTGAAACCCAATTACAGGAGACGAAAGCTGACATATTCTTCCTAAGCGAAACTGGAATAGTGCTGACCACCTCCCTAGACGAGTTCATAATTAAAGGATACTCTAACCTAACATCTAAATCTGACACCCAAGATCGCCACGGGCATGGAATATGTGCCTACATTAAAGATAACTTCCCATGTGGCAGGGATATCTCCAGAGAAGACCCTAATCTATCTTATATGTGCTTCCGGGTTGCACTTGCTTACACCACCGCATTTATATTTGCCTTCTATCACCCCCACAACATCGCACACAGAAATCACTTTTTCCATAGCTACCAACGTAATAGATGCACTGAAACTAAAGCTGCTTTCAGAACCGCCAGCAATCACTGTAAAAAAGTAATAAAAAATGCAAGAGAACTATATGCGCAATCCGTTAAGTCCAAAGTAGCTGAGCAGCGGCTTGGTTCCCACCAGTTCTGGCAAATAGCAAATAGGATCCTGAACAGAAACGTGCGTTCTATCCCAACCATTATCAATGGACCAGAGGTCATCTCGACAGTATCCGACAAGGCCAAACTATTTGGCAAAAATTTTGCGGCAAATTCTACCCTGTGTAACGAAGGCCATCAACTCCCCATATTCCCTCCTATAACAGACAACACGCTATGCAACATACAAATATCTGTGCGTGAGGTCGCCAAGATAATCAAGAACCTTGACTCCAGTAAAGCAACTGGTCCCAACGGTATACCAATTATAGTGTTAAAAGAGTAGATAATACAGTGGATGTGTTATCGGCAGCTCCAGTAACTCTTGCTTCTCCTATTTTGTCATTCAGTCCTCATTCAATGAGTGATTTTTCTGACAAAGGGTGAAGAAAAAGCTGCTTAAAGGTCGGTAGTACTTGGTGACCAGTAGTCTGAGATGTCGGAAATTTTTCTGTCTCTGTCAGTCCTTGTGGCCATGTCACTAGTAAGGGTGCTGGAGGTAAACGTTTTGTCTGGGCTGACGTTATCCGCCTGATAGTCAGGGACCCGAACCTTGGATTAACCACTAAGGAGGCTGTCCTATCAGCAGGCGCAAAGTACTGGGACTGCTGTATTGCCATTTGGCGAGTGGATCTGGACCATGCAGTAGTCTCTGGTGGGGCCTCTCGATCCCATACTAGTGGGTAATTGTTACGGCTTTACCTTTTCGTGTGCTACAAAAAACATTTTCCTGTCTTTTTCTCTCTTACTTTCCCTCTCTGTACTGCTCTAACCAAGTATGCCGACCTATTCCACAAATCCCAAAACCTCAACATGAAATATCTCCAGGATAAAAACTCGATTAAACCTAGAACCCCATCTTCCAACATAGACCCCTACTACCAGGTCTCCTTCTCCAACATCAGGGGTCTACGTTCCAACCTTCCAGAGGTTGAAACCCAATTACAGGAGACGAAACCGGACATATTATTTCTAAGTGAAACTGGAATAGGGCCGACCACTTCCCTAGATGAGTTCATAATTAACGGATACTCTAATTTAACAGCTAAATCTGACACCCAAGATCGCCATGGGCATGGAATATGTGCCTACATTAAGGATGGCTTCCCGTGTGGTAGGGATATCTCTAGAGAAGATCCTAATTTACCCTATATGTGCTTCAGGGTTGCACTTGCTAACACCACTGCATTTATATTTGCCCTCTATAAGCCCCACAACAGCGGAGTTACTATCTTTAAGAGCATATCTGAGAAAATAGACCACATACTGTCTTCACATCCCTCGGCTAACATCCACATCTGTGGTGACTTCAACGTCCATAACGTGGAATGGCTGACCCATTCAAATAAGACAGATGATGAGAGGAGGTTTTGTCATGATTTTGCCATTGCTTATGACCTCACTCAGATTGTTTGCGAACCCACTCGTGTGCCTGATACACCCGGTCAATATGCAAGCCTCTTAGACCTTTTTCTCTCAACTTCCCCTGAGCTATGTTCATGTTCCGTTCATTCTCTTCTAGGATCCTCCAACCACTCCGTTGTATCAGTTAAGATAAAAACGAAATGTAAGAAGCCCCCAGACGTACCCCTCCACCGTACTGTATACCGATACTCTATGGCTGACTGGGATAGCTTCCGTACATTCATATCTGATTTACCTCTGCACTCCATGTTTAAAAAGGAAGTGTCCTCTATAGTATCAGATCTGACCGAATGGTTAATTATAGGCATAGACCAATTCATACCATCTAAAAAATTCCAACAAAAACCTAACAGCCAGCCATGGTTCTCCCCAGAATGTGCTGCTGCTATCGCGCACAGAAACCACTTTTTCCATAGCTACCAACGTAATAGATGCACTGAGACTAAAGCTGCTTTCAGGTCTGCCAGCAACCACTGTAAAAGAGTAATAAAAAATGCAAGAGAGCTATATGCCCAGTCTGTTAAATCCAAGGTAGCTGATCAGCGGCTTGGATCTCACCAGTTTTGGCAAATAACAAATAGGATCCTGAACAGAAGTGTGCGTTCTATCCCAACCATTATCAATGGACCAGAGATCATCTCGTCAGCGTCAGACAAGGCCAAACTATTTGCAAAGAACTTTGCAGCTAATTCTACCCTATGTGACGAAGGCCATCAACTCCCCATATTTCCTCCTATAACACAGAACAAGCTAGGTAACCTACAAATATCCGTGCATGAGGTCGCCAAGCTAATAAAGAACCTAGATTCCAGTAAAGCAACTGGCCCTGATGGCATCCCAATTATAGTGTTAAAAAAACTTCAACCAGAACTTGCTCCCATACTTACGAAACTATTTAAGCGCTGCCTTAAGGAGAAGTGCTTTCCGACTCCCTGGAAGACCTCATCAGTTTGCCCTGTATTTAAGAATTCAGGTGATAAGTCATCTCCCTCTCAATACAGACCTATAAGTCTCCTGTATGTTATGAGTAAGTTGCTGGAATCCATATTAAATAGAGAAATAGTCAACCACCTCAGCAGGAATAACCTTCTTAGTGACACACAATATGGTTTCCGCTCTGCAAGATCTACCGCAGATGTGCTGACGGTTATATCCCACAGGATTAGTGAATCTCTTGACAAAGGCTTCCTTTCTAGGGCAATTGCTCTTGACATATCAAAGGCCTTCGACAAGGTATTGCATAAGGGTCTACTTCACAAGATTTCCAGCTACGGTATAACTGGAAATGTTTTCTCAATCATTAAATCATTTCTCTCCGATAGGCTCATAAGAGTAGTGGTCGATGGACAAAAATCGGAGGCCTGCAATATAAATGCTGGAGTCCCTCAGGGGTCAATCCTGGGCCCAACTCTCTTCCTGATCTACATCAATGACCTCCCTAAACACATACTTAAATCATTCGTTGACATCTATGCTGATGACACGTCCATCTACGACAACACATCAAAGGCTGTAAATGACAAAGTTCTCTCTGATTCTCTCTCCTCTGATCTCAAGCGCGTGGTTCAGTGGGGGAAGATGGTTATAAGTCATCCCCCTCTCAGTACAGACCAATAAGTCTCCTGTGTGTCATGAGTAAGTTGCTGGAATCCACAATAAATAGAGAAGTAGTCAACCACCTCAGCAGAAATAACCTTCTTAGCGACACGCAATATGGTTTCCGCTTTGCTAGATCTACAGCAGATGTGCTAACGGTTATATCTCATAGGATTAGTGAATCTCTCGACAAAGGCTTCATTTCTAGGGCAATTGCGCTTGACATATCAAAGGCCTTCGATAAGGCTTGGCATAAAGGCCTACTACACAAGATTTCCAGCTACGGTATAACTGGAAATGTTTTCTCTATCCTTAAGTCATTTCTCTCAGATAGGCTCATAAGAGTAGTGGTTGATGGGCAGAAATCAGAGGCCCACAGTATTAATGCTGGAGTCCATCAAGGGTCCATACTGGGCCCAACTCTCTTCCTGATCTACATCAATGATCTCCCAAAACATATACTAAAATCTTTCGTTGACATCTATGCTGATGACACGACCATCTATGGCAACAAATCAAAGACTGTAAATGATGATGTTCTATCTGATTCACTCTCCATGATCTTGAGCGCGTGGTACAGTGGGGAAAGAGGTGGCTGGTTACCTTTAATGCATCTAAGACCAAGCTCCTATCTCTACATCATAAACGCTCTGATCCCCATCTGACATCAATTGAAATGGATGGCTCTCGTCTAAAGGAGGCCCCAGGCTTTGATAAGCTCCTGGGTTTGACCTTTACACCCGATCTTAAATGGAACACATACATCAAGTCTGTGGCCAAGGTCGCTGGGAAAATGGTTGGATCCTTCTACCGCTCCAGAAGATATCTCACTAATGATGCAATTCTCTATCTATATAAGAGCCAAGTACGTCCAAAGATGGAGTACTGCTGCCACATCTGGGCGGGGGCTGCTAAAAACAGCCTATCCTGCCTTGACAGAGTAAAAATAGACTCTGTGGCTTGGTAGGGGATGTCCTTTTCTCTACCCTGCAACCTCTTTCCCACAGAAGAGACGTAGCGAGCCTGTCATTGTTCTATCGTTATTTCCATGGCAGGTGCTCGTCTGAGCTCCATTCTCTGGTTCCCCTCGCCAATCTTTTTCAAAAAACACCCGTCTAGCTGAATCCACTGTCAAAAACTTTCACAACTCTTTATCTATGCCTAAATCAAAACATAGATTTCATGAACAAAGCTTCTTTCTTAGAACTGCACGCCTGTGAAACTCTGTTCCGCTTGCCTGTTTCCCTCCTGACTTCAACCTGGATGTCTTCAAGTCCAACACAAACAAATTCCTGATGAACCGCCCCCCCCCTAAGTAATGACACCGTACCAATTCTCCAATACTATTGCTACACTATCCCTGTGATTACTGTACACGCAATAACCCTTATCCCTGAGTGGCCATTGGGCCTTGATAAGTGGTGAACTCCATGTAAAAAAAAAAAAAAAAAAAAAAAAGGAGGTCTCTCTACTCTGTTGATCTTGAGATGGTATTTGACTGCATACTTTGGAAGGCAATGAGAAGTTTTGGTGTTGAGATATGTGCTATCCATGTTACCAGGACATATATGAAAGTGCTTGTAGTCATGTTCATTTCAGTGGTCTCTACAATGAGAATTTTTTCAGTGAGTGTGGAGGTTTATCAAGGCTCAGTACTCAGCTCACTTCTTTTCATCATGCCTTTAGAGGCATCGTTGAGCGAGTTCTGTATGTGTGCCCGATGGGATCTTCTGTATGCAAATTGCTATTCCAGGTTGCAGACATAAAAGATTGGCATGAAGAGTAAAAGACCGAGAGTCGACTGGAAGAAGATAAAATGTTAGTCTCCATCTCTTGCAAGACACTGGCATGTTTCCTTGTTTCTCTTAAAAAAGCATGGGTGTAAACTCCGTTAAATGTCCCCAGTGCAAATTATTGGTCCACAAGGAGTGTAGTGGTCTTACTAGAAGGTTGGTAGTTGACACAGATTATGTTCTCGAAAATGTTGAGGTGTTACTTGTCCGATCGATGATCAAACTGTGGCAGATGTGGATGTAGATGATGCCCCATGTAATGATGAAACTACCTTCTTGTGGCGACAGGGCAGTGAGATCACATTTTTCATAAAACATTGTTCAAGCAAGGATATTTTACTATCCAAAATGAATGAGAAAAGAATGCCACAAAAAAAAATCTAACAATTTTTATTAAAAAATATTTGCATCTTAAATATTGTTTGAAAGATATTTCGTCTGTTTATTTAAAATTTCTTAAAGATGGTTCCAAAACTTTTTACCCAAGTTTATTTTACTGCTGGTTTGTTTTCACTAAAACTTGAAATATTCCTTAAATTGAAGAACTCAAGAAATTCCTGCCTTTACCTCTGAACCCATTCTAGCTTTCTCTAACTTTCAATTTTCGAATTATAAATATAATGGTGCCTTTCATGGTTAAATAAATATGAAATTTATTATGTTCTCATTTGTTTATCACAATAACTTAAGTAAAAAGTAAAAAGTTTGAACAGTTAATGAACGGTGAAATAAATAATACAAATATTGTTTAATCTATTTACATTAGAGGAATTAAAAGGAAGTAAACGTGATAAGATTTTAATGTAAAAAAGTAAATGTTAAAATAAAGGAATACATAAATAAATAAGAAACTTATTGCATTCAAATTATAATTTTGGAAATAAATTGATATTTAATTAAATTGTAGATTAATGTTGAACGGGTGTTCTTTAGTGAATGTGTGATAAAGATTTAAAATGAAATGGATGTACTGACTATTAGACAAGTGTTTAAAAGTAAAAATTTAATTATGATGTTGAAATAACTTTAGCTGCCGATTTTTCCTTTCCAAAAAAATAAATTTGTTCTTACAACAGTTGCTTCCTTTTAAGCAAAATGCCTGTTGACTTCATTTACTTCCTTCTCCCACTTCTCACACCGTTTTTATCCATTTACCCCCCCCCCCCATATCCCATGACTAGTAAACATGTTACTCAGGTTTGGCATAAAAGCTCAGTCAATCTTCATGGCGCCTCTCTTTCAGATCCCACCTGAAGGTAAGTTTGCAATTGTTGTCGTTTTTACGTACAGCCACACAAGGCACAAACTTGCTTCTTTGATGACTATCACCTCCCCCCCCCCCCCCCGGATCTCATGATCACATAGAGTGCCTTGCGGGGTTGGTCTTTTATTCCGTTTGCTTCTGCGAAGGAGCACGTTCATCATGTCTGGTTCTGGGTCTGCTTCATCAGATGAACTATAGTCAATACTCTCTGGCAAAGGAGGTTTGCTGATTGCATATTTCAGCAGCTCATTACTTGATAATACATTGTTCTCCTCTGTAGTTGTGTGATGTATCTCGCTAGCTAGGTGAAAATTGCACACATGGCGTGGGGATCCATTAACTAGGACTGAATGGAATGTTAATCACCCCGGACATTCGTCCTCGTTTGAACTTGATGGTGCACCAGTTTCCTGGGGGTCTCACCCATACTGGATCCCCTATTCCATATCTGCTGTGTGTCCCCTCGTCGACTGGCTGTGTAGTGTCAATCCCCTTTACTCTGACTCTGTGTATAACATTGGCAGTTGCTGTTGTGGGTGACTTGATTTGTGAGGCACACAGGTTAATTTGTCAGCATGATTACAGTGTGATGCTACCAGTGTTACACTCAACGATAGCCTGTACTCAGAGACCAGACTTTTCAGCGTGTCTAATCTTTGCCAAATCAACATTTCACTGGCCGCCTTAGTACAGATTCTTGTTCATCTCAGAAGTGTGTCAGACACCCAGTGATAAACACTGAGAGAATGTGTGTATAAGTACAATTTTTTCAATTTCATTGTAGCGCCAGATTTATATCTTTTACAACAGCGTCCATTTTCGCTAGGTTGATATGCTGAGCATCACTTACAGGTCGCAACCAACATGCATCCTCAAACATGTTTCCTCTTTGCTCTAATGAGACTCCCAACACCAATGAACTGGCGTCAACCCACACATTTACGTTGTCACCATCATGCACCACTCCTCATGGGCAGGGTCTTTCTTATTCAGTTTCTCCAGAGTTTCTGTTATCATTAGAGTTAGGAGGGCATCATCAGGTACATCATCCCAATCTGCGATCACCAAATTCACTCTACATTTAATAACACCCACAGCTGCACAAAGCCAGCCACAAGCTGGTAGGTGACCAACAAGTTTCCCCCACATGGAAAAAACGGTCTACCGTGTAATAATATCAAGGATTCCTGGAATCTTACTGCCATCCCTCCATCATAGGGTCCTTTTTTCTCACATATGTGCAACTCTAATACGCATGCTCCATCTTTCAGACGATCAGAATCCTTGCACTCCAGGCTGAACTGAGTTAATTTTTCTCTAACATATGATGCAGACTGTACATCCCCATGACATTCACATCATCAATGTAGACTGATGTTGCGTCCTCAATGGTCTTTTCCTGGGACAGCACCACATTCACAAAGTCTTCATGATCTGCGGTGTCACATTCAGACCAAAGCCAAGTCATGTCAAGCAGTACCTCTGACCCTGAAACCACACTGTCTGGAATGGCCACTTGCACTTGCAAATAGGCCTTCCACAAATCTTAATTGACATATTAGAGACTTTCTGGCACCATTCCCTCAATTTGCTGGCGCATATATCAGCATCAGCAGTGTAAGCCTCAATGTGCTTATTGAATTCACGCTAGTCCAGCATCGGTCTTACTTTCGACATTATGCTGGACCATCACCATTAAGAGTATCAGACCTTTGGGAGGTCCAAGCTTGTTGTCAGGGTATGGAATCAACCATCCATCTTGAATCCACGCTTCAAGCTCTCGCTTGTAATTACGAGCCTCGTTAGGTATTGAGTACTCTGCGATGCCATTCTTAAGTTTGGTTGGCACCCTTTCCTCAGTTGTCTTCCATGATGCAGTTCAGGCCTTCTGGCGATGGTTGTAGTCCTCCTTGAAATCAGGCTGATCGATGTGGACCGTGGCACACACTGGGGTTTCCAAAAAGCGCACACTCGTCTCGTTCAATGACAATTCCTCCCAGTGCCTTCATGGCATCATATCCTAACAATAAATCGAACCCTAGCAAATCCCCTTTGCATCACCAACACATTGATTTCCGCGGTCACAACGGAGTCCATATGGATCTTCACGGTTTCAGCTCCACAGCATGCTTGAGTCTCGCCACCTATTGTGGTGACTTTGATGTTCTTCTTATTCCAGGTTCGACACAGTCTAGCACTGACTATGGTATGTGAGCAGCCTGAGTCAAGGAGAGCTAACACGTTTCCTGCACAGTTTTTGGCTAGGTGTCTAATACTGCCCCCTGTTAGTGCAACATTTCACGAAATGACCCCACCAGCCGCCACAGAAACATCTTCCATTGGTCGTGGGGTTCAGATTATTCTGGACTGCCTGCGCTACCATCACAACTGGTTCCTCTTTTCATCTCTGATGATAGCTCGAGTGCGTTCCAGCAAGTGTTCCATGGGCATTGCTGAAATGCTGGTGGAGGCTCTCAGCAATTGCTTTACACGGGTTGGAAGGCCGGCCACAAACGCATGCACATATGTCCGTAGGATTGCAAGTTTTTAAGCTCTGCAAAAAAAACATCATCCACATTAAATCATTAGGCCGGCGTGACACGATCTTTATAAACCTACTTATTTTTGATATAATGAATCTGTCATGTGAACCATTCATGTATGCGCATTCATGGACGGTTAGCAAACAGATAAAAATCCAATGACCTCCACGTACAAAATGTTAAATTTTGACCCCTTAGGAGCCGTTTCCCCGGATGAAAACAGATTATAAAGTTTTTCACATGTCTGAATATCCTATATATCAAATTTCAAGTTCGTAGATCAAATATCCGTTGAGTATATAGATTGAGAAGTGTCCTCACACACACATTCTCACTTTTATAGATATATAGATTACTCCCAAGTAGTATGTAACATATCAATAATTATAATAAACTAGATGTATCCATGACCTGTTGGATCATAATTGCTACCACTATGAAGCAAATTATGAGCATTCTTTGTAATAATTTTAGCTAAAAGTGCTCTTCAAGCATTTTGCAAACATCCAAATAGTTTACTATCACTTTTCAGCAGATCACTACACATAATGTTCGGTAGAAAATAATCTAAATGAGGAAAAGGAGGAAATGGTGGAGGCTGCAAGGTCATAATCTAGAAAAATATTATTTAAAATTTATTTATTGGGAGTAATTAAGTAATTGAGTAAATAATAAGCTTGTTGGTCAGTGTTAAAAATACAGATTGGATGGTTGCATAATAATATACTTTCTTATAAAACTTTGTTTTGAGTTTATTATTTGCATGATACAAAATTGTCCAGTAATGCAATCGTCAGATAATTTGGATGGTACACTTGCTTGCACCCACCCACACACAGATACAGACACACATAGACATACGTGTGTGTGTGTGTATATATATATATATATATATATATATATATATATATATATATATATATATATATATACACCTGTGCTTCTCCATACAGTTTATAAAAAGACTTCTCTTGGTCAAATTAAAAGTCTAGTATCAGGTGGACAGGTTTCCCAATAGTGTGTCAGTGCTATTTCAGCTCAAACTTCAAAATTTCTTCGACCATTATTCTTTTGGGGTAAATAAAATACTATCTTCTCTGCAAGCAATCTAACTGTAATAATGATCAAGTCCTAGCTGAATTATTGTTGTGTTTCTCATTTGACATTTACTTCTGTTGCTGCCACTTCTTTTGATTAATGGACCCAGTTCTCTCCCTTTCTCCTGTTTCTCAAACCTTCTTCTTCTTCTTCTTCTTCTTCTTCTTCTTCTTCTTCTTCTTCTTCTTTCATTTAGATGTGTTGCTACTGATATTTATTTTTTTCTTTTCTCTCTCTTTCTCCTCTGAAGCCTTTTAGTGATTAGATCTTAATGCCGGTCAATAAATGTGACCTTTCTTAGCACATTTAATTCAAATGAAATAGTGTTTTTCTTTTACTTTACCCCCCTCTCTCTTAAAGTATTTTTCCTTATTCCTCTGTGTTTCACTATCACAATATATAAATTATATATTGTTTTTAAAATATAATTATCCACTGACACATGTTTCGTCTTCTACTACGACACATTGGTCAAAGGGAAAATTATTCCCAACTCGCATTTAGGTAAAAATGCATTTTCGTATAAATAATTGAATTCATTCAAAATGTGTCACAAAAACAAATAAAATAACATAGTTTCATAATTTCGAGAATCATCAGTGTAGGGTGACACGATTACTACCATTCGGGAGATTCGAACCTGGCCGTGAAGCCATCTCTGACTCCATTAGCAAGAAACAAACTTCATGATCACTCTCAACCGTAAGAAATATCGTTGAAATTTTAACATTTATTTTTAAAATGTCGTAACATCCAGTCATAATAATCTAATGATTATAACATTATGATCCATGTATGTGAGCTTAGGTGACCAACCTTCATTTCAACTTTAAAGTGCTCAACAATAAGAACCGAGTTTTTTAAAGAGGCTGACATAATTATTACAATAATTTTTTTAATATCTATGTTTCATCCTTTTGGGAATCCTTAGTGTAGGGTGACACGATTACTACCGGTCAGGAGATTTGAACCCGCCCACGAATATTTATATATATTAGTGGCCTGGTAAGGCCACAGGGGAGACAACCAAGCAAAAAGAGACAACCAAGCAAAAAAAACAAAAAACAAGCAAAATTCATCCAAAGCAACAAAACTAAAGCTGGTTTGGCAGGACACTATATATACAAATGTACGCAAATTTTGGCATATTTTATTGATTAGAAAATATAAGTTTTTTTTTACTAATTGTGATAAAATTTTAACCATAGAATAGTATTATAATCTTCAAAACACCTGCAAATTTTCATGTAGTTTCGTCTCATAGAAGCAAAGATATGAGCATTTCAATATTTCAATTTGACTACGAGTGTAGTTATATCTATATATAGATATACCACTTTTTTGGCAATTTTATAAGCTTGAAATCTTGGCGACTATTGATCAGAATTTAACAAATGAAGGTTCATTGGAATGCTAATGGGCTATGTAACATTTGCCCATAAAGTCGCCCATTATTGTTTCAAGAAGTGGGGGATCACTTTTCTATATTAATTTAACGTAAGATGAGCACCCACTTTATCGCTACTTTTTTTTGGTGGGGGAGGGGTATTTTTTTTTAAAGGTAGTGTTTATTGTGGCCTGGTAGACCAACACAAAATCTACCTTAAAAAACTTGTTTTTTGTAGGTTTTCAGGTGTGCTGAAAACGAATATCTCATTTAAATTTTCCGCAAATAAGTATTTTTTCGGGTATTAAGCAAAAATATGTATGTACAACAATGGCCACCACTTATGACATAAAGAATTACATTGCTTAATACCTAGAAAAATACTTACTGCGGAAAATTTTAATGCATTTGAAACTGACGGTACCAATGACTTATCGTATCTAAAACTTTCTGTAAATAAAATATAAAAATACACACACACACGCATATATATATAAATATATACTTTTTATTTATTTTTACATAATTTTATATATATATATCTATATAAAGTAGTAGCGTTCGTGTGTGTGTGTGTCTGTGTGTACAACTCCCAATGACCAAAGAAATATAAAGGCTATTTTTATTGAAACAAAAGTTGTAATGATTTATTTTTAATTATCTTTTCTTTGCAGGGGGGGGGGGTTCCAGTGCTCAATATCCGGAGAATAGTTTCTTCTCTTTCTAGCCCTTCTGCTGAAATATCTGGTGGAGAGGATATCACGTACTTCTTTTTGGGGGCAATTACATTTACATGCTTTCATCCGTTCTTTTATTTTTGTTGTGGGGGTATCGACGTTGCCCATGATGAAAATGATTAGTATACAGGTGTGTTTCAAACAGAACTTCATGTCAACCCAGGCAACGCTGGGTACCCATGCTAGTATATATATATATATGCATGTGTGTGTGTAATTTCATATTTAGAAGTGCATGTTTTGTCCTATAAAAACTGATCAGTTTGTATTCAGCAAGTTGTTTACAGTGAATCAATTGCAGTAAGTATTAAGTTTCATTAGATAAATCAAAAGGTAGATATGCTATTGTAATAGAAATATGAGAGCACCATATCTTCGAATCAGAACAATTTTATGCAAACATACATAATGATTTATAGTTATCTATAGACTTATATAAAAATATGTAATTGCTTATATCTTTTATTAAAATAGTACATGTATTGCCCGGGATGCAGTGAACTCATTTTAGCTTTTTTATTTTATTTGTTTTCACATTTTTTAAAACTTATACAGAAAAAGAAATAAAATTTTAATTGTAAGAGAGACAACACTTTTTATATTTATCACTGAAAATAGGAGTTATTTCCCTTGTTGACTTCAAATTTTCAGTTATAATTGAAAAATATATATTACCTGTTGTCCAGATTGGACTACATATATTTTAAAAAACATAAACTGTAGTGAAGTACATTATTATAGTGCTAATACAATATAATATAATGTTATTATTATAATATAATGTTATAATTATGTAATATAATAATAATATGTTGCTGGTAAAACAATAATGAATGACAGTTGGCAGGTAAAATTCCAAATATCAGCTTAAATGCAACTTTTAAAATCACACAAGCTAATTTTATAACTATGTTTCTTTCAACTAACATTTAATGTCCTTTTTCAAGGCTTTCTACTTTTGTTTTATCTACTAGCATGGGTGCCTGGTGTTGAGCGAGTGTTTGGAGGTGTGTGTTGAGCAAAAAAAAAAAAATGGTAGTAGGAAGGCAGGCTCGAACCCATACCGTGAAGGAGGAAAAGAATGGGGAAAAAAGTGATGTCTTTGCTGTTACGACCATCGTCAAACTGAAAGTGATGTAGGTTTAAATTAAGGCTAGACAATCGAAAAGAGGGGATGACTTTCGAAAATATTGTTGAAAAAAGCGACCCCTCCCTGTAGAAATGTGCCAAGTTGAGGGTGAAGAAATTAATGTTTTTAGCCAATTTTTCGGTATTTGTCGTCTGAAGGGTCGAGCTTCAAAACAACACTGATCTTGTGAAAATCTGTCGCCTCTATCGAAAGTTTTAGGCAGACATGCAAACATATATACATACATTTATATATTAGTAGCTTAAATTTTCGACCCAAACCAATTAAAAAGCTTGCCCTATCTTTGAATACCCTTTATGTAAAATTTCAAATGTTTAGACCAGAAATTATCTGAGTAATTTGATAGAGACCGCAGAGATAAAATTTTTTTAAATTTTGACCCCTATTATGACCCCTTAACATTTATTGTTTTGGGCTCAAATCAAGTTAAGTTAGATCCATGTCCAAGGAACCTATATCTAAAATTTCAATTGTTCATACCAAAAATTTGTAGAGGAGTCTGGTAGAGTTCTTAAAGGTCAAATCGTTGAACTTTGACCCCTTAACAGCCAAATTTCTGGCCAAAAACGGATTACAAATATTTTCCCAAATCTCAGTACCCTGTATATGAAATTTCGAGCTTGTAGACTGAAAATTGACAGAGTTATTGTGTAGGGAAATGTACACAGACAGACAGACACAGACACTTTCACTTTTATAGATATATAGATTGTTTTGTGTAGTATGTTTAAACTCAATTGTTTTGTGGCATTAATAGTTATGTTGTAATAAGATGTTGAAGCATTGGTTCTTGTCAATTTACTGAGGATATCAATATTTCAGAACACCAAATTCAATAAGTGTAAAAATTATTTTCTCTAATCCTCTTGAACAGAGGTAGCAGTCAAACCCTTCCTTTCCATGGTAGAGACGGTGGCAACATGATAGCGTAAGAGTTATTAGGCTAACAGGGATCTGCATGTTGTGAGCAAAGATCTATCAGGTGCGGAACTGCAAATGAATGAAATGAAAATAACAAAGTTGTTTTTATGCTATTCCTTTGTGTGTTCTGAACCAAACCTTCCTTGATTTTACATGGACTCGTTGAACTCTCAGTCTCAGCAGTGAAATCTACAAACTTGTAGATTAATAAATAACTGCTACCAACAATGAGGATTTTATGTAAACCAGACGATCCTGAGACATGATCTTTATGAGCTCTATGCAGAAGTCTATCTTAAAATCCAGGCCAATGTTATTGTCACTATGATTCAGCCATTTTATTTTAACATAGCCTTTTCCACTACAAATTCATTTCTATGAATAAAATAATAAGTTAATTTAGGCTGCCAAGTCATCAATCATAGAGTAATAAACTGAAATAAAAATTCGGAAATATCACTTTTTTGTAGTATTAGCTAACATAGATAAGAATGCTAGTTGCCAAAAAACATGAGGATGTAATCATGTTTTTTTTTTTTATTAACTGGAAAGTTCTTGATCAAGGGAGATAATCTCCAATATACGAGATAGCTGCTACCTTAGTTTGTCATATGCCACCTAAAATCAAACCAAACCAGAGCAGGTATAGTACATCTCCCTTTTTATCAAACTATGAAACCTTTTACTTTATTAAATACTTTTTCTTTTGTATAAATAAACAATTAAGCAAACAAAATAACTGCCTTCCATCGATTCTCTTTTTCTTCACGACAATCATTCTCTTTTTCTTTGCAACAATCCATTCTTACCCTAAAGTGATCACACAGTGTTGTGCAACTGGGCCAGAATCTCTCAATGCCTTTCCTGCGGCTAATGTCATTCAAGCTCCTATGTTAACTCTTTAGATAAAACATAATCTAACCATTTAATGATTCGATTCATGTCTGAACAGATCCACTTTAAATCCTTAACCATCAATGCTGTGTGTGCGCGTGTGTGTGTGCACGTGTACAATTTTCCCAAACTTTAGTTCTAATCTCTATCTCTTCATTACAAGGCAGAAAGTTCATAAGATGTTATACCATCATAACATCGAGTGAAGCACGGCTACATTTGGTCTATTTAACCTTGAGGACCGAGTTTTAAGTGTTTCTGTAAAGCAAAAGGTATTAATGTATATAGGCAGAATTTCATTAAATATTATGGACAACTTGTATATTTGTTTTGATCCTTCAGAACTTAGAAATGATCAAAAGAAATATATGCAGACACAAGTTGTCTGTAATACATATATATATATATATATATATATATATATATATATATATATATATATATATATAAAATAAAAATCTTGTTATTGAAGATTTATGCAAATTTTCTAGCAAAAACCTTATAAACCTGTAAGAAAAAGAAATTTGCAAAATACACAATAAGTTTTTTGCAGGTTAATGCATTAAAGGAAACCAGCAATATGAAAATTTATCATATTTGCATCAAAAACGTCATTTAACAGTTAGAGACAGTTTTTAGGGATTCATCAAGATTAAGAAAGCAGGAAATGGGAAAAATGGAGAAAAAGGATATGATAAGAATCCAATGAGAAAGATGGTAAAATTCAGGACAGGAAAAATCAGAAATGGGTATGTTGAAAATCTATTGGTTATCTATAAGGAAATATGGATATAAATATAAATGTCCAGGGTAAAATCCAGAAAAGCATCAGATCATGTGGAAATGAAGATTCATTTTTTCATATGAGACTTTTTTTTTTTTAAATAACAGAAATGGAAATGGAGAGTGAGAAAATGGACATTCTAAATGAAATTAGGAATTGGGTTGGTAAGAGAAAGAGAAAAATGAAAAAGAGAGATAAGAACAGAACAGAGGAAGGAAGGATATTAAAAAAATCGAAAGGATAAGGAAGAAAGGGAGGTAGACATAGTTAAAGAAAGAGGCATGATAGAAAGGGAGGAAATGGCGCTGAGAGAGAATCATCTATTTTTAGACAGATAAATATAGGCCAGTTAAGGCCAATTTAACCCAGAGAGGAATATAATTCAGAATTATTAATTTTAAATTTGGAAAGAAGTGGGAGGGGAGATTACTGATAGTTTAATAAATTAATGCATGATTATAATTATATATGTACGCATGCACATATATACATCTATAAACGTATAAATGCATATACACACAAACATAAAAAATACAGAATAAAATAATAAAGAAAAAATATAGGAAAAAGTGAGATTAAAGAAAAAAACTCACAAGCAATAGGGACACATACACATGTAAATATAGAAAGACATAGACTCATACATAGATGCACATACATATATATATACATATACACACACACACACACACACACAAGTCACACATTACTTATAAAAACAAGCATACATATACGTGAATATAACCCCAGGGATAGTATACAGCAGCTCTTTTAGTATCACAAAAAAAAAGGAATAGAAGAAATCTCTTATATTAAGTAAATTTATAGCTGCAGGTTTATGAGGTGAGCTAAGTAATTTCGAATTGGTTATATTTTAATTTTTTCTAATGTTTACATTGGGAAATAAGTTCGCTTTTGAAATTGGTTAAGTTGATACTTTGGAGAAAGTGATTATACTTATAGCTTCCTATATGCAGAGGTGGTAGGACTTATCATTTGGTCATTGAATTATTAATTAAATAATTATAAAATTAATTTTGATATAGTTATGATTAATTGAATTGCTTTATGATGTACCAATCTTTTTTTTTTTAGGTTATACTGAAGAGATAATAAGAAATATTAAAAGTTCTGTAGCAGTCACAAATAAAGATCTATTTTCTTTGGTGAATCAATGCCCTTCTTCCCCACCGAGTGACTCAGCCACATACTGACCAATCAGCTGGCAAGGAGCGTTTATTCATCTGTCCCCTGAGGAACTTCTTTACTTCCTTTGTGAACCACGGTTAGTGACCAACCAACAGCAAATGCTGGAATGTTGAGTGGACAGCTCTTTCTCTGTCCACTCAACATTCCAGCATTGGCAATTTTCACTGAAGATAACTGCTGGCTAACCTGAGACTACACAAAGAACGACTGCTTGACCGACACATCCAAAGAACTGGCTACTCCTTTTTTTTCAACCCAGACACAGCTTCAACGTTTTGCTTCCCAAATAAAATCCTTTTGTTGTTTTATTTTAAAAGAGGTTTTGTAATTTATTCCGTAATTTGTGTTCGACAATTATTTTATTAGGAGTGCTAACAAGCAATCAGGTTTGTAAACTGTCAAACTTATTTGCCTTATTTGGATTACTCTTCTCATCTTGAGTGTTATTTTCATTTCAACTGATGTAACCTCCGACCTTCTTTGAGTTTATCTTGTTGAAGTGTTGAACTTAAAGTGTTAAACTGCCGAATACCATTTTATGCACTTATATTAAAAAGAATCCGTCATTCTTTTTTCCACTTACACACAAATGGACCGTATTAAAAAAAAATCTGTGTTTTTTTTTCTCACTGACACGCGAATTAACCATACGTACAAAATGATTCCGAGTGAGCAAAAAATCTCTATACGACGGGTTTTTGTATTTATTTGCTACCCCACTGAGCAAATTAGGCACAAGGCCATTTTTTAATGTGGAGAGATTGGGGAAATGGGAACCAGTTCCCCGGGGAGTAGGGGAGCTGGATAGTGACAATTGGTATGAAGGGTTTCCCCTACATTGACCAATAGCTGATTGCTACAAGAGCAATGGTCTTATATGTGGGGTTGCTCCCACATATGGTCTTTGATTGCAGTGTCTGCCAGAACAGATACTACACAAAAGTGATTTGATCTTGGTCAAAAGACCAAACAATAAAAATCTCTATACGGCGGGTTTAGAAATCTGTCAAGTTGGAAGTTGAGCACACCACTGCCGTTGATACTCCCTGACATTTTATAAAGCACATTTGTATTCGTTCTACAAGCTACAGTCATGCGTCCTAGCACCAGAAGAGTACATGCAACACTTTTTGTTTCCTATCGGTTGGATTTTGAATTTGAGTGTCGCACACTTGAACGCTTGTTTCCATAACTGTTGTAACAATTGTCAAACTCGCTTTCTCGTGAATCTACATGAAATTTTGAACGGAATCGTTTATTTAATATATTTTGAATGATTTTTCTCTTAACACTTCTCCCAGCAATATATCTACACCCGAGAAAATTTCTTTAAATAAATAGTTTTTCTTCCTTTTTGCTTTTTCTATTGGAATTTTTGCAACGTCTTCTGTTGATAATGACATGTCCTATATAGTTGAACTGTTGTTGATGAAAGATAACATTATACCATATTTTTTTTTTTTAGGAATGGCATTTTCTGGCGAGATTCTGCTTTTTATCTGGAGAAGACAAAAATCTACTTGGATCAGTTGATTACAATTTTACATTTCCAGCCGTAAGTCTGTTTTTGATTTATTGCTTAGTAACATTTCATGATATTCATTGGGTTCTTTAGTTTTAATACTATTTTTTAGTGCTACTTTAGTTTAATATTATTTTTATAGAGTTCTTTAGTTTCATAATCTTTCATCTCACAATCTTTATCCTTCACGTTCTAATGCAGTTTTACATTCTGGATTATCTTTTCTAATCAGCTGAAGCTATCCGTTTTGCTGCTCCCACTAATTTATATCCTGACGTGCCCACCTCCAAATCCACTTCTCATCTGCACTTGTAAATATTCTTTTTTTTGACGCAAAAGAGTACATACCTTTTCTTTCGACTCCATCATCCTCGTCATGCCAGTCAAGACTCGTTTGCTTCAAAAATCGTGTAGTGGTTGCACAGAATTGATGAAGGAATTCACAAAATTGCAAGAAGGAATATCAATACTGGGAAACAGCTTGCAAAGCTTAATCCTCAAAATGGCCTCAAACTCTTAGTCATACCTGCTTTCAACTTATCGGCCACAAAAGCCAATAAGTCAACTAGCCAAATCCAAGAACCAGCTATAAAACCTCCCTCTAATTAAGGAATAGAAGGCCAGTAGGTCATCCATTGTAAAGATCCAAAGTGATATACCTTGTTCAAAGTCTCCAAAGTTTGATATAGAAAATGCACCAAGTGCAGAACTGATCAAAGCTGTGCTGTCACACACACACACACACACACACACACACACACACACACACACACACACACACACACACACACACACTCGCACGCAAATAAACAAACCTTTATTCATTTCAATTTTCCCTGCGCATTTTGGACAAAAAATAGGTTTTGTCAGCAACTCCACAATTTCAAATATGCCCACACACTTTTCTCAAAACAACGAAAGTAAAATTAACATATTTTTGGCAGACGTAGTTGAAGACAGCATCATGTGACACAAGTAATCAATGAAAAAAAAAGAAAATTGTCTTTTTAACGCTTTTCCAAAAGCCAAAATATCAGCAGGAGCAATCGTGTTCTGGAGCCAAAAATGTATAAAACACATCAAATAGTCTTCTACGGAGAGAGAGTTCAGTTTTTTGCCTTTCTTCTCGCTTCGACAACACAACAAGAACATGCGTCTCGTTTTCACAACATCGTCGCTGCCAACACCACCAACACCATTATACACATGCCACGCGGACACTCAAAAATCACTTATGCACACACGCATTAATTCCGCACATTTTCTAAATTAATAACAACAAATCACTTTCCTCACAAATTAGTTTTCCACTAATTAATTCCACTAAGGACTTTAATCTAAATCAAAAGGAGGTGTTTTGTTTTATTCCTTTTTTTGTTATTTTGTTTGGGGCGAGGAAATTTAATTTCACTTAAACTTCTGCACCCCTACAAAGCCAAGCCTACCACCCCTTCTCCACCACTTTCTTATACCAATGTTGCCTTCTCCCCTATATGTGAAGATTTTGCCGTGATTGCCTCTGTGCAAAAAGACCCGTAGAGCCCCCTAAAAGTTGGCCATCACATGAACGTACCTGACGATGAAGATTCTCCCACTTGCCGATGCAGTGTTATAATTTTTGGAGTGCCGGAGCCCACCAGAAAATCGCCAGTTGACGCGCTGCTCCTTGACATAAAATCCACCCTTTATATCACTCAATCCATCCTGTCAGGCACGGACTATGTTCTCGAAATTTGCAAGGGTATGCAAGTAGAAAAGGCAAACGCATCACCCAATCTCCTTCTCTAACCCAGGCTGCTGAAGATAATTGTTTCCACCTCTACTGAAGCTGATACCTTCTTCAAGGCAGCAAAGTCATCCAATGAATCCCTAAATTTTCGGAGAGACTTTTTTTTTTTACACGGTGGTCACCACTTATCAAGGCCCAAAAGCCACTCAGGGATAAGACTTATTGCAAGTACAGTACGTTAGTGTGGAGATTTGATGAAGTGTTTACTTAAGGGGGGCGGTTCATTAGGAATTTGTTAACGTTGGACTTGAAGACATCCAAGTTGTAGTCCGGTGGGAAGCAGGCAGACGGAACAGAGTTCCACAGGCGTGCAGTTCTAAGAAAGAAGCTTTGTTCATGGAATCCACGTTTTGATTTAGGCACAGATAAAGAGTGGGGGAAATTTTTCACAGTGGATTCAGCTAGACGGGTGTTTTTCATGAAAGATTGGCGAGGGGGGACCAGAGATTGGAGTTCAGACGAGCACCTGCCATGGAAATAACGATAAAACAAGGATATGCTCGCAACGTCTCTTCTGTGGGAGAGAGGTTGCAGGGTAGAGAAAAGGGCATCCCCCACTAAGCCACGAAGTCTATTTTATACTCTGTCAAGGCAAGATAGGCTGTTTTTAGCAGCTCCTGCCCAGATATGGCAGCAGTATTCCATCCTTGGACGTACTTGGCTTTTATATAGATAGAGAATTGCATCAGTAGTGAGATATTTTCTGGAGCGGTAGAAGGATCCCACCATCTTTCCAGCGACCTTGGCAATAAACTTGATGTACGTGTTCCATTTCAGATCAGGAGTAAAGGTCAAACCCAGAAGCTTGTCAAAACACGGGGCCTCTCCCAGATGAGAGCCATCCATCCCAATTGATGCCAGATGAGGATCAGAGCGTTGATGATGTAAGGATAGGAGTTTGGTTTTAGATGCATTAAAGGTAACCAGCCACGTCTTCCCCCACTGAACCACGTGCTCGAGATCAGTGGAGAGAGAATCAGAGAGAACTTTGTCATTTACAGCCTTTGATGTGTTGCCGTAGATGGACGTGTCATCAGCATAGATGCCAACGAATAATTTAAGTATGTGTTTAGGGAGGTCATTGATGCAGATCAGGAAGAGAGTTGGGCCCAGGATTGAACCCTTTGAGGGACTCCAGCATTAATACTGCAGCCCTCTGATTTTTGTCCATCGAACACTACTCTTCTGAGCTATCGGAGAGAAATGATTTTATGATTGAGAAAACATTTCCAGTTATACCGTAGCTGGAAATCTTGTGAAGTAGACCCTTATGCCATACCTTGTCGAAGGCCTTTGATAAGTCAAGAGCAATTGCCCTAGAAAGGAAGCCTTTGTCAAGAGATTCACTATCCTGTGAGATATAACCTTTAGCACATCTGCTGTAGATCTTGCAGAACGGAAACCATATGTGTGTCACTAAGAAGGTTGTTTCTGCTGAGGTGGTTGACTATTTCTCTATTTAATATGGATTCCAGCAACTTACTCATAACACACAGGAGACTTATTGGTCTGTACTGAGAGGGAGATGACTTATCACCTGAATTCTTAAATACAGGGCAAGCTGATGAGGTTTTCCAGGGAGTCGGAAAGCACTTCTCCTTAAGGCAGCGCTTAAACAGTTTCGTAAGTATGGGAGCAAGTTCTGGTTGAAGCTTTTTTAACACTATAATTGGGATGCCGTCAGGGCCAGTTGCTTTACTGGAATCAAGGTTCTTGATTAGCTTGGCGACCTCATGCACAGATATTTGTATGTCGCCTGGCGTGTTTTCAGACACAGGAGGAAATATGGGGGATTGGTGGGCCTGATCACCTTGGGTAAAATTAGCTGCAAAGTTTTTGGCAAAGAGTTTGGCTTTGTCCGATGCTGACGAGATTACTTCAGGTTCATTGATGATGGTTGGGATAGAGCACACACTTCTATTCAGAACCCTGTTTGTTATTTGCCAAAACTGATGGGAACCAAGCCGCTGCTCAGCTACTTTGGACTTAACGGGCTGAACATACAACTCTCTTACGTTCTTTATTACTCTTTTACAGTGGTTGCTGGCAGTCCTGAAAGTGGCTTAAATCTCAGTACATCTATTTCATTGGAAACAATGGAAATAGTGATTTCTGTGTGCAGTGGCAGCTGCACATTCTGGAGAGAACCACAGCTGGCTGTTAGGTTTTTGCTGAAATTTTTTTTGGGGTATAAATCGATCTATACCTCATTCCGTCAGGTCTGATATTATGGAGGACATATTCTTTTTAAACATGGATCGAAGTGGTAGATCTGATATAAATGTATGAAAGCTATCCCAGTCAACCATAGAGTATCGATATACTGTACGATGGAGAGGTATATCAGAGGACTTATTACATTGTGTTTTTATCTTAATGAAAATCCCAGTAGGGACAGAACAGAAAACGGACATAGCTCAGGGCAAGTTGTGAGAAAAAGGTCTAGGAGACTTGCATATTGACCATCAGTGTCAGGTACACGGGTGGGTTTGTGAACAATCTGAGTTAGGTCATAAGCAATGGAAAAATCGTGACAAAACCTCCCTTCATTATCTGTCTTGTTTGAGATGGCTAACCATTCCACATTGTGAACATTAAAGTCTCCACAGAATACTTTGCAATACTATTTTTTAAACAATAAACTTTCAGATTATCACATTTTTATTAAAAAATTGTTTAATTTTTAGCTGTGGGAATTTAAGTAGCTAAAAGTAAAATGATTCCCTATTTAATTTTTAGACTTTTATTAGAATTGCAGACACACGTTACATGGAGAAAAATAATATGAGAATTATACCATAGATGTGTAATGACATGTTTAGATCTGAAGAACACAGAGGAAGATTAAATATCAACAGTATACGGAGATGTGTACAAAACAGGAGACTTTGTTGGTCTGGTCACATTAAAAGAATGCTTCAGCGTGCTTGAGTTAGTTGATTTTCCTTTCAAACAAAATCATAACTCCAGTTTAAAATAGGTTGAGAAAACAAGATCAGTTGGCAGTTCCAAGGAAAACAAAATAATCCCACCTTTTTGAAATTTCGACTGAAAATTTAAATAACAAATTAAAACCTCTTCTAAAATTTAAACCTCAAATCAACAAAAGGTTTTAATAATTTGGTGTTCAATCAGTATAGTAATTGGAAGCTTTTACAAAATAAAAAAAATAACATTTTCACAGATTTGTAAAGTTGTCCTCAAAGAACCCCAGAAAGTTTATCTATTATTATAATAAAGGCTAGTGTGAGAAAATCCTTGGCAGAATGGAAGAAAACCAAAGAGAATTACACCGTTTAAACTTCAACGTAAATTTTATTAAAGCAAAAAGATCCATATTGCAAAAGATGCGTCATCTTCAGTTTTCTGCCACTATGGGCTGGTAACGTCCCTGAAGGGATAATAGTTTGTCTTCGATAAAGGCTGGGTAGAAAATTCCACTGATGAAGAACTGCGCAGGTTAAAGTGTTGAGGTATCTTGCAAGATGGATACTGCAAGTCGGGTAGCCTCGTGGTGTCCTCTTTGATTCAATCCAATGGCGGACAAGGCAGGTCAAACAGTAGACCTTAATTTTGTCTTTAATTTGTCATTTGTCATTAATTTTGTCTTTCACAGACATTAATTTGTAAAGAAGAAAGTCAACAGATTCACAGAGCACAAAGCGTACAAGAATATAATAATTCGTCCAGTATAACGGCATTGGTGTTTGCAAATAATATTTCACCCCGCATTTGGGCATTAAAAAGTCTCAAAGTAAGAAAGTAATTTAGCTGCTTCGAGCTTCAAGTGAGAATTCGAGTCCATTCAACCCTGCATCTTTTTGAATTCTTGTGATCTGAAAGGATAATTTTGGATGCCAAGAACATTCTCGGCAGTTAGTTTTAACATGCAATTTAATTGGTTCAAACAAATCCGTGGGCAGACAAACCGTCCAATGAAGAGCCTGCTTGTTTCTGCAGAATTTCTTACACTAGTTAATCAACGTCTATTTTCCTTATGTTTTTCTTGCACACAAAATACATACTAAAATATTCCTCAGTTTTGGGACTGAGATAGATTTGAAAAAAAAAAGCTTCCATAATTAGTTGTGTTTGCAATTATTTCACAAAGTAACTTATCTCTTACTAACTTTCTATCTATTACTGCATGTTGCTATTGTTTTCTACAGTCTCTCTCTCTCTCTCTCTCTCTCTCTCTATATATATATATATATATATATATATATATATATATATATATAAATTCATATTCCTGTCTGTTTGTTTGTTTGTTCACAATTTGATTAATATATCCAAAAGGTCCATTACTTTTTTATTCCATTCATTCTTATATATAGTATGATTCGTGCAAAATATGCGATTAAGATTGCATATATTACATTAAGGAAAATCGATTTTATTAAATAGCGGTGTTAGTTATTGTTTATAGTGAGAGAATTGTTTTAAGTGTTCTATTTAAGTTTATAATTTAATTTTGATTTATATTGATAACATATTTAATTTAATTTATTTTTACCGACATCGATTTTTTTTATTAATCGGTTTGAGTTATTTCTCCTTGGAGCGAACTTTGTTCTTTTTGTTTTTGTTTTCTTTTTCGGCGGATATTAAAACTAAAAGCTTTCAAGCATTATTTTTAGAATTAGTTTAAATTAAATAATTTCTGTAATTTCGCAATTAGTTCCAGTGGATTTCGCCATTGTGGTCCAGTGGATTTTTATTTTAAAATAAATAAACAATCCAATTCAACTACGATTCTTTATTTAAAACAAAAACAAAAAAAAGCTTTCATTTATGTTTTTTACCAGTTGTTTTTCTTTACATTTTTTTTGACATCGTAACTGCTAATTTTTTTTTTCTTTTAATAACACAATAAGTCATAACTCATCACTTTTATAACATAAAAACATGTATTTCAGTTAACAGAAATTCTATTTTGGTATTTTTTAAACTGAATTATTTACAGTTTGTTTTCGTTGCAACAGACCGTAAAGACAAATCTTTCTAGACTAAGGTAGCATAAAAGGAATTTTCTTAAACTGGAATATTGTCATAAAAAGGTGCTCAATATCTGGAGAATAGTTTCTCTTCGTATCCCTTCTGCCAAAATATCTGGTAGAGAGTTTGTCACATACTTCTTTTTTCGGGAGTGGGGGTGGGGGTTACATTTTCGTGTTTTCATTCGTTCTTTTATCTTTGAAATTTTTGTAGGGATAACGATGGATTTGACATATAATAATGAAGAACTGCTCAATATTCTTAGTATAGCAGGTGTAGCCAAACCGAACTTCATGTCAACCCTGGCAACGCTGGATATCCATGCTATATATATATATATATATATATATATATATATATATATATATATATATATATATATATATATATATCTTATGTGCTTTCTGTTTATCAACAGCCAAATATAGTAAAGAGAAGGGAGAATAAAAGATTGGAATAGGTCATTATAAACAAAAGCGATTATCACTAGAATAGTAATATTTTTCCCCCATATCTCTAGAAAGAAAGAGAGAAGGTGCAATATATAATGAGCAAAAAGAAACTAATTTCGAACTTTGTCTTTTTATTTTTATATCTTTAACTGGCTTTGCAAACTTACATTTTGCAGATTTAAACAATTTAACCTGAGTTAAATGGATGACTTAACGTGTCACATTTTTTTCTAGTTTTACAGCCAAATTACATGGCAAATTGAACATTCACCTGAAAATTGAACAAATCGATTAAAAAATATTTTTATAAAAGAAATCTGGAACATAATTCGGAAAAAATTTCAAAAATGGAACAAGAAATTTTAGAAATGTTATAGATGCCATTATTATTTCATGGGTTTTTTTTATTTAAAAAGTATTCTTTAATTTTTTTTCCTTTATTTCAGAGCTTTGAAGGCATGGAGTTGTATTTTTATTTTGATGACCAATGGAACGATGTTTACAAAACTGACAAGGTTTGTCTTGATTTGCAATCTTTATTTGTAGAAGATTTCATAAAATATTCTTAAAAAATTGTTCCCAATGACTAACAACAAAGACAAATCGAGTTGCAAAAACGCAATTGAATTTTGCTTAAATAGTTCATGCAGTTGCAAAAAAGCAATTGAATTTTGCTTAAATAGTTCATGCAGTTGCAAAAAAGCAATTGAATTTTGCTTAAATAGTTCATGCAGTTGCAAAGAAAGCAATTGAATTTTGCTTAAATAGGTCGTGCAGTTGCTTCTCTTCCTGTTTTTCTTTTTGTTTTATCACTTCACCGCTCTCCGTACTTACGATTCCTCTTCTCTTTTCTGCCATTTTTACAAAGATCAGTCAGTATCATTTTTGGGTGCTGTGCATTGTGTATAGTCATTAGTTTCCTGGTTCTTTGATCCAGCTTCCTGAGTTTTTTTATTGAGTTATTGGTGAATATTTGAAAACAAATGGAAACAAAACGCATTCTATGCATTTAGCAAAATAAATTGTTAAAGTTTGAAACGTTAATGTGTTTTGTTTTCTTTTAATCTTTTCGATATGTACTTAAACCAAATATATCACGGAAAGGAATATATTTGTTTTAAGTAACTTTTAAGTAGTGTTGGCAATAGGGGTTGATTAATTGATTGTCTTAATGAACGGGGTTTCATTGTCATAACTGATAATATGCTTAAGCTTAGGCTTTCAGCGTATCTTTCCGGGCCTCCTCCAGATTGCTATGCCTGTACATACTTCTCGCTTACACCAGCCAATCATATTCTTATGATTATGAATGCAAATGTATTCATATTGATTATACTAGCTTTTATATTGAACATAAGCAACAGATAATTCTGAACTTGCGTTTGTGTGTATTCACGTTATAATCGTCCATTCGTACAAATTCAATGTTTAATTTTAACACTAATCTTATTGTGTCAATCATGTAACCTTGGTCGCTGCTGTAACAAAAGGATTTTCCTTTCAAACAAAATCACAACTCCAGTTTAAAAAAGTAACTATGTTTTATTTTGAAAGATTTAAAATAGTACTTGTTTTCTCTTGCAATCAGAACTCTGAAACTGACTGAATTAAAACATCTCTCAAAGAGCAAGATCTGGTCAGCCTGCTCATTAGCTAACCCAAATATTAAATCCCCCTCCTATTTTTTAACATTATTATAATAAATCAATGTTCCTGTTTGTTTGTTCACAATGACATCATAGCAAAATATATATGTATAACGTCATACATGACCACAGCAGATCATGTATGACGTCCCGTATGACGATAGAGGACATATATATATATATATATATATATATATATATATATATATATATATATATATATATATAACATGAAATGGTAGTCCTGTTTGGACCATTTGAGGTTTAATCATAAAATCTGATTGAAGTGGTCATAACATGTAGAATCTCAAGTGGTCTGTTTTCTCCACATAAACTTTTGTTTTTAAGAAGGTATTATTTTTTTCAAAGAGGTAAAGAATTTCTAGTGCGGTTTCCTTTATTATCTAAATAATTTTCCTATTGCAGGCCTGTCATTAGTAGCATGCATCTATGCACCATACTGAACATACAGTGGTACCAAAAAGAAAGTCCACACTTGTCATTCTTTCAAAAGTTACAAATTTAAGCTAAATTTGATGCATCTATATTATTTAATTGGAATTCATTATTGAGATAAGTATTATTTATTAATGTTATTTATTGCGGACATCTTTATTTTTAGTTGTTGTTTCACAACGTTTAGGCCAACTATTCCTCTGGCTTTCGTCAGGTGGTAGCCATGACGGAATAGGCACCCCGAATCTCCTAACTGCATCTTCAGCAATTACTCTCTTCTATAGTTGTTATCGTCTCATCACGTTTTGGGCAAGTAAGCCTCTGGCTTGCTGTGGGTAGGATTGAAACTGCTATCTTCAGACAATTCTCACCTAAAACCATAGAGATTCAATGTCTCTATCCACTGCACGATGGGCCCCAAAGGTGCAGTGGCACAGTGGATAGAGATGTTGAATCTCTACGGTTCCAGAATTGTTTGAAGATAGTGGTTTCAATCCTACCCATAGCCGGCCAAAACGTGATGAGACGACAACAACTATGGAAGGCAGTAATTGCTGATGATGCAGTTAGAAGATTTGGGGTGCCTATACCGTCGCGGTTACCACCTAACAAAAGCTAGAGGAATAGTTGGCCGAAATGTGAAAAAACAACTAAAAATAAAGATGAGGATAATAGTCCGCATTAAATAACATTAAATTTGATGTAACTGTTTAAACAACCTTTACCTCATTTGATTCACCTTTTATTCCTCTATAATTTTATCTGTTCATATTTGACTTTTAATTGAAGTATCCTAGTGTTCACATCAATTTAAAAACTTAGCTTCAAATCAAGAAGACAAAAGGAAACTCTGCAGCAACATATGAGCTTAAAACCAGCTTAAAATATCCAACTTTTAGGCAACAAAGCATATCTAATTGTAATTGTTGTTGTTCTAGGTTATACAATGTAACATTTAGTCCATATACCTTGACTTTCTCTTAGTAATCATCAGGAGCTCATTAATTTCCACCTTTCTGGTTTATCCAATCAAGAAATCAGCCGCAGATTGAAATGTGATAAAAAAATGTTATTAATGACTGTGTAAAAGCACCAAAACACTGGCAGTGTTTGTGATGTCCCCAAATCTGGTTGTCCTAGAGTTACTTCTTATAGGGAAGACAATGCTATTATTACATGATATGTTCATATGCTTTTGGGTGTGTGTGTGTGTGACATGTCATGTATTTTTGGACATACCTTCTGCGTCGTCGATGTTGGTCCATCTGGAAACATCTCGTCTTAGAGGAGAAACCTGGCACCTGTTTTGGACGAAGATTTATTTCACTCCAAATGATGAATTGGTTTTATAGTTTTTATTTTACTTTCCAGATGGAAAGCAAAACTCTGGCTTGTGTGGTTCTGTTCTACACACGTCAGCGTCCCCCCCCCCAGTGAAGGGGAGGAGACAACGATGAAGCCGTCCGTCCTCTTCTAAGTCTAAACCAAATCTCTCCAATTCAGCTAACCTGATCATGTGACTCACACGCAATCTGATCAGCTGACCCTTACTTCCGGTCAACGTGTCTCAATATAATTTACACATCTCCCCTCTCTCTCTCTCTCTCTCTCTCTCTCTCTCTCTCTCTCTCGTCATTCTATAACACTATCAAGATCCGCAGCCTCAGAAACAGATTTTAAACAGCTCTCCAAATCCAACAACAGTGTAATCCTGTTAAAAAGTGCTCTCTTTCTACAGTTAAGTACAGAATGAAGGAATTTAATTTGCACGGCTGTGTTGTAATAGTTTTTGTAAAGAGCATAAAGTGCCGCAATGAAGATCACGACTCTTCATACTGTTTGAAAGTGATTTTTAGCAACAAAAGCAAGTTCAATAGGCTAGGCAGTGATGGTAGGCAGTACGTCCGTCAAAGGGAGGACAAAGAATTTAATCCTAGGCGCACAGTTTCAATGCTGCAAGGTAATGGATGTTCAGTTTTGATGTGGGGCATTATTAGTGCAAATAGTCCAGGGCCTATAGTTCGCTTGCAAAGTCGAATTAATTTGACCAAGTACATTAATATGGTAACTGAGCATCTTCTGCCCTACTTTCACCAGAATTTGGATGATGATCTCATCATGCAGGATAATGCTCCCATTCACACAACTGACAATGTAAAGAGGCACCTTGAAGAGCATGATATTCCATTTTTGGATTGGCTTGCACAGTCTCCAGACCTCAATCCTATCAAAAACGTATGGCATTATATCAAGCAACAGCTACGCAATGATAAAATTTCAAATCTGGAAGAACTTTGGACAAAAATTAAAGAGAAGTGGGATATCTTTTCACCGGAGTATTGCCACAGACTAATTCAAGGAATGCCCAAAAGATTGCAGGCTGTCAAATTGCAGAAAGGCTATAATACTAAATATTAACTAGTTCATTGTGTTCCTGTTGAATTTGTGTTGCATTAATGTTCTAAAGTTACATTTAAATAACAATTTTCCATTGTGCATAGTTTCTTTATGCCTTCCTGATTTGAAGTTAATTTTTTAAATTGACGTGAACACTAGGATACTTCAATTAAAAGTTAAATATGAACAGGTAAAATTATAGAGGAATCAAATGAGGTATAGGTTATTTAAGCAGTTACATTCGATTTAGCTTAAATTTTGGTTTTTGAAAAGATGACAGGTGCGGCCTTCTTTTTTAGCCCCACTGTATATAAACTTATCTTTGGGAACGAAATCAAAAATTATGTTTAGCATTAAATGAAATGTCAGTATCAAATAAGTGTTAAAATGATTGGAAGCAAAAATCCTTATTTATATTTTGTAAAAATCGCTTTCTTTATATTTTGTAACATTAAAAAATTGTTTTTAAACGTTAATACAGGCAAGAATTGCATTTTTTTGCTGTTGTTATTTTCTCTTTTTAAATGTATTCTAAAACTATCAACATTTTTATTTGCCCCTTCTTCTGGTTCTGCTGAATAATAAGGGAAAATAAAGTTTAAATAATCTATTTAGATTATTTAAACTTTATTTTCCCTTAATAAATAAATGTGGAAATTGAAGCTGCCTTTCATCATGGTTATATCTACATTTCAAATTAAGTTAATATAACTTAAAATACTGAACATTACATAGATTCGTTAGTGGATGAAAAAAATAAGATTATGTCCATAATAAACAGAAGGAGGAGAGAGAAGAAATAATAAAACGGTTTATATAGTAAACATCTTGTAAAATTTCTTCTCAGTGTGAGAGGTGTCAGGAAGAGTAAACAAAAGTGAGAGGTGAAATACTCTACAACCTTTCTTTATATATGACAAGAAAAATGAAAGAATGGCCCGGATTAAATATTAAAAAAAAATCTATCTGAAATATATTTTAAATTTTCTAACAATACAGACGAATGTTTTCCATATGATTGTTGGAATAAATTTAAAATTTACTCTTTTGTCATCAAACTATGGTATATAAGTGTGTGTGGGAGGGAAGAACTGAGTTTATATATTAGATCGTATAGAACATAAATATATTTTATGAACATCAGTGACAATATCAAAACCTTTTTGTAAATAAATAAATGCAAATATATGAGTTTGCAGGAAATACTCACAGAAAATCTTAAAATGATGTATAACATGTCATGATTTGGGGCTATGATATTCTTTGGTTACAGCCATTATTTTGACAACATCCATTTCAGTGGTGACCACAGCTAGCTAATGTAATAAATGCGACATTCATGTTGATTAAAATTAAATGGACTCCCTGTAATGTTGATCCCATAAAATTCAGTGCGACTCAACTAAAGTGTTTTAATAAATTGTAGTATTAAACTGCAGAGACACAAACCTATTTTTTTAAATAATTTTCCCAACAAAGTATTTTAGTTATCCTAAATTACTTAAACTAACAAAATTGTTTTTTTTTTTAAATTTTACAATACAAAATTTTATTTTTAAATTAAATTACAAACAAAAATAATGTTTAATCTTAAACACAATTTCATGAAAGTAATACAATTTTTTAAATAATTGACAGTTCAAACAGTAGAATGCTCCGGGTGCTTTGTGGAGGACGTATCGACAGTGATGTTTAATAGAAATTGTTAAAGAAGAATCTGGGAAAAATCTGCCATCTGATTGATTGGCTCCTCTCTTAGATATTTCTATGTGAACAATTCCAGATTTTTGTTTTGATTTGACCAAAAAAAAAAAAAAGAAAAGAAAAAAAAATCCAATTACTAATCCGTATTAAGTACATTTCAATTATAACGGCTAAGTTCTTGAGATGAGGCTTATTTGTTGCCATAGATACAGATTTTCTTGATGATATTATGAATTGATGAACGCATTTATTTATTTAATTGCTCTTATAATTTATTTTCTATTTCCTTTATTCATTTTCTTGATTTTTTTTAACCTTAACCTATTTAGAAAAAACAAAAAACATCTTTTTGATACTACCTTTTTTATAAAACGAAAACTTTTGTTCATCCCAAACAAGGATTATTGCCACTAAGTAGCATAAGAGGCTACTTTGATATGAGTCATATTTATGAAGCAGAACTCTAGGTGGGGAGTTTGATAGCAAGATTTATGTTTATATTCACATAAATTTCTGCATGTTAGTACGGTCAGTGAAATAGGTAATAGGGTTGGTATTCTAAAGACAAGTAATCTGAAAGGAAAGAAACCACCAAAGTAGGAAATATTTTAACATCTATGACCTTTAAAGTGAAGAGGTGGGATTTTGTTGCTAGTCAAGTTAAGCAACACTGTGATGATGTGGCAGAGGCTGGAATTTGGGAAACAGTGCAGAACCTTAAATTCTTTTTTGCAGTCTGTCCAAGAAGGGAAGGTTAGTTGTTGTTGCACCAGCCCCAATATTGCAATAATAGTTTCATAGAGATAGGAGTCTGGCAAGTGTAAGAAGTTTCTAACCCAGTAGAGGTAGCATACCTTCTTTGTGGCAGATTTGGCAACATCTTCTATGTACATATTCCATTTCATATTGCCTAAAAATATCAAGCTTCCAGCTAAATATATCCTTCAGGTTAGAATGACATGCTTCTGTTTGTTGTATAATGGATAAAGTGTATGGTGGCGGGAAAGAAATAGACAAACACAGGATGGAATTTAACTGATTGACATACAATTTATTTCAGGAATAAGTTGGGAGAAGATGAAAGATTTGTCAGTTCAATGGCAGAGAATCCTGATGTGGCAAAAGTAACAATAGTAGTAATTCTTGTTGCTGAAATAGTAGCGTCAATAGTGGCCATGCTTTGCTACTTTGTTTTGACGATGGTGATGATGGTGCTGCTGTTTGGAGATTATTTATGTGAGTGGCCTGGGTAAAATTAGTAATTCCTTTATGAGAGTTGTGATTTTAAATGACAAGAGTTCAGTTATTGCTCCTCTGAGTCTCTCTCTGGGTGAGCTTGATCTCTGCCTTATATTTAGAAATTTGGCAAATGCCTGGCTCCCACAGTGACTGTGTTCTGATTGGTTAAAGTTAGGTCACAACAGCCAATCAAACTCTAGGTTTTTAACCAATCTGAATTAATTATTTTTGCAGAAATCGTTCTTTCTGCTCCTACTAACTTTTGTTGCTGCTCCTGCAGCCAATTTTGTTGCTGCTGCTACTGTTATTTTAGTAACTTCAAAATTTTTGTCTTATGTCAGGTTAGGATAAAACTTAATAAATAGGAACAATATCTTAGCAATGACTCTATAACATGTTCGATCTCAGGAAGCCATCCTCTTTTCTTATTTCAGGTCAGGCGTTGTTTATCGCCAATTACCTGAAGAATTCTAAGATGTCCGATCCAAGCTATTTTTATAGCCTTCCTAAATATCCTTCTCTATTTGGGGAAGCTATTTTAAACTATTGAAAATATTTAAATTAAATAGTCCCCAAAATAAATATGGTATTGTGGTGGTGACCACTGAAGTGAAAGTGATGGAAATATAGTGAAAAAGAGAAAGCAAAAGTGTTTAGGTCAAATGCATTTATTTGAGACTAATAGAGACAGAGGATGATACCCCGACACACATTCTTCATACTTTTGAAGATTTGGTGACAATTTGTTAAAACTGTATCATCATATTCTTTCAGCAAATAAATAACTCTCTGCTATTTCGACTGCATTAATTTTCATTTTTATTTCCTATTCTAAGTGCCCCTTTTTGGTGAACTGATAAACTAAACTTGTATCACATCCAGCCCTCGTAAAGAGGTGGTTAATAGAAAGAAGTTCATAGGTCTATTAGAAAGTTGAATGAATTAAAAGTATATAATAAAAAAAATATATAATGAAATATGAAATTATAATAAAGTACATAGTTTAGAAAAAACAAGACAGAATACATAAGGAATGAGAGTTGTAGTACTTAATGCCAATATGGTGTACTATAACTGACAGTATTTACCTCCCTCCCATCGTGGAGGGATGTGACACAAGGTCGAAAGGTGGGATGAATGAGCCAGTACCTTTAAAGGATGATCACTCCGGCCCTGCAAAAATAAGTCTGAGTAACCCTGTCAACATTTCCCAGTAAGAAACTTGCTCATCCCGAAAGCCTATCCAGAACATTTGCTGAAAGGCCACTGAAATGGCTTGGTTTCTGTCGGACTGATTGTTGAGGTCGGAACTGACTGGACTTCCACGAGTGACTCTCATGAGTGGTAACTCTCAGTATATTTATACCATTAGGAGAGTTCATATATTGTGTATGAGTAAGTCCCCATGACACCCCCACCTCCCAAGCTTTTTTGCACTGTAAAAAACTGTTAATATTTTTTTCACTTTGGGTTCATAATTAGTGAATTTTCTCTTTCTGCCTGATTGTCACTGTTCTGATGGTGATTGGTATGCATCGAGATCGAATGTCTCAAGAATGGCATTGATCAACTTTTTTTCTACAAGTAATGTGCTGCTAGTGCCATCTTAGTGAGGTTTTAACTGGTTTTGGTGATGTTTATGGGTATGTCTTACACAATTTTGATTATTTCAGAAGGAGTTTATCAAAAATCGATCTCACCTTCCATGTAAACATGGTTTCAGCAAGTGAATCCGCCATGAGAGTGTTGTTCAGATTCGGCGTTATTCTATACACTGTCAAGAATTGTTGTAAGGCTTCATCTGCTGGTGTACATTGTTCCTTTTTAGTGCTCTTACTTTTAATGTCATAAATGGAACGTTTCTCTTTTTTTTATGAAAATGGGTCATGTTTTGCTTTTATGTCAAATTTGGCCTTCATTTTAGTGCATATACTTAATCCAATTGAAATAAATTCAAGTTTTGTTTTAATTCAGCTTTTAAATCTTCCATATCTGATGTCACTTTCACGATTTTCTGGCAGAAAGTATTTATTGAACGATCTCAAAGTTTAAAATTGCTGCTCCAGTCTATCCCAAATAATATCTCAGGATCATTTAGTAATAAAACTTTTAATTTTTTAACTGCACCATTCAAGTTTACTGGTAGAAATAATTAGCCAATAAAATTAATTTGATTGTCAGTCACAGTGTGAGCTGACTTTTATGTTTTCTGCAATATCGATTTGTTAAGTCTCTTCCTTGTATGTAAATTTATTATAGAAAGATCAAACCTAATGTCCAACTGTAATTTAACTGTTTTATTTAATATTTTGACTATTACATACTTGTATAAATTTATGTTTGATTTTTTATTGGATATATGTCTAATTCTATTTTTTTGCTTGGCTTCTACAATGTGAACATTTCTGACCAAACTTGCTGCAATTTTGACAAGTTTTATTCCAAAAAAGGACAAAATTTTCCCCAATATAATTCTCCATATTGGTAACATGGTTCAGAGATAATATTTCATTTTTGTATGGTTCGCTTATTTTAAAAATTCTTTCTCTCATTTTCAGAGGAATAATCTTTTGATTTATGTTGAAAATGTGATTGGACATATTCTTTTCTCTGGGGAGTAATTTTTGAATTTATACTTTACTTTTCTGACATATCCTATGCCCGATACCTGTATGTTTTTAGAATCGCTTCTTACGCTTACAACTCTTTGGCAATCCTTTCTAAGTTTCGTTATAGTGAGATTGAGTTCACTTTCGAGTTTTGCTAGTGCTCTTTGTTTAATTCCGACAATCTTTTCAGACACTACTACCTGAGTGAAAATGAGGCATTTAAAATCATTTTCTGACAATTCCAGTTGTTGAGAGTCGTTATAGTGTTTTTTTATGACTGACGCGGACATTAAATAATCTTTGTCATCTCGCTTAGCCAAATTAAAACACTTCCACCTTTGGAGGAACAGTGAAGTATTTTTAGGTAGGATGTAGTCCACGAATCGGTTGTGTTCAATAGTTCCTAACTAAAAGTAGTTCCTACTAAAAGTAGTCAAACTTTTTTTTTGCATCAGACCATTCTTCGCAATCGATGTTGAAAAGGTCTTCATACCTTCTAAACAAATGTCCAATGCTTTCTTTTTATTGGAATGTATGTAAAGATCTCCATAGTTTTTTTTTTTGTATTACCAGTTGAAAGACTATCTTGATAGTTGAGTGTGCCACTCCATTATTAGATAATTTCAGTGTGTAAATACTGATGTAGGTTTTTTGTTTCCCTTTTTGTTCTAAAACGGGTTTGCTGTTGCTAGTAATGTAAGTGTCCCTTTTATTTTTTTTTATGAAGAAGCGTTCTTCGTTGTTAGATTTGTTGTGACTCAGAAAAGTCCCAAGAAAAACTCAGACACAATATCGTTGAGAAAAGTTATTTGCATTTACAACAAGACAGAATACATAGAGAACGAGAGTTTTAGTACTTAATGTAAATATGGCATACTTCGAGTGATTTTCTAAAATGGTACATCTCGGTATATTTATACCGTTAGGATAGTTCGTATATTGTGTGTAGGTCACTATTTCAATTATTGTTCTTGACAATATAATAAGCTTTATCACACTCACAGTTATCTCGCATCCCACCAAAGTTTGATGCAACATGAGGTCAAATTAACAAGGAAATTCTTGCTTCCCCTCAAAAAGGGGTACTCTGGAAAGTGACAAAATAGCCATGATAGAACCTGTTGGAATTTTCTAATGAATGTGCCTCAAGCAATTGACTATAAACCATTTTTCTCTCTTAAGAGGAAACGAAGGGGTGGTTACCCTTTTCATTGTTTTCACGTGATTGTTTCCCCTTCAACATATCCGTCCTTCTCGAGTCTAATGCAATTTCTGATCATTTTCTACAATGCTTTCATGCTCTGCCGGAAGGATTCTTCTGGGATTTCTTTTTGTTCTATTGCTATATTTATTGTGATAGTCGCACACCTTCAAATGATCATCTGTAATTTTGGCAAAATAAAATAATCACATGGTGCAAAATCAGGTGAATAGGAAGGTTGTTTCAATAGTGTAATTTTCTTTCAGTGTTCATCATACACCCTTCAGTACTCATAACTTAACGACTTTAAAAGCTGAGATATAACAAAAACACATGAAAATAAATGCGGTTGCTGCAGAATAAAATTAACTTAAAATGCTATCAAGATATCAGGCTAGATGATAAGACAATTTTCTTATCTCTCTTTTGTCTATAACTCACACAGTCTTGCACCTTTTCAGTAACTTTGATATAGTAATATTGATAACTTTCTTTTGTAAATCATAAACGATTCTTTTCATAAGTTAAATTTCTTTACAGACGTGCAAAGAGAAAGTCAGTGTTTTGCGGCCAGATTATTTTCAGATAGTTCAGTTATCTGAGAAATACCCGTGGTCAAGGCTGCAAACGTCACAACAAAAGCGGATATGTTTATTTCCACTGCCAAGGTACACGCAACTTTCGCTCATTCCGGCCACGCTGGTGGTTCATCACAATTGGACATTGTCAACCAAAGAACAGTAACGTAAGTTTTTTCTCATTTGTTAATTTGTAAAAAGCTTTTATCATATTATGTTTAGATTTACTCAACCAGGGCCATATGGCCCGATTCGTGATTGATTTGAACTCATGGTTGGCCAATAAAGATGGGTTAGAAAATCAAAGACAATTTCAAAATTCTGGTTTACTGTTGTGAATATTTTCTTGGATCTTGTATAGTTCCAACAGTGAATAAGTTTCTCCACATTGTGATTTGCCAGAGTTGGTGAAAGGGAGATTATGAATAAATCCCACTATTGAAAGAAAGGTCCTATTGTTTCTGTTAGGAATCCTTGATCATAGAAGACACATAATCTGTGAATGTTTTTATAATATTTCAATAAGGGTTGAGAAAACGTATCTATTTTAAATGATAAATAATTGCTATTTTTGCAGTAATTGTTTTTAAAATTCATGTATACTAGTTGGTCGTTTTATCTATTTTTCAGGGCATCAATTTATCATATGAACTTCACTTGACTAATGGAGCTGAAGGGCAATACTTCTTTCGGGAATTATCTGCAGATCAATTCAGTGAGTATAAGTTGGCAACAATAACTATGAATATGGAAGCAACTATATTTGATCAAATTTTACAATAAATTTGAGTTGAGGAAATATTCCTATCCTCACATTTGGTTTGAAAAGAGATAATCAATTTATCGTTTATCAGTGTGAATTTAACTATATAAGATACATGTCTCAATGGATCATGCATCATATTTTAGCACATTTAAGATATCAAATGACTTTGTGACAGACTAGGGTGATATGAGTGACTGATTTTTTAGATGAAGTCAAGTATTTTGAGAAAATCTTTCAATTAAATATTTTTTTGCATTTACATTACAACCTTCATATCTTTAACAAATTTTGTTCTCTGAATCATTTTTAAAGAATGTAAAGATTCCATAGAATATACAATTTTACTATCATATCCTAATATTACTGCTCTAGTTAGTTGGAAGAAAATCTTTGGAGACAATTTAATCAAATGAAGCCGTTTTTATTAACTATAAATAAATATTTATTATTATTTAATAAAGCTATCTGTTATTCATTTTGCAAACTGAAATAGCTTGCAACAGTATTTAAACACCATTTTTCTTTGGCCTTTTATTTTTGAACTATTAGCGCTAATAAATTTACCATTTTATAAATTCATTTGCAATTATTTCATTTTATAAATTTTAGCCATATTGGAAGTGGACATAGCATTCCTCATATTCTTTGGCATCATAACTTGTGTTGCTGTCGTTTTTTCAGGTAAATATAATCTACTTTTATGAATATTATAGAGTAAGAAAAGAAAAAAAAATGAATATATTATAAACTGTTAATACAGCTAATTTTTTAAAATGATTGTTGTATTTAATATCTGGGAATTCTGTTTTCTTCGGGTTTTTTATTATATTTGAAAAGAATGTGGTGGGTGCCATTCTCTGCTCAAACTCTTTATGGCATCCTCCAAGACTAGTTGAAATGGAATTAGGAAAATGTAGACTGATTGTTTCTTATTATTGCTAACAAATGCGACATTTTTAAACTTGCAAGCAATTTTAAAATTTTAATCTAAATTTTGTATATACAATTTTGTACAGAACAACAAATTTGCCAATTTGGTCAAATCCAACTAATTCTACCAAAATCTATATTGGTAAAATGCCTGTAGACCACATGTACATTTTACACTGATGAATAGTCATTGGCTCTCTGTCCAAAAAGCCATTAGAAACATATTTTGCAATGTCTCTGCACAAGAATTTCTCAAGCAGTAGTTGTCAACATCATGAATCACATTCTCTTCCATTTAGATCTACATTTCATCAATTCCTGTCCAATTTGGCCTTAATGATGGCAACCTTCAAAGCACATAATTTTGGTGGTGAAAGTTAACTAATGATTCTTCCTCCCAAATACCAGTCAAGAATATTTTCTAAACAATCAGAGATTGGGCCATTTTACTGGCCTTTTTATTATTGGACTGTGGTATGTATCTTAGGAGGTCCACCTTCCCAGGCCTTGCCTTCCTGTTTTAGGGAGAAGTTAGTAAATTGCAAACTGCTTGAGTCATCCCTATTTGGGGAATGCTGATTGGTCTAACAGTTTATGCATATTTTACATGCTTTCATGTGTTGGATGGCTTTTAGAAATTGATTTTCAAACAAATCTATCTCTAACCAAGTCTTTATCTATCACTCTTATATTAAAGTCTATTCTAATCACATCCCTTGTATTTTCTTGGCCTTAGCCCATGAATTGAACCTGCTATCTACTGTGTTACAGCTACTAATCCAGGAACTCTCATCCCTTCTTTCAATATGGCCATACTGTCAAAGTCTCCTGTTCTGCACATATCTCTTTCTATTGTCCAGACTCCATGAGCAGAGCTTCTATCTTAGAACTGCACATCTGTGGAACTCTCTTCCATTAGTCTGCTTCTCAGCTGACCACAATCTGATTGTCTTCAAGTCCAATGTAAACAAGTTCTTGATGAACCGTCCCCCTATGTAATCCAACTTACAAAAATCCCACTACCTATGTTAAAAACGCTATAATCACATTGACTATTGTATACCCATTAACCCTTATCCTCGAGTGGCCTCCAGGCCTTGATAAGTGGTGATTCCTGTGTAAAAAAAAAAAATGACTTAATCTTCCTCTAAAGTCATCAGACTTGAGCTTGTCTTTAAGACTCATATTACACATCATTTTCATATAATTTCTATTCATGTAACGAATGTCCTCAGTCACTTCCATAATCATCACATTGAACACACATGCCTGATAGACTCTTCCGTTGGTCGACAGTTGTAATGCTAGTCTGGTTAGTAACGATAGAAGTTTCCTGGACTTCTGAAATCATTGAAACCCTGGCAATTTAACAATACTCGCCCGCAAGATAACAGAGTTTCTGGAACGATTTTATTAATTTTATTATCATGCTTTTGTCTCGTAAGTGTTTGTTCATTCTGTTGTTTAATTATAAACAAATTCGTGATCTTTTTTCCATGTCACTGCTCTACCTGAAGTTCTCGTTTTCAGGAGATAAACAATCAGGCTTGTTATTTGGATTGGTAGTTATATTTTGTGTATGCTTTTGTTTATTTTCAATGTAAGGTTTCAAACGATCTATTGAAACTTGTGTATGCGAGTTTTGATTGGTTTCTAATAAGAAATATTTGGGTGTTCATTCGAGCACCATGAAGGATCTGGGTAGGGTGCTTCTAGTGGTTTTCGAACACACTCAATTCTAATCCAAACTTTTGAATAAGTTTGAAGTTGATCTGGCACATATTGATCTTTTCTGGATAATGTAAATTTCTTTAATTTTGGAAACGACTGTATTTCTGTGCATCTGCCAGTGTTGGTAGATCATGCATATCTATCTGTACAGCAAGATTGGGCGAGACAGACAATCTGCAATCACATTTTGGATACCTTTCACCTGGGCTATGTCTGAAATTAATTCCATAATAATTGCTAGTTGTCTTTGTTGTCTTTGGCAGGTTTTAGACTGTGGAATGCGCCGCATATTGGTTTGTGGTTCGTCATAAGTAATACTTGATGACCTTCTATAAGGTAGTGAAAGTTTAATACAGCTAAATATGCTGCCAACAGCTCACGATCAAAAGTAGAATATCTAGTCTGTGTTGCAGTTAGTTTCTTTGAAAAGAATCGTATTGGTATTGGATTTCCATTTACGACCTGATGCAAGGCAGCACCTTATGCATATTTGCTATTGTCTGTGACCAGTTGATATTATATACAATCTGGTTGGAGATGAGATAAGTCCGTTAATTCATTAAGTACTTTTATAATATGAGAAAGATTGTGTTTCCACATTATTCAAAGTAATCAATCCTTTACCTGTTAATCTCATTCTTTCGGATAAGGGTAAAACTAATTCTACAAATCCTGGTATTAATTTCTGTAGAATCCTACCATACCAAGAAATCTGCATAGACTTTTGGCATCTTTAGGACACGGAAAGGATTCTATTTCTTTTACTTTATTAGTAGGTGTGATTTCCTTTGAATTAATCCTAACGCCAAAGAAATATAGTGACGTTACATCAAAAATAGATTTGGATGTTGATATTTTTAAGTTGTTTTCTTGTAAGATTCTAAAAGCTGTGTCTATATCTTTCTTGTCACTGAAAATTAAAATATCGATGTATATAAAAACATAGTCTTATTCTGTAAAAATTTTGTCCACGTATTTTTGAAATGTCGGTGCTGAATTTTCTAATCCAAAAGGCATAAATTTGTAATGAAAAAGCGCCACTGGAGAAATAATGGTTGTTTTCGGAATATCATTTGGATGTATTTTGATTTGGTGGTATGTTGAAATCAAATCTATTTTAGAAAACGGTTGCTTATTTGCGAGTTTCATGGTAAACAAATTTATCTTTGGTATGCATATGGTATGCAGTCTATTGCATTTGGTTATGCTATTTTTAATGTACAGTAATCGCCACAGCAGCAGTATCCTCCACTTTGGTTAAGAACAAGATATAGTGGGCTCGACCATTCGCTATCTAATGGGGTATTATGCCTTCATTTAGGAGCTTTTTGAATTTTGCTACAGTCGCTTTTAGTTTTTCAGCAGATTGCTGTCTGGAATTTGAAAAAACTGGTGAATGGCTACCTGTGTCTATTCTGCAATAAACACAGCTGTACTTTTTACTGGTGTTCATGTGTCAGGAAATAATTTCCAGGTATTTATTCAGGCTGGTTTCAATAAATGGAGGTAGTTCCACTTTAACTGGAGATACTGTAGGCAATTTTAAATTCCTTCTGGTAGCAGTTAAGGGATGATAAATGGTTTTATTCTTGCAGTCAATTGTTAAACCAAATTCGTTTAAGAAATCGAATCCAAGGAGTGGGTTAGTAATATCAGCGATCATGAAATTCCAAGAGAAGGATTTTCTCAAACTTGGTATTCCAATTTTAGGCTTGCTTGTCTATAGCATTTTACCTTCTCTCCATTGGCAGTAGAAAGGATCACTGGTGTTGAGTGTAGTGTGATACTGTTTATCATTGATGCTGGTATTATTGAAATACTTGAACTAGTATCCACTATAAACTTTAATATGGTTGTCCCTAATCGTGCTGTGATTTGTAGTAATGGTGAACTCATAGGGATAGACATGGTTCACGCTGTTAGTCTTCCGAGTCGCTTGGTGTAGGAGTATGTAGCCATGAGGTGGCTAGCATTTTTATATTCTTTTTCTTAGGCCATTTTCACCACGATTTGCATGTCCTTGCCTGGTTAGTGGTCGATATGTGCTCTACACATCTTAGTGTTCTATTCCGGAAAATATGGTTTTATTCCCAGCAGACATGATGTCCTTATTCTTATCTATCTTTTTGCAGCTTGCTAAGTGATAAATGCTGTTTCATTTATGTTATTCGGCAAGGGAATAAGTTCATCTGCTAGTTTTCCTAGCATTGTAGGATTTAGCTCTTTTTGTGAGACAATAACTGGAAAGATTGTTGCTGACAGGGCTTGAAGAAATTTGGGTAGCACAATTTCTTCTCCGATACCTATTTGTTTTGCTAACAACAGCATCTCTTGTAAATATGACCATGGCTGACCTGTTATTGTTGTTGTCGACATTCACTTATCGAGCAATTCTGGTTTTGTCTATTCATGTACCTCGATTAGCGCATGTTTTACCTCTTCATAGTTTTCTGACTAGAGCACCGATATCGGTATTTTTACAACCACCTCTGCAGAATTTTGTAGTTGAGATTTTTATATTGCGCAGATGGAATTGCGCTTCCAGAATGAAAAACCAGCCATTCACTGCCACCTCCATGAATTATGGTGTTTTAATGTTTATTTGTTGGAGGCAAGCTACTTCCATTTTTTTTTATTTTGCTGACAAGAAAACATAAGAATTTTGTTGTTTAAAGGATTTTTTATGAAAGCATTAATTAGGTCTGTGTAAAGGATTTTTTGTGTTTTATTTCTTGAAACGATTTGTATTTGAAGGGTTTACATTTTTTGTTTTAGAAATATATAATTTCATAAACAGAATGTTTTGTTCATAGAAGGTTGTTTTTAGCTAGCTAATTTTTATGTTCTTTTTAAAAAATTTTTTTTTTATATTCTGTTTTTTATTATCTTTTTGTGTTTGGGAAGTTATTATTTGTAGAAATATATTTTGTAGTAGGAAAAAAATATTTTACCACAGCATTTATGTAAAAACAGGTACACCACATTGAAATTTATCACTCATGTGTATAATTTTGTCTGGATATTTCAGTTTATTATGTCTTCAGTATCGTGGCACTAAAATTTGTTTCCTTGTTTGTCTTCAATGAGAAAAGAAAATCAGAAGATTTTGTTTGATGTTGGTTGGAGTCACTATTGTTACATTTTTGACTACTACTTCAAGGAAATAGGACGAATTAAGTATTTAATATTTTATTAACGAATTAATTGCTTATTTTATTGTAAACGTTTGTCTACAAAAGAAATATGTTTTTTGTGAAACAGCGTCATACACATGCATCTATTCGCATCTTGCTTGAAAAAGTGACGGAGAGAGAAAGAGAAAAAAAGAAATAAATAAAAGTAGGAGCTTTTGGTTTGGATATGGTAATGCCTTTTCGTTTTTTGTATCATCAAATAGACCCTGTTTTATTTCTGTGGCCGTTACACACCAAGCATCTTATTATGGGATCCTTTTTATATCTTAGACTAATTTTTAAACCATGAGTTACACATATATTCGTTAGATTGATGTTAAAAAGGGTTGTTGAAAGTCTATAAGGTAAGCATTTTCACCCTGACTTCAATAAGAACGTTGAAGATAATTTGAACACAGTCAAAAATAATGTAGCTCATGGCTCGGCGTTTTCTCTCCATTCTCCTTTTTTTTTCTCTTTGTTCTGCTTTTCACAAAATCAAATTCAGAAACAGAATCCTCAAAACAGATTATGTTTCCTCTTTTATTGACTTATATCCGACATATGCAAATCAACTTGATTTCTAAAACTACATCTCTGAACTCACTGTCCTGGATATGAAAATAAAGACTCTATAAGTAGTCTCTGCTAATGCCAATATTCGTCATTAATGAGGCAATGTCATTGCCTCATAAAGTAAAATTACAAAAACTATGACAGTGCTTGAACCTTCACTCGCAACCTACGATTTAAACATTTCTTTAATTTTCGAATTGCACACCAAGTAAAGTAACTCTTTTATAGCGGGAATGAGGCATATTGAAGACCACTTCCACCAATCAATCCAGGTTCACCACATCAGCCACATGGCATTAAAAAAACTGAATCAATTATTAAAGATAACGTAATTAGAGCTTAACTTTTTCAAACCCATAACTTCAGTTGTGTAATCTTTAATTTCACATACATCTTACCATGATATCTGTATCTTGTTTTTATTGTTTAGTTTTTTTTTGTATTTGTTAAAGTCTTAAGTAACAACAATAAATCACTGTCTTTTATAGCAATGTTACGCAGCCGCCAGCTCTATCATTCCACATACAAGATGTTTATTGTGTCCCTCGTTGCATACAATGGTTACTTCTTCTTTATCTGCATTCATTATGGGAGGTATGTGCAGACTGGAATGGAAGAAAGAGAATGCAAAGTCGTTGGTAAGAACTCATTTCAAATTTTTTTTTTATGTCTTCATACTTTTAAGATTTTAGATTTTTTTTCTTTTGTTCAAATTTAATTTGTATTTTTATTTCATTGATGTTTTGATAGAAGTTGTCCTGTGGAATGAAATGTTAACTTTCAACCACCAATTACAATGATAATTAATATTTTAATGATTTGAAAAATGTAGAATTTTAAATAAAAACAAAAATCAGATTTTCTAATTTTTCATTTATAGTATTTTGGGGAAAAGATAACTAATATGTGGCATGACAAAAATCTGGATTTCGTAATTTGTTTAACTATTCCATGATATCATAAAAAATGTAATTATATTTTCAAGGATATCTTTCTGGATATATATCTTTATATCTATAAAAGTGAAATTGTTTGTGTGTGTGTTCATTTCCCTACCAAACTACTCTCTAGGTACCTCCAACATGCACCACAGTTTTACCCTCCCCCCTGTATGTAACACAATGTAACTGTAATTTCAGTTAATATTATCATCCTAACTTTTCTACCATTTAAAAGAAAAAGCTTCAAGTAAACTGCCAATATTTTAAAAAAAATTTTTTACAACATACAAAAATAATGAGAATGCGAGACAAAAATCGTGTTTATATTATCGACGCTTTAAAACAACATTCTTATAAAGTGACGTTTTTTAAGCCATTGACGGACCCATCTTTTGAAAATCTAGCAAAAATCGAATAATAGTCATATTTTCCTGAAATTTTAGATATTTATTCATTACTAGCATTTCAGCTCGGCGTTGCCCGGGTGCTTGATGGTGTATGTTGAGCAAAAAAAAAAAAAGTGGTCAATTTTTTTAACTTTGACCCCTATTATGACCTCTTAACATTTATTCTTTTGGGCTCAAATCAAGTTATTATATTAGATCCATGTCAAAGGAACCTATATCTAAACTTTCAAGTGTTTAGAACGAAAATTGTCAGAGGAGTTTGGTAGAGTTCTCAAAGTTCAAATTGTTGAACTTTGACCCCTTAACTGCCACATTTCTGGCCGAAAACTGATCACTAAGATTTTCCCAAATCTCAGCACCCTGTATATCAAATTTCGAGTCTGTAGACTGAAAATTGACAGAGTTATTGCGTAGGGAAATGTACACACATAGACACACACACAGAAACGTTCACTTTTATAGATATACTAGCATGGGTGCCCAGCGTTGCCCAGGTGTTTGGAGGTGTATGTTGAGCAAAAAAAAAAAAAGAAAAGCGGTCAATTTTTTTAACTTTGACCCCTATTATGACCCCTTAAAATTTATTATTTTGGGCTCAAATTGAGTTATTAAGTTAAATCCATGTCCAAGGAACCTATATCTAAAATTTCAAGAGTATAGACCCAAAATTGTCGGAGGAATTTGGTAGAGTTCTCAAAGGTCAAATCGTTGAACTTTGACCCCTTAACAACCAAATTTCTGACCGACAACCTATCACATAGATTTTCCCAAATCTCAGTACCCTGTATATCAAAGTTTTTTTTTTCTCAGCATACACCTCCAAATACCCGGGCAACGCCGGGTACCCATACTATTATATCTATAAAAGTGAATGTGTCTGTCTGTATGTCTGTGTACATTTTCCTTCGCAATAACTCTGTCAATTTTCAGTCTACAAACCCGGAATTTGATATACAGGGTACTGAGATTTGGGAAAATCTATGTGATAGGTTGTCGGTCAGAAATTTGGCTGTTAAGGGATCAAAGTTCAACGATTTGACCTTTGAGAACTCTACCAAACTCCTCCGACAATTTTGGGTCTAAACACTTGAAATTTTAGAAATAGGTTCCTTGGAAATGGATCTAACTTAATAACTCAATTTGAGCCCAAAACAATAAATTTTAAGGGGTCATAATAGGGGTCAAAGTTAAAATAATTGACCGTTTTTTTTTGTTTTTTTTTCCCAGCATACACCTCCAAACACCCGGGCAAATGTACACAGACACTTTCACTTTTATAGATATTCTAGCATGGGTGCCCGGCGTTTTCCGGGTATTTGGAGGTGTATGTTGAGCAAAAAAAAAAAAAAAAGGTGGTCAATTTTTTTAACTTTGACCCCTATTATGACCCCTTAAAATTTATTGTTTTGGACACACAGACAGACAGACACGTTTACTTTTATAGATATATAGATAGATTAAATAAACTTACATAATAAAAGTAGGTTTTGTTAAATATATTAGAGGAAATATTTTTTTTAGGTGTTCTACCCCTCCCCACCCCCCCAAAAAATCGTTTGGATTTGATTATTTAAAATGACAGAGGATGATATTCAAATTTTACACCTTTTTTCCAAAAAAGTATGGATGCCTGTAATCAGCAATATCTTTAGATAAATGTATCAACAGAACAGGTTAAAATTAATTTAATCGTCTGTGTAGTTCGTTATTAAAAATCTATTTGTTTTATAAAAAGTAAGTCTTATATTGTTTTTATCCAGTTTTTTATTGTACATTTTATTCATTCATAAATTTCTACATAAATGGTCTTCCATAGAAATTGACCCAAACACACGAAATGATGACGTCACTACTTATTGTGTATAATAATGACATTCTACACAACAGGTTGGAGGTACCTACTACTCTCAATTTTCAGTCTACAGACTCGCGATTTGACATAAGGGGTATTGAGTTTTGGGAAAAATCTTTTTAATCGGTTTTCAGTCAAGGGGTCAAAGTTTAACGATTTGACCTTTGAGAACTCTACCAAACACCTCTACCAATTTTCGATATAAACACTTAAAATATTAGATGTAGGTTATTTGGACATGGATCAAACATTTTAATTTGATTTAAACCCAAAACAATAAACATTAGGGAGTCAAAATTGAGGTTAAAGTTAAAAAAAAATTAACCTCTGCGGTCTCTACCAAATTACTCAGCCAATTTTTGGTCGAAACATTTGAAATTTTACATAACGTGTATTCAGACATAGATCAAGCTTTTTTAATCGGTTTTTGGCCGAAAATTTGGCTGCCAAGAGGTCAAAGTTCAAAAGATTTGACCTTTGCGGTCTCTAGGAAACTATTCAGCCAATTTTGGGTCTAAACATTTGAAATTTTACATAAAGGGTATTCAGACATTCAGCAAGCTTTTTAACCAGTTTTTGGGTGAAAATCGGACTACCAAGAGGTCAAATTGAAAGACTTGACCTTTGCAGACTCTACCAAAGTCCTCTGCCAATTTTGGATCTAAACACTTGAAATTTTAGATGTAGGTTACCTGGACATGATTCAAACTTTTTAATATATATATATATATATATATATATATATATATATATATATATATATATATATACGAGGCTTTTTAGCCTATTGAAAATGGGCACAAGTTATAGCCTGTTGACTTAGAATGAGTTTCTTTATGCCAAATTAATGATTAAATATGGTTAAATTTTTGCTTATTTTTACATTAAAGACTAATCCTTATTAATTCCTAACTGTTGTTATGCTGCCTCTAGATCCGCTGGGAATGGCGGAGACGATGACCTAACAAGATATTAAAAAAATGAAATGTTTCCCCAGGTTCATAGTAAAGTGCTAATATAGGGAAAAATGGGGATACCCAATTTTCATGACAATAAAATTAAGACAGCAAAGCACACAGAAATAACGAGAACAAAGACCGATGGAAAATTAATAAACTTACTTTTATCTATATATATATATATAAAAGCGAAAATGTATGTATGTATGTATGTATGCGGGGTCAACGGTCAACTAGCACCGTGTGTGTTGGGGTGGAGAGGATTCCTGTAAGCTGTGGTGAAGGCAACCTTTCTAGGAGAAGCAAATCTCTGATTTAAAACACCATAAAGCGGGAGACCAGTACCCGCATTAAGCTGATCTGCAGTTTAACTTGTTGCTGGCTATCTTGCTCTTGCTTGTTGCTGGATCTCAACATTTTGAACCGAGAGAGAGACTTAGCTGCCGTACAAAGCTAAGACTCTGTAACATCATCTGTGTATAGATACTCCCTCAGGCATTTGTCTATAAAAGTGGTCCTGTAGCAATGGAAAGGTTGTGATGCATGGAGGCTTGAAATACTCGAAGCATATAATAATTGATCTCAATGACCATCTTCAGTGTCATGCCTGCTAGAGCGTGTGAATTCACCGGTAGGACTAAAAAAAAAGTCATTTTTGGGCTCATGGACTTTAAGTGTCTAAGGGTGTGGTACTCGTCTGACAAGACGTTGCAATCATCATCATCATCATGTATTTATGCATATTCGCTTTTTGTGTATGTCTGTAAAAGGCTTTTTTCGCTGGACATTTCGGTCGGCTCATTCCTTCTTAAAACTTTTTATATCACATATAAATGATAATATCTATGAATTATGAATGGGGGTCGCCTGTCTATTTAATTTGCCCGACTTTCACGTGCTATTTTTTCCAGATTTTTAGAGCGTCCCATGTATCTTTCGCTTTTCGGTATAAAACAAGCGAAAACTGGCTTGCAGCCGCGTCATGTTTCAAAGTCAAACATCATGTGACTTAAGGTTCTCGTACCTGTTAATTTCATTTTATAAACGTTAAATTAAGAGGTTTTTCATTCCTCTTCTCTCGTGGCCGAGATGGCTAGGTCCCAGAATTTTTTTCCATTTCGTTTCCATCTCCACGTCAAAGGTTCGGGGTTCAAGCCTACTTTCCTACTAAAACTTATTTTTTCTTTTACACCTCCAAACATCCGACCAACGTTTTTTTTTTAAAATAGGGTTGTTTTGATCACCCCCCCCCCACACACACATGCATACACAACACACACCTACAAACACCCGGGCCACGCTGGGTACCCCCGCTAGTTTATATAAAAAATAAAATTCAATTAGGGAAACGCAAAAGAAAAAGTATAAGTAAGTGAAATAATCTCATGTCATTCAAGTTTTACTGAGAGGAAATTATACAACATGCAACAAAGTCAATATTCATATCAAAAAATATACGTCTGCTCACCATCGTCGCTCCCTTCAATCGCTATCATAATCGTATCTCTTGGAGGCCTGGGCTCTTAGCTGTCAACTGACTCACTTCAGGTTGCTTATTAGTTCCCCCCTCTCCCTATAAGTCTGTCTCTCTCCTCCACTTGCTTCATTCATAGACTCTCTCTCTCTCTCTCTCTTTTTCCTCCCTCCCTCTCGTTCACTGGTCTCCTCTCTCTTTCCCTCTTTTTTTTGTTTACATTTTTTTTATGAGCAGACGACTTTCGTTATTTTGTGCAAATAAGAATTAAAAAAAAGGTGGATATATTCTCACTGGGTTTGAAATTTCAATAACTGTTTTTAATAATACTGTGCATCAAATCGATATTACACACCTGTAACAAAGTAAGGGTGTGGGTAGGTTGATGCCCCCCCCCCCCGTTAGGAAGAAAGGCAAAACCACTTGGTATCAAGTTGTTTATTTAAGAAACCTGAGAACTTTGTGTGTTAAAGGTTAACAAAAACTGTATTTACTAACTGTTTATTTGAGTTCGATCAGATCTTTGAAGCGAGCCATTGTGTTATTTTTATAAATGATAATTTTAGATTATGGACTTAGAATTGATTTTCTAAACAAAAAAGAAATAATATCCACGTGATGTTCAGAGGGCGATATAATGGTTTATATATATATCAACAAGTCAGATGGACAAAAAGAGAGAATGTGCAGAGCAGAGTGGGCTCTTGACTGGGAAATGCGCAGACGACAGTCTCTCAGATGGAAAGATAGAGAGAACACAGAAAGTCAGAGCAGAGTGGGCTTTTGACTTAAAACACATTTCTAGAGATACCCAGAGACCGACACTCCACAAGGTTACAAGCCATATTCTTAGCATAATAACACATCGCTTCCTTCAGGACTCTGAAAGAATTATAAGAACTGTACTGTTTTTTTTTGTTAATATATATTTGGTGCAGAATTATTTATTCTGTTTGTTTTCTTTTACTAAATCCATGGCTCTCTTTCGACAACATTCGTCGTTAAGAGGGTACACAACGAATTGGTCCAGGATATATAACTAGACGATCAACCGATAATTCGGTCACTTCCCCATACCAGTAACTTTAGACGGGCAAGAATTATCACCGGCAGTGGAAGGGTTCCGAGGTCGACGATCGTCCTCAACTGACTGGTGAAAGAGTGGGGGTGACGTCCTTATCATAAGAAAGGTTCATATCAAATTTTAGCTAGATTGGCTCAGTAGTGAATGAATAGACAAATAAACAGATAGACTAAGGGAAATATAATAGCGAGTTATACTAGACAAATCATCTAGATCTGTATACTCTAGTATATGTAAAGTTGTGTGTATATATTTGTGTGTGTGTGTGTGTAAACAAATAACCATTTGTCATTATTGCATGAGTTTGATGAATTCACATTTTTAGGGGACTATTGGATACAGTCAGAGACTATACAGTAACATATGTCCAATTCCAATAGTATTGTGATCACTTATTAATACTATTGACAAAACTTATAAACTTGCAACATTTCCAACTATGAGATAAAAATTGCATCTTGTATTCAATTAATCGTATACAAAGAATCGTTAACAATAGGCATTTTGTTTGAGCACTAAATAATCCTCAAAATAGTTGCATTGCCATCAAACTAAAAAAAAAAAATAAACATACGCCATAGAATTTTCACTTGCCATACAAATAAGGAATGCATTGTGATTCTTTTCAACAGAAAATGAAAAGATTTTGTATGTTTTTTTCTCTTTATAGCTTATGTATGTCAAGCGTTCAGTGTTCTTACCTTCCAACTTCTGTTGATTCTGCTTGGAAAAGGTTACACAATCACACGTGGACAAATCAGCCATGCAGGTTCTATTAAAATTGCCATCTTCATGACTGTTTATGTTTTTGTCTATGCGGGTATCTTTCTTTGGGAAACAGAGGTAAGAAAATTTCTAAGACAAAACATATTTTATTTTATAGTTAAACTTTGCATTTATGAAGCGTACTACAAATTTTTTCAACATAACGCATAGAAACAAACTACAAAATGTCTATTTTTAATTTTTTGTCGCTCTTTTGACATCTCATATTTTATTCAATAATCCCATTTGAACTTTCAATGAACAAAAATTTAGAATCAACTGAATTTTGAATTTTAAATTGTTTCCAAAAGTAATCAGAAAGAATGAAATTGACCAGCAAAAAACATTTTAAAAAAAAATTTAATTTTAAAAATTAACTTTTTACAAAGTTGTAGCTATTGGAGTAAGGCTCTTCTACACATGTCATTTTCACTGACCAACTGGCATCAACGCCCCCCCACACACACACACACACGGGAAAAAAAAGAAATTAAAATTGTAAATTAAAATTTACTGGTTAAGGCATTAAATGAAACAAATGAAGGAAGAGAAGGAAAAGAAAGAGCAATCTCTTTATGGCATGACAATTCGAAGTTAAATGCTTCTCATCAGAAGAGGAAGAAAGCCAAATATAAAAATATAAAAACCAAGTATAAAGATATAAAAACAAAATCCGGCTTAAGAACATTTAGATTAGAAACGAAAAAGAAAATCATACTTAAAAGCTATAGAAATACTAAAAAATTAGAAAAAAAATATATAAAGAAATATATAAGTATATGTCAATAGAAAAAAATAAGACAAAATCCATATAATGAGGAGAAAAAAAATTGTGGAGAAACAAACAATAAAAAGTCCAAACTTTATAAGTTGTCCATGTAAGGTCCTTGAAATAGCATTCTGAAGGAAACAACAATTGTCCAAAATAATGTGAGCTGATGGTAAAAATCCGAAGGTAAGAGTCTTGTGTTAGAAGATCGTCGAGAATTCCTTGTGTTGGTAATACATCTGTTATATTAAGATATATAAATATGTTATATTAAGATATATAAATATGTTATATTAAGATATATAAATATGTTATATTAAGATATATAAATATGTCCAAAAGATTGGTGTGTATAAGGATGCAGTGTAAAAGATTGAAAATATTAGATTCAACAGAAAAATCTTTTAAGGAAACTGGATCGTTTGATTTTATACTTAACTCATAATGTATTGGAAAATGAAGTTTATATTAAAATATAAAACCCCCGAAAAATCCATTATCAAGATATCAAGGGCATAAGAAAAAAATATAATATGCAGGCAAAAATTAATTGCTGTAATATATAATGAAAAAGAAATAGAAAAAAAGAAGGAAAAGGGAAAATGGAGAGGAAGAAAGAAAAAAGTGAAGAAAGGGGAAAAGCACAATAAAGAGGGAGAAAGAGTGAAAACGAAAGGAAACAGTGGAAAAAGAAAGGCAAAGAAATAAGAAAGATATGCAAAAGAAAGAAAGCAGTAAATCTGTCAGAAAAAGGAATAAGAAAAGAGAACGCCAAGTGAAGGTGTCAAAACTAACTAGCATAGACATTGCATAAAGTATTGAGACACAAACAAATACATACATATACATATACATATACACATACATATACACATACACATACATATATATGCATGAGCAAAACTATGCATGCAGGCAAAATGTCAAATAAACAGACCCAAAGAGGTTAGGGAATATGCATACATATTATTGACGCTTCTTTTAAATTCTTTTACATAATATAACTCAAAATATGATGTTGAGCAATTCTTTTCTCGATTAAACTTTTTGTATCTAAGTTATTTTCAAAGGCTTTTGAAAGTAATTACGAGCTTGGATGGGTGCACATCCTAAATAGTAAAGTTTACAAAAAAAAAAAAATATGTACCCATGTTACTTTCCAGATTGCTGAGATTATACATTCCAAAGTTTATAATAAAAAATCTTTGTTACATATGCACCTCACTTAGTTAACATTTACAAAAAACAATGTACCGATGTTATACACTGTATTTTTTAGGATATATATTCCAAAATTCATAATGATCTGTTGACTAGTTTATGAGATTACTCCAGTATAAAATAGATATATATACACATAAATAAAGACATATACCAAACATATATATATATATATATATATATATATATATATATATATATATATATATATATATATATATATATAAGCCTAATCTTCCTTTGAACTATTTCTATAGTACATTTACAATATGGCTCTGAGTAGATTTACTTTGGAGTACATTAAGAAGTTATAATAAACGAGGTTAATTAAGGAAGTCTGTAGCACTAAACTATCTCAGATACAAAAGGGAATTTGCTTAACACGTCAGCATGTTATTTGAACTTCAACGGAAAAACAATTAGTTTTATTATTTTGCTTTAATTCTATTTTCTTCAGTTTTTCGATCCTGGGCTGGTTTTGTACCGTTACGAAAGCCCACCTGGTTATGGTCTGATTGTAATGCGTATCATCGGCTGGTTGTGGTTCTGCTTTGCAATCTTTACAACAGTGAAGCACCATATTGAAAAGCTCCAATTCTACATTTTCTTCTTCTTTACATTTACGCTTTGGTGAGTTTTGTTTATTTTTGCTATCATATATAACAGATTATGTTTCGGCATTAACTAGATGCCTTCAATAAATCGCTATCATTACACAAACTTCTCTACTTAAAATACTTGAAGCAAAACTTTTGAATAATAAACACTTCATTCTTGTAAACACAAAAGACTTTCACATTTATTCGTATGAATATAGAAAACATTAACATTTTGCTATATATAAAATCTATTGACTTACTAAATATTTGTCCATGAAATAAAACAATATTCAGAAACAGAAAATATTTGTTATATTAAAATCAAAACAATCATAGAATCAAATAAAAACAATAACAAAATAAAATTATGCAAATTAGTTAACTTTGCTTTTGAGATCAAACATTTATATGTAGTATATAAAATAGACAAAATGTTACTTGAATTAAGGTGTTTTGACCTCACTGTTAATGCAAGTATTGAGTCCAACTATTGCATTTAATCACTTAGCAGGAAGATGCATCCTCAAGATAATAATGAGATGCACTGGTGTAAGAAATCACTCCTCTTGACTAAAAATAATTTTGGTATAGTAAAAGGTGTGTGAAAATAAAGATTAGACAACTAAATTTATAGACTGATAAGTTTTATTGTTAATTAATTTATTAACATAAATTAATTAACAATAAAACTTATCAGTCTATAAATTTAGTTGTCTAATGCCAAAAGCCATTCTAGCATAAGGATTAATAAGATGGATGGATTGTCAATTGAATAATGAAGAATATTACTAGAAGATTGAAAATTATAAGTATAATAAACAAAATTTGAACTCTTATGAGGTTTATGACAAATAATTCTTGACCATGGATTTGGAGATCACTAAACTGTAGTCTGCAGGAAGACAGTGCCATGATAGTGTGTTCTAGAGAAAGAAAGTTCTTGGAAAAAAACAATGTTCATGGAAACTTTGTTTTATGTTAGACCATGGAAAAAGAAAAGAAAGTTCATTTTGTTTGTGACCGAAAAACGAGTTCTTGTTGTAAATGTCTTAAAAAGAAGAACCAGAGAAGCACCTTATATAGAAAAAACTAGAAAAAGGTTAGTGATGTATCTTCTGTAAAAAACAGAAAACTTCATCCCCAACTAAATTTAAAAGCTAATTTTGTATCTTGTAAAGGAAAAAAATGTACTTTGAGTAGCATCTGATTCTTAGAAATCAAGTATATTCTATAGAAATACAATGATCAAACCATTTTTCCCAGTAAACTTTAGCAATAGATTTTTTCCATTTTCTTAAGCAATCAATGATCCAAACATTTTCGCCAGTGAACCTTGGCAACAAATTTCTTCTACTTTCTGAAGCGATATAATTATTCAACCATTTTCCCCAGTTACCTAAGAAACATATTTCTTCCATTTTTGGAAGCAATACAGTAAGCCAACCATTTTCCCCAGTAAACCTTAGCAACAGATTTCTTCCATTTTCTGATGCAATAAACTGCATCAATTGCTTTATTGCAGATTAGTAAAATATCAATATTTCACTAAACATATGTCACAAAAAAATGAAAATTGTATCATCAAATGACTGTTTCAAGGTTAATTATTTCCCAAAATTTTATTCAAATTCATGCGATATTCACAAAGTTATGATATTTTATTTATTATCAAGTAATTTATACTGTCCATCGCTTTATTGCAGGTCTTTTAAAATGTCAAAAAAAGGTGATTAACGGTTATCGAAAAGGAAAAGATTGTTGCTGGACTCACAGAAGGATTGTTTATCAAAGATTTAGCTATGGAGCTGGAAAGGGATCCAAGAACTTTGGCTTCATTTGTGAACAACCCCAACACCAAATCCAGAAAGGATAAGGGCACCAGGAGAAACCTTTCACATCGTGATATTCAGAAAATTCATAGGGAAGTCAACCAAAACCCAATCAGCACCAATGCTTCCATTTTTGCAAGAGCTGGGATTGCTCCAAGATCCAGGCAGGCTCGATGTAATGTGTTGAATGAGATGGCAAGAAACATCAAAACTATTCCAAGGCCTCCATTGAGCAAACAACATAGGGAAAAACAAATGGCTTGGGCACAAAATAACATAAAAATTGATTTCCAACGTGTCCTATTTACAGATGAGACCCGTGCTACTCTTGACGGTCCGGATGGATGGACTAAAGTTTGGAACTCAAACAGAACTCCAACCCCTTACAGAGTTTATCACCAACAAAGAGGTGGAGGCATCATGTTTTGGGCGGGAATCATTGGGGAATAGTTGGTTGGACCAATCCAAGTTTCAAAGGGTGTAAAACTTACCAGCAATACGTACACAGCATTTTTGGATAAATATTTGTCACCATGACTAGATGACCTACCATTGTCACATCGCTTTCAGATGTTTTTATGCGTGACAATGCACCATCCAATTCTGCTAGGGTGACTGCAGCCTTCCTTGAGCTGGCCACCGTGTTCTCCGGGTCTTAACCCCATTAAACATCTCTGGTCAATATTAAAAAGAGGTGTTTATGAGGTAGGAGAGCAATTTACTTCAAAGGATGCCCTGTGGAGGAAAGTAGTTGATGTCGACATAACCATAACTCTTTTTCAGATCAAACAATTGACTTCTTCGGTGGACAAAAGGTTGTTTAAAGTTATTTTAAAAAATGTTGGATATGGCGATAAATAATTCATTTATTTGAGGCTTAGCACCTAGGATGTGCTTTTATTTATTATTCTTTAACAGAAAAGTATAATAAAAAGTAAAGTTTTCATGATTAGACATTGTATTTTTGCCCTAATACAGCATTTTAAGAGATCTGCAATAAAGCGATGGACAGTGGAAATTCCTTGATAATAAATAAAATATCATAACTTTGTGAATATCGCATGAATTTGAATAAAATTTTGGGAAATAACTAACGTTAAAGCAGTCATTTGAATATACAATTTTTATTTTTTTGTGACATATATTTAGTGAAATATTGATATTTTACTAATCTGCAATAAAGCAATTGATGCAGCTCAGTATGATCCAACCATTTTTCCCAGTAAACCTTGACAACAGATTGATTCCATTTAATAAAACGAAACAATAATCCAACCTTTTTTCCTAGTAAACCTTAGCAACAGATATCTTCCATTTTCTGGAGCAATACAATGATCTAATAATTTTTCCTAGTAAACCTTGCCAATAGATTTCTTCTATTTTCTTAAGCAATACAATGATCCAACCATTTTCCCTTTTAAAGCTTAACAACAGATTTCTTTTATTTTTTGAAGCAATACAATGATCCAAGCATGTTTCCAGTAAACCTTAGTAACAGATTTCTTCCATTTTCTGAAGTAATACAATAATCAAACCATTTTCTCAGTAAACTTTATCAACAGATTTCTTTTATTTTCCGAAGCACTAGAATGATCTTACCATTTTTTTCTGGTAAGCTTTAGCAACAAATGATTCCACTTTCTGAAGCAGTACAATGATCCATCCATTTTTCCCATTAATGTTAGCAACAGATTTATTCTTTTTTAGATTTAGAATGATAATCAGTCCTTATTACTAGTAATGGGCTTTTAGAAAACCTTGCTCTGATAAATGTTAGGATCGATATTAATTTAATTACAATAATCAAAATTCTCTACAATCTTTAAAGTCCATATGATTTTTTATCTTATACTCATAGCTTAAATATTATTTAAATTAGAGATGAAAATTGCAAGAAATAGGTTTCAAAATACTTCTATGTAATTAAAAAGACATTTATTATCATGATGAAAATATAGCTTGCATAACTGAAGTTATGGGTCTCGTCAAGGTAAGCCTCTGAAAATGATTACAATTTCCTCCAATTTTGATAATTTATGTAATTTTGTATATAGTTTAAATCTCATTAAAATAAAAATGAAAAAAAAACGTTAGAAAAATAAATGTGTATGACCCTCCTCCCTCATTAGTCCAACCTGAAGAAGAGGTAGAAGACCATTTATATCAAATCATCTGTATCTTATAATGTAAAAGCAAACATACTGAAAAACACATTTTGTCTCTATAGAAGTTTTCAAAACTAATATATTTGCTATATTTTTTAAATTCAACATTCTTACTGTAAACATTTTTGTTTTACAGGTTTTGGGCAAGTGGTATTACCTTTGTGGTTGCAATAAATGCAGTTCCATGGCATTTACGAGAAAAGATTGTAAATGGTGTTGAAATTGCAATTGATTTTATTGCACACTTAATTTTTCTGGTAATTTTTATTCTTTTTTGTCAACTTTTTTTATTTTTCTCATCCAACAAATTATTTCAAATATTCTAGAATAAAATAATTTATTCAGTTGTTGCTTCCCATCTCTTTGGAAAATTTTGTTAGTCTGCCCAATATGCAAAAATACTGAAGATCAGTATTCTGCATCTCAGTACCAACCAATTAATCTCCCGTGTGTCGTGAGTAAGTTGTTTGAATCTGAAACACCACAGAAAAAGTAATCTAGTAAGCAATATGGATTTCGGTTTGCAATATTAATAACTGAATAATAATCTACTTAATGACAAGCAATATGGATTTCATCTTGCAAGATCAACAGCTGGCATGCTAACTGTAATATTACATGGGATCAGTGACTTCACTTCACATCTAGTTGAGGGTTTGTTTCTAAGGTGAAATAACAAAGTCCTTTGATAAGGTCTGGCACAAAGGGTTATTTCACAAAATTGCTAACTATGGAATATCAGGCAAATATTGTCATCAAGTTTTTTCTCTCTAATAGTATCTTCAGACGTACCTCTCCACCGTACTGTATATCGATACTCTATGGCTGACTGGGATAGCTTCCATACATTCATATCTGATCTATCTCTGCATTCCATGTTTAAAAAGGATATGTCCTCTATAGTATCAGACCTGACCGAATGGTTAATTGTAGGCATAGACCGATTCATACCATCCAAAAAATTCCAACAAAAATCTAACAGTCAGCCATGGTTCTCCCCAGAATCTGCTGCTGCCATCGCGCACAGAAATCACTTTTTCCATAGCTACCAACGTAATAGATTTACTGAGACTAAAGCTGCTTTCAGGACTGCCAGCAACCACTGTAAAAGAGTAATAAAAAATGCAAGAGAGCTATATGCTTAGTCCGTTAAATCCAAAGTAAGTGAGCAGCAGCTTGGTTCCCACCAGTTTTGGCAAATAGCAAATAGGATCCTGAACAGAAGCATGCGTTCTATCCCAACCATCATCAATGGACCTGAGGTCATCTCATCAGCATCAGACAAGGCCAGGCTATTTGCCAAGAACTTTGCAGCTAATTCTACCCTATGCGACGAAGGCCATCAACTCCTCGTATTTCCTCCTATAACAGACAACACGCTATATATACAAATATATGTGTGTGAGGTTGCCAAGCTAATCAAGAACCTTGATTCCAGTAAAGCAACTGGCCCTGACGGCATTCAAGTTATAGTGCTGCAAAAGCTCCAAACAGAACTTACCCCCATACTTACGAAACTGTTTAAGCATTGCCTTAAGGAGAAGTGCTTTCCAACACCCTGGAAAACCTCATCAGTATGCCCTGAATTCAGGTGAAAAGTCATCCCCCTCTCAGTACAGACCAATAAGTCTCCTGTGTGTCATGAGTAAGTTGTTGGAATCCATATTAAATAAAGAAGTAGTCAACCACCTCAGCAGAAATAACCTTCTTAGTGACATGCAATATGGTTTCCGCTTCGCAAGATCTACAGCAGATGTGCTAATGGTTATATTTCATAGGATTAGCGAATCTCTTGACAAAAGCTTCCTTTCCAGGGCAATTGCTCTTGACATATCAAAGGCCTTCAATAAGGTATGGCATCAGGGCCTACTTCACAAGATTTCCAGCTACGGAATAACTGGAAATGTTTTCTCAATCATTAAATCATTTCTCTCTGATAGGTTCATAAAAGTATTAGTTGATGGGCAGAAATCAGAGGCCCACAGTATTAATGCTGGAGTCCCTCAGGGGTTCATCCTGGGCCCAACTCTTTTCCTGATCTACATCAATGATCTCCCAAAACACATACCTAAATCATTCATTGGCATCTATGCTGATGACACGACCATCTATGGCAACACATCAAAGGCCGTAAATGACAAAGTTCTCTCTAATTCTCTCTCCTCTGATCTTGAGCGCGTGGTACAGTGGGGAAGAGGTAGCTTGTCACTTTTAATGCATCCAAAACCAAGCTTCTATCTTTACATCATCAATGCTGATCCCCCATCTGGCATCAATTGAAATAGATGGCTCTCGTCTTGGGGAGGCTCCATGTTTTGACAAGCTTCTGGGTTTGACCTTTACACCTGATCTGAAATGGAACACGTACATCAGGTCTGTTGCCAAGAACACTGGGAAAATGGTGGGATCCTTCTACCGCTCCAGAAGATATCTCACTACTGATGCAATTCTCTATCTGTATAAAAGCCAAGTATGTCCAAGGATGGAGTACTGCTGCCACATCTGGGCAGGAGCTACTAAAAACAGCCTATCCTGCCTTGACAGAGTTCAAAATAGACTTCGTAGCTTAGTAGGGGATGCCCTTTTCTCTTCTCTGCAGCCTCTCTTCCAGGAGAGACATTGCGAGCCTGTCTTTGTTTTATCATAGCAATTATCTTTGTTTTTCCATAGCAAGTGCTCGTCTGAGCTCCAATCTCTCGTCCCCACTTGCCAATCTTTCATGAGAAACACCCATCTGGCTGAAACTACTGTCAATAATTTTCCCCACTTTTTATCTGTGCCTAAATCCAAACGTAGATTCCATGAGCAAAGCTTCTTTCTGAGAAGTGCACGACTGTGGAACTCTCTTCCGTTTGCCTATTTCCCACCTGACTACAACTTGGATGTCTTCAAGTCCAACATAAACAAATTCCTGACAAACCGCACCCTTAAGTAAGACACTCTATCAAATCTCCAATACTAATGATTACTACAATACTATCTCATTGATTACTGTACACGCAATAACCCTTATCCCTGAATGGCCTCCTGGCCTTGATAAATGGTGACTTCCATGTAAAAAAAAAAAAAAATCTATTAAAGTAATTGTAATTAGGCAGAATTCTGAAGCTTATGGTATCAATGCTGACGTGCCTCAAGGATCTTTTCTAGTCTCAACCTTCTTATCTGATCTTTATTAATAATCTTTCAGATTTATGTCATTGACACAACTGTCTATGGCAGTATTTCAAAAAGCGATCAAGATTTTGTTGTTTATCTCTTTCGATCTAGAGCACATGGTGCAATTAAGAAAAAGCAATTTGTTACTTTTAACATATCTCTCCTTTCACCACCAACGCTTGGATTCTCATTTTGCCCTAGTTGAAATGGAGCTCACTTTGATGGAACTCACTTTGATGGAACTTTTGATAAGCTTAAAGTATTGACTAAAATGGATGACATGTGTATTCAATCTCTTGCTAAGGTTGCTGGAGAAAAGGGTTGGATTATTCTGCCATTCCAGAAAGTACCTGACTGTTGATGTAATCCTCTGCCTGTATAAGTACCACATACATTCTAAGATGAGTATGTTCTACATACAACTCTCTATACTGTCCAGATTTAATTTTCATCTGAGATCATCAGATCTGAGTCTTTAAGACTTACATTACAAACCCATTGTTTTATTCTTACATCATTTTTCTACAACACATGTCCTCAACTGGGCAAGTTTCACTTCCATACACGATCACGTTAAGTATGATAGATTCTTCCCTTGATGAACAGTTAATAATAATTAACTGCTGGTTAATAATAGTAGAAGTTTTCTGAAATTAAGTGTCACAAGTAGAAATACTAAAGACAGATGTGGGTGTGTCAGAAACGTGGCTCCATTTAAGGAAGGCCCCATAATCTAATTAACCTAAGGCTTCCAAAAGGTCCTGATTTGATTTGATGAAATTTGTACATTTTAATTAGGTATAAAGAAATTTTGACAATTCTAATCGATTTTTATTAATTTTCTCTACAGATTCTTACCAGTCCATTATTGTTTAATAAAATATTCCCATTTCACATACGAACGACACAGGTAAGATTTCAAACATTTTTTTTTATTAAAACAGAAAAAATGTGTCCATTCAGTTTGCATGTTTAACAATGAAATCAAAAGTAACCATGTTTTTAAAAACCTAAAAGGATTAGTGAAAAGCTCTTTTGCCTTGCTGCACAATAATTTAGTGATGATGTCTCAAAAAAAAAAAAAATGGTCCAATTAGGACATCTGGCCTATAAAGATCTTGCCCCAATTAATGAAGTGGCTTCCAACGAAAATTAGTTACATATGTGCTGTGCAGTTTAAATGTTGAAAGGTCTGGCAAGACAGTTGAGTTTCTCAAAAGAAGATGTATTCCATCTAAGACATGCAAGCATGTAACCCAAACGTCAAACCGAAAACGATAATGATGGCACGTGGCGAATCTAAAACTGCTATTTCAATCTTAAGCATGATAGACAAAAAGTCATATAGACATGCGTTGGTCCATCTAAAATTATTATTTCAAAATTAAATATGACAGACCAACTTACTGACCCACGCATTTCCTTATTAGTAATGGCAGAAGTTCCTGAATTTACTCCATTGACGCCTGACTCTTACAATCACACTACCACCTGCTCCTCCGTGTTCTCCAATGATATCACCAAAGTAACAAAATTTCTCAACAGCCTCAATAGCTTCGCCTTCCAAATATATTTTCTCATCAACTTGTATTATTTTACACATGTTGCACACACTGGTTATCATCTCTCAACCTGCGATTCCAACGCATTCTTGTGTATTCAGTGCTTACAAGAACCACAAAAATTGAATTGCATCCAACCCCCTTCCCACAAACTGAGCATAGGAACTTTCCTCTTTTCAATATTGCAACGACTGATCATCACTTTGGTCTTGGCAATATTCACCATCAAACCTTTATTTTCAATAGTATTTTTTTTCAAATCTTCAGCTTAACAACTAAGTCTTCCATTGTTTCATAGACATGTACGTAATCATCAGCATCTTTTCTGGACAACTTGTACGAAACTTCCTGGACAATATATTTCAAAGACACTAATGAAAAGCAACGAATTCAGTACACAATCCTAATGTAGTTTAACATTAAATCTGTTATAAAATGTATATTTTTATATATTATTTGATCTTCACCAAATACTCATTTGCCTCTAGTTTATGCAAAGCTGACCGGACAACATCTTGTGGCACTCTATCAAGAGCTTTCTCTATATTCATGAAAACAGAATACAGCTTTTTCTTCTTTTTACTCAGGTACTTCTCTTGCATTTGCCTCTGGATAAATATAGCACCAGTAGTACAGAAAGTCTTATATAGATGTGTAGGTGCATTTAAAATTGCTATTTCAAACGTAAGTGTGATTGACCAACCTACACAACTTTTATATGTGAAAACAACTTTATTGATGGAGACAAATCGTTAAAATAGCTGATAAAACAAGATTTATGTAAGCAAAATTTTCCTCTTCTTGTTTTTTTAACATTGGTGGAAGGGGGAGGTACACGATAAAATTTCTAATTTTCTTTATTTAGTAGCACGAATGAAGCATAATACTTGAGGTTTGCTTTCAAATTTTTATTTAAGTTAGAAATTACTTTTTAATTGGGAATTTTAAAGTCTTCAAGGTTAATTTCGAATACCATGCTAGTAAACATAGCAATTTCTATATCTATTAATAATAGACTAGCATGACCCCATGTAAAATCAATAGTTGTTTACCTACCGTTGTTTTTGTCTTCATACCGTAAAAATAATTTTCATCTAAATACTTGATGATAAATAAAACAAATGTAATGTTTTAGTTGATGTATTTGTTTTAAATAAATATTACCTTTGTCACAGTAAAAAAAAAAAATGTCAGGTAAAAAAAATATTTTAAATAAATAAGATGGATGTCACTTTTCAGTTGATGACGACAACAGAATTCTATTTTTGGCATCATATTCGATTTTGGCACAATTCATTTTGAAATGAATAAAAGCTAAATCTTGCAGTCAGCGACACAAGATAGTTATTAATTATTTTTTTGTATTTCACTTTTGGTGATTGAACAATCTCATTTTTAAAATGGGCCTGGAAAATGATGATACACATTCATACAAAAGTACAAATGTATGATTATAGAGATTTAAAAATATTTGACATGTTTACTAGAGTGATTATTATTCAAAAGTAATTTTGAAGACGTCGAAATCTGGGTATTCCATTTCATTGTTGCATTACCTCCCCTGTGATGATGGCATCCCTGCCAAAACATCTTCCAACAGATATCATGTATTATAATATATGATATTATAATATTATTTATCATTATTTTTCATTAATATTTTATATGAAAATAAGTGGAACAATGTGAACAATTCTTACTTCTATTTAATAAATGTGTAATATTTATTTTTTGTGATTAAGTTTCTTTTTTATGTGAAACATTTGTAAAAGAAATAAACATACACTTTCACAGAAAAGTATCATCCTTACGCCAAACTACTTATAATAATAAAAATAGGACTACTACTACTACTACTATTACTACTACTACTACTACTACTACTACTACTACTAATAATAATAATAATAATAATAATAATAAAAAATTTATAAAATAATTTGTCTAAAAATGTGATAAATTTCTTCAGTTAAAATATCTGTTGAAAAATGTTTCGCCGAGGAAGCCAAATCAGCTACCACCGCCTAGAAAACGGGAAGTTTTGCAACAATGAAATGTCTCGAGGAATATGCCAGAATACCAAAAACTTCCAAATAGCAAGTAACTTACATTTGAATTAAAACTTAAATATAATTATATTATAGATTTTTCTTGCTTCTAAACCAAAGGAAAGCACTAATTTTTTCATGTAACCTATTGTAAAGAAATGACTCGATCTTTAAGTTATCTTTTAAACTGAAAATATCTAAAAAAATCTTTAATTAAATTTCTGAATTTTTTTTAAATAAATGAGTCATTACTTATCAAGGCCAAAATTCACTTGAGGCAATAAAGATGGCTGGAAGATTAAGAATAATATAAGAAGTGCTGACAGTGCTGGAGTTGCTGTTTTCTAATGCATCGAGTCCCATCTCACGTGATCATAGGGTAGTCAACCATTGGCTGAGTTAGCTACTAATATAAAAGATGAGTTAGCTACTATAATAAAAGGTGTGACTCACAAGTTCACTTCCTGGGATGACTGTTGAAAGAGCAACATTTTTGTCCAAATCTTTCTTTCTTTTCCTCTTTTTGGTTTTTTGGTTTTGAGGTCGGAGAGGCCCAATCCGATTAATCGGCTAGTCATGCTAAGCCCTAACACTTACACTGGCGAATGTTGAATAATAATAATAAAAAAAAAAAGTTTTGGCCCTGCAACACACCACTTCGGCCTTTACCTCGACTAGATGGGAGGTCGGAGAGGCCCGATCCGATTAATCGGTTAGTCATGCCAATCCCTAACACTTATACTGGCAAATGTTAATTACAACATCCAAAAAAACAATGAAGTCTAAAGATAATACAATATCTTACTCTTCCTACAAACACAGGCAAACCAAATAAGTGTTAGAAAGTGGTGGCAAGGGTCAATCAATTGCTGAGATAAAACCACACAACTGTTCCCTACCCAATGTTTCTCTTAAACTGGGAAAATGAAACTAAAGGAGGAATCAGGAAGCGATGGCACAAACTCAACCAATTGAGTATATCTTTTTTGTATCCTTGGGATGAAAGGGCGAATGGCTTTCCCCCCTAACATCTCCCACATTTGGGCTCCAATGAGGGTCGGGAGCAAGAAAGATGAAAGACTAATCAACTATACATGGATCTTATAATTAACAAACCCAGAAAAACCAAAAGAACTCACTCTGACATTTCAGATGTCACCAGCTCAGACAGTGAGCAAGAATGCAATCTTGAACATATTGATAAAGAAAACTTCCCAAGATTCATAGTTATTGAAATCTTGGAAGGAAAAAAGGCCAGCGATCTGTCTCCATTCCTAATTGAAAAAGTATTAATTCAAAATATCAATCCTAAAACAGTTAAAAAAATGAAAAATGGCAACCTACTTGTTATGATAGACAATTACAAAGATGCAAAAAACCTCCTAGGAATGGAAAAATTCCACATTTATAAATGCAATACTTTTGCTCATGAAAGGCTCAGTACTTCAAAGGGCGTCATAAGAAACCATGAACTAACCTTAACTACAACAGAAGAAATAAAAAATGCTCTAATAAAACAGGGAGTAATTGATCATGTCTGAATCAATATAAAAAGGAACGGTCAATCCATACCTACAACGACGTATATGCTAACATTTAATGCTCCTAAAATTCCCAAAGAAGTCAAAATTGGATATACAATTGAAAAAGTGGAACTATATATACCAGCCCCCTTGAGATGTTTTAAGTACCAAAAATATGGGAACCATAGAGAAATTTGCAGAGGGCACAAAACATGGTCTAAAAGAACCCAACTACACGGAAAACGAATGCCCCAATGAAACTAAATGCCTAAATTGCCTGGAAAACAATCCATCATACTCCAAAATATGCAAAATCTTCAAAAAGGAAAAAGAAATTGTGGAAGTAAAATATAAAGAGAATATCTCCTTCCCTGAAGCAAGGAAAATGGTAGACTCCTACCAAAAAGTAAACACCTATGCAAACATTACAAAAAATTCAAGCCAAACTAACCAAATAAACTACCAAGAGTTACTCAATAAATTAGTTTCTGAACTCAAAAATCTAATTGAAACTTTAAAAACAAACCAAAATGAAACTAACAAGTGCCAGTATCTTTGAAAACTCAATTAAGTGACCAAAACCAAAAACAAACTCCAAAGAGCAAAATAGAATTTGATCAACAAAAACTACAAATAAACTAACGTGAAAGATCCAAGTCACAAACACGACAAAAGCAGACATTAAACACACAATATCAAGAAAGATGGAAGCAGAACAGAGAAACACAAAAACCCCTTCCAAAAAAACAAAATAAACAAAAAACAGAAACAGTATTGACACATAAGACAGAGCAAATCAAAAAGCCCCAAACCAAAACAAAAAAAAAAAAAACTCAGCAAGATCTCTCAGCTGAGACACAGACACTAACGAGAGACACACTCCCTACATCCAAAGAGATGGAGATAGATGTGAACTTAAAAAAAGATAACTAAACCTAAAACACCCAAATAACAAACTAAAATACAAAACATGACACACCGGATAGAAATGAAACGAATAATATAATCCAGTGGAATTGTCATGGTTTAAAGGCAAACCTAAATAAGCTCACTATTCTTCTCGATAAATTACTCCCAGTAGTAGTCTGTCTCCAAGAGACCTCTATGAAATAGGGTGACAATATAAAAATTAAAAACTACAATCAGTATAACCATATACACAATACTGGACTCAGAATCTCTGGAGGTACATCAATCCTTATTGGAAATGACACAGCCCAAAGTGAAATACAACTTAATAGTAAACTGCAGGCTACTGCAATAAAAGCAACACTCCACAAAACCAACATTTGCTCACTATACATACCCCCATATGAAAGCATCACAGAAACAGATTTGAGCAAACTAATACAATAACTTCCAAAGCCATACATCCTTATGGGAGATTGAAACAGCTATAATGAGATGTGAGGAAGTGAAAAAACAAGCAAAAGGGAAAAAGCTATAGAAAATATAATAAATAACGAAAACCTATATTCCTTTCATGATAAAACACACACTTATTTACACTCAGAAACTGGTACATTCACATCAATTGATTTAACATTGTGTGATCCAACACTTGCCTTGGATTACAAATGGAATGTACTAGAAGATTCATATGGAAGTGACCACTTTCCCATTACACTTGAAAACAATGATCCAATGCCAGAAAACAAAATACTCCAATGGAACTTACAGAAGGCAGATTGGGAAAAATTCCAAAATTTATGCCGGACTAAACTAACATCGGATAATAATTCAAACCAAAATAAAATCACATATTTTACCAATACACCGTATAATATTGCTGAGGAATGCATTCCAAAAAGTTCTACCTCCCCAAAACATAATAAACCCTGGTTTGATGAAAAATGCAAAGTAACCATCAGAACTCGTCAAGCTATGCTAAGGAAATTCCAAAAAGAACCAACTAAAGAAAATCTCGATAAATATAAAAACAGTAGAGCTAAAGCTCACAAAACCATTAAGGAATTGAAGCGAACATCATGGGAAAACTATGCATCAAAAATAAATACAAATACAAAATGTAGAAAGGTCTAGGACATGATCCGAAAAATCTCAGGGAAAAGTAACAACAAGAAACTCTACTAAGCACCTGATCTATAATAACCAAAAAATTACTGGCAAGAAAGAAATGGTAGATTGTCTTGCTGAAATCGTTGCAAAAAAAAAACTCCTCCTCCAAAAAATCTAACCAAAAATTCCAAATTATTAAGGAAAAAGCAGAAAAGGAAAAACTCCAGTTTCAGACAAATAATACAGAAAAATACAACCAGCCATTCTCTAAAAATGAATTGAAAGTATCCCTAAGCAAAGCTCATGACTCAGCTGTTGGTCCTGATCAAATCCACTATCAATTTATAAAACAACTTCCTGATACGTCTACAGATTACCTACTACAAATATTTAATGATATTTGGGAAAGTGGCAACGTCCTTGAAATATGGAGGTAGGCCATAGTAATCCCTATTCCTAAATCATCAAAGGACTCCACAAATCCCACTCACTAGCTGTATTTCCAAAATAATGGAAAGAATGATTAACAGCAGATTAGTATGGTACCTTGAGACAATCTGATTACAGATTATCAGTCAGGATTTAAGAATGAAAGAAGCCCCATGGACCACTTGATTCGGTTAGAAACCTTAATCAGAGAAAGAACATCTTACAGCAGTCTTTTTCGATATTGAAAAAGCATACGACTCAGCATGGAGGCATGGCATTAGAAAAGATCTACAAGAACTAGGATTAAAAGGCAGAATGCCCATTTTTATCACAAATTTTATAAATGATAGACAATTTAATTTACGATTAGGTGATACCCTATCCTTCAATAAAAAACAAGAAACAGGGGTACCACAAGGAAGCATCCTGTTTGTCACACTTTTTAGCATTAAAATAAAACATTGTTAAAAATATAAATGTAAGAACAGTATGTGCCCGCTATGTGGATGATTTCCTGATCTGTTATAGATCAAAATATATTCCAAGAATAGAACGCCATTTACAAATGTATCTAAACAAAATAAATGAATGGACAACAAAAAAATGGGTTTAAATTTTCAAAAGAAAAAACAAAAGCCATCCATTTCTGCTAAATCCGGAAAATGCACCATGACCCAATATTGAAACTGGACAATGAAATTATACTTATAGTTGATCAGTATAACTATTTGGGCATCATCTTTGATAAAAAGCTAACATTCATTCCTCATATTAAATACCTCGAACAAAAATGCAACAAAGCCATCCAACTCTTAAAAGTAGTAGCTCACACAGACTGGGGTGCATACAAAGACTCAATAATTAAATTATACAGATCCCTTGTCAGATCCAAATTGGATTATGGATGCTATATCTATGGATCCGCAAGAAAGTCTTACGTAAAGGAATTAGACACAATACATCACCAAGGGCTAAGATTGGCTCTAGGGAGCCTTCTCCACCTCCCCAGTGGAAAGTTTATATGTAGAAACAGATGAATCCTCATTGTCATTTAGAAGTGAAAAACTAGGACTACAATATTATACAAAAATGGTTTCATGTCCACCTAATCCGGCCTATAAATGTGTCTTCCACCCCCAATACAAAAACCTCATTGATAGAAATGAAAATGCTATAAAACCATTTAGCCTACTTATGGAAGAATCCATAAATAAAGCCCAGATAGACATTACAACAATACACGAATCTGTAAAACTTTAATATCCTTCCTGGCTGACAAAACAACCAAATAAAATATCAGACCTAATTAAGTATCCTAAAACAAAAACCAATCCAATCATATATCAAGAAAAATTCCAAATAATTAAAGATAAGTATTCCAAACACTCAACAATTTATACACACGGTTCAAAAGATGGAGACAACGTTGGATGTGCAGTCATACACAATAAAACAATCGTAATCAAAAGATTACCAGACAAAGCATCGATCTACAGTGCCAAAGTATCAGCCATTGGTATGGCACTCGATCTTATAGAATCTTCTAAAGATAAAGAATTCATTATCTGTTAAGATGCCAAATCAGTACTAGAAACACTGGAAAACAGGAAACCAATGAACCCAATAATCACCAAAACCCTAAATAAAATTGATGATATTCCTAAGGATACAAATATAAAGGGTAATGATAGAACTGACAAAGCAGCAAAAGCAGCACTAAATTTGACCATAACCAATGATAAGATCCCTCATGCAGATCTAAAACAAATCATTAAGAAATATATTAGAAACACATGGCAAGAGTCGTGGAACTCCTGCACTAAAAACAAGTTATACCAAATCATAGGAAAACAGAAATCAAACAAAAGAATGATCAGAAAGAAGGAAGTTATAATAACAAGACTCCGAATAGGTCGTACCTCTATAACACACTCCTACCTACTCAAAAAAGAAGAAGCTCCACTCTGCATACCCTGCCAGGAACCATATACAGTGAATCACATATTAACAAGATGCGAAGACTTAAAAACAAACCGACTAAATATAATGAAAAAACTGTAAAGGACATATTCACTCAACTTCTCAAATAGTTACTCAACAAAATTTTTAAAAAAACAAAAAAAAAATACCTTATCTAACTATATAAACATAGACACTGAACACCAGATACATACATAAAACTTATAACTATTGATGTATATAAAAAAAAAAAAGACTCCGGCATTAAATGACCACATAGGTTGATATGCCGTAAAATCAATCAATTAATCAATCAATCTTTCCATCCTCTATGACCCTTTTCAACTATTTGGTGTGGTGCCAGTGAATGTCAGCATTACATCTTTTTTTGTGGAGGATAGTTAATTTACAATTTTTTGCTTTCTATTTTCTTGGTGTTATGTGATGTTCCTCTATCTTGTTTTACTTCTGTTGTAATTTCTATATCGTCGGTTAGCGTTTGTAGCTCATGTGGATTAGTTTCTGTATTTTAGGTTTTTTCTTAAAATTTCAGCTTTTTTTTTTTAATATTCTTCTTCTTATTATTATTGGTAGTAGTAATAGTAGTAATATCACACATTTCATTTTATTTCAGTAATAATATGAATGCCATCAATTTCTTTCCACTTTCTTTTTTCTTCAGATTGTGCCTTGTGACACTGACAGCTCATTGGGTGTGGACACAGAGATACAATCTATCCAGCTCTCAACCGTGTCTTCATCTTACCTGTTGGGTCAAGGACCTAATATGGCCAACTTGTTTATAACAAGCAACACAGTTACCGCAAAAGTCCCTAACGAAGACTTGCCAGACAATAATCTTACACGTCCTGTTATGCCGGTGAGTATGCATCCTACACAAAGTGAAAACATTCAGATTAACAATATTTCGTCTTGTTAACAAAAAAAAGAAAAAATGGACATCATATTTTGTGACATGAATTTCTAACATTTGAAAGTTTGGTTTCACTGCTGAGAGACATAAAAGTTAATATAATGTTAGCATTTTACAATAGTGGTTTCGAACAGCTCAAGTCATGAACCGGTAATGTGCATCTGGGACGCTGAAGAAAAAACATGATTTTGTAAGACACAATGACACATCTACATTTTTTGTAATGCTTTTGATCTCTATGAAGATTGAATATTACACAAAAATAAAAACTTCTTTTTTTTTTTTTTAAATAATTTGGATGTAATCAATTCAAATTTAAAATCTTTTTCCTTTGTTACATATTTTTTTAAAAGTTCTGAATTTTTTTAGATGAGGACTGATTGTTTATATTACTTGTATTGATCAGACTATTGTTCTCATCTTGAGTGTTATTTGTGCAACGTTTCTGTCGGATTAGCTTTCGACCATCCTCAGGAATGTTGGTTGTTGTTTGGAAAAGAAAAGAGGAAAGTTACTGGCTCCGTAGATATTTTCATATTTCTGTGAGTAATCTCTATTTTATGGTTATTGTTTCGAATTTCTGAAAAAAAAAATTGGTTGACAAAGGGGAAGCAATTCTAATAAAGATCAACAGGGGATTATCTCTCTTCCATCGCCAAAATTTTAAGGGTATACAATGTTTTTATTTTTTTACAATTAGAGGCTCCCAAATGCTACTAAACTCTAGGCTTAGTCTGCTTAGTAATTTCTCATTTTCTTTTTTTTTTCACAAATTTTCTACAGAGCCAGTAACTTTTCTTTTTTCTTTTCCAAACTACAACCAACAGGCCTACAACCAAAACATTGCACAAATAACACTTAAGATTAGAACACTAGTATAATCAATGGAAGGAATATATTTTTTGTTTGTTATCACATTCAATTTATGTTATATGTTTCTATAATACAGGATGACCTAACACATGCACCAAAAAATGCCATCCATGTAATCCTTAATAAAATTCATAATCCCTTCTGTAATCCAACCATATTTGGTATAAACTTTACTCTATGCCTGACTTGTCCACCAACTTTCAATCATAAATATCCAAGAGTTATCACTGTTCCATTCTCTAAATGTGGACCACGTCAGTGTTGCAAAATTGTCAGTAACTACGACATTTTCCTCGTACTCTTCAGTTCAGATATAGTCTGATGATTGTTTTCATAAGCATCATCTTTGAGATAACCCCACAAATTAAAATCTGATGGATTTGAATCCTGTTCAGGATCACACCTGCCCATGAAATAACCACCCAGTCATTCCACAAATTCATTTAAAGTGTGAGGAGTTGCAATTCTACTAGAAAATTGTCTTTGAATGTCATCCTATCAAGTGTACTTTATGAGTTGCAATATCAAAACATGAAGTTATTCATCATTATTACTGGTTTGAAGTTGAGAATGAACAGTTAATCATAATAATGAGCGCTATCTACTAGTCGTAAAAAGTTTTAAGCAGGCTTGATCAGACAAAGAGGTGTTGTTAGGGATGGACAGTAGTTTCAACAGGCTATGGGGAAAAAGAAGAATTAGGATTAGAGTTATTGCCGATTTTGAATGTTGTATCCAGATGTGCATGCAACACAGAGATGCACATCTATATCATAAACAGTGATAACACAAAGACTGTTAGATATTCATGAGTGAAACTTGAAAGGCAAGTCAAGCATAAAGTGAAGTTTTATCTTTATTAAATATGGTTGGATTGCAGAAAAGATTATGAATTTTATTTGGGTGGCATTTTGGAGGATGAGGGGTGTCATCTTAAAACAGATTCTTCCTCTAAAGAACATAACATGTTATTGTTAGCTGTTGATGGAACAAATGCATCGGCTTCTTTTAATTTATTGTTTTTATGGAAATCACTCAAGATGAAGTGAAGCCACTTGATGTAAGGCGCTAACAAGAACAAAAGATAATCATTGCAAAGACAGGACATACCTATTGATCTTAATCTTGAAAAGCACTATGGCTGTAGGTCAGAGGAAAACCGCAAGCAGGAAGAGATTTCACAACCTTGCAGTTTTTGGAAAGAAGCTACTGGAATAGGAAACTGTATTACAACGAGGCATCAAAGCAGCAAATTGATGAAGAAAATTGACCAACAAATTAAACAGGTTAGAACAAAAGAAGCAGGAAATGGATCAGACAATTCTGAAGAACACATGCAATAATAGTATTTATAAAAAAAATATTGAGACTAGCAACATCACATTTGTGAGAGAGAGGTTGTAGTGAAGAAGAAGGAATGGGGGCCAATCAAATTACAGATATGTTTCTAAACTTTATCAAGAACCTTCAAATAGAACAGAGATTCACCAGCCCAAATGTGACAACAGTACTCCATACATGGTCTGATTGTAGATTTGTAGAAGATAATCTCAGGTGTGAGAAAGTTTTTAGAGCGATAGAGAGACCCGAGTTACCAAGTTTTGTTATTGATGGCCTCTCGCCCTCATCTTAAATTCGGAGATCCCATGTCATATGTCTTCCATTTTTCTTTCACTTTTTCATATTCATAAACTACTTATTTAATGCTATATTAAAAAGCATAACATAAACATAGAACATGAAATACAATATTTAAATGCAAAGGGAAAACTGAACAAGCTTAGAAATGTAAATCTGATTTTTGCCTTTGGTTAGCCATGAATGAAAAAATGTAAAAAACGAATTGCATACTTTTTCCAGATATTTTTGCTACATTATTGATAACAGTACAACAAATGTGTCCAAATTACTAGGTTATACTAAAATATTTGCTAAAAGAATCTTTAGGGCACTATTTTTTTTTTTTTTTTTTACTCCTCTTCCACATAGAGCACTTAGTGTTTCCAAATCGTCACTCACTTGGTACTGGGCAGACTCAACTCTCTCTCTCTCTCTCTCTCTCTCTCTCTCTATATATATATATATATATATATATATATATATATATATATATATATATTAGAAGAGTTATGTAAAGTTGACAACTTTTTGGAATAGCTATGTGAAAAGATATATAGTTAATTTAAATTATTCAGTTATAAAAATGCTTTTGAATTAACTTGAATATGTCGTGATCAGAAAACGAATAACTTACGTTGCCTTCTTACACATCCTAGTACCACGCCTACATACATTTGTAAAGAGATTAAAACATAGAGAAGAAAAGGAAAGGAAAAAAAGAAAAAAAGGAAAAACCATAATCAATTATATTGGTGGTGATTTTAAAACATTTTTCTAGGACTAACTGATCGAAACAAACTCATAACTGTGTAGCAACATATTACTGCTTATGTAAAAACAAATAGAAGTACGTCTTGCCCTACTTTGGTATTGAGTACTCTTGTATTAATCTCATTCAGTTTCATTAGTTACTTTACCTCTGAAAATATTAATCTTGTATTATATATATATATATATATATATATATATATATATATATATATATATATGTAAGAAGGAGAAGGAAAAACTGATGTAAAAACTTGTGATCTACTGTATCCTCTGTCTTGTGGCAGCCATTGCATTGACAAAGATTAGCAGTAATATCAAAAAGTGTGGTTGGTTCTACACAAAGCCTTCACCACTATAAACAAATCATCTGTGTGGATTTCCAAGCAACTTAGTTTTTGTGGCGGAACCTCATATGTCGAAATCGATGGGAGGGTCTATATAAGAGAAAGAAAGATAAAACTGTAAGTTGAACTTTACAATCCAAATTTATTGTTCGACTGAATACTCCAAGAAATAATTTACAAGGTCCTTATTCTGCGGAGTTTCAAAGAATGCTATTTTTGTTATTCTTCTCATATGAGGACATAAAGAAATCAGCAATTTATATTTGTAGCAATGCTAGAATTTGCTAGTCAAGGCATTAAGTGAAACCACAATTTATTGTAGTTATAAATTGCCAAATAAAAAAGTGAAAAAATGTTGGATATGTAAATATATATATATATATATAAAAACAACTTGCGTATAATATGTGCGGTTTGTTTATATATATATATATATTTTTTTTTTACATATCCAACATTTTTTCACTTTTTTATTTTTTCTAGCAAAAATATTTTACCAGGGCAGTTCGCTAGTCTGAAGCTAAGCCACTAATTTAGGAAGGAGACTATAAGTGGAGAAGTCTCTGGCTGAGTTGCAGATTGATTTCAACCACATCTCACATTATTGTTGTTGTCTTAACATTTTTTTTATTTGACAAAGTATGTTAATAAACATTTATTGCTTATATATACCTGGTGTTACCAGATCAGGCTGTGCGAGGATATCAGCTTCCTAACCTAAAATGCACCAAACTGATGTTATTATTTTTTCCTTTGTCTTTGCAAAACTCAATGATGCTCTGCAAAATCAAAGACAAAAACAATTTTCCTCTACAAAACCACCAAAACAAAAACCATAAATAAATATTTGAAGACATAAAGACATACTTGTAAAAATTTATGTGAAAATAACTGGAATTGGCATTAAATAACCCAAAAAGGGTTGATATGCTGTAAAACAAAACAACCAAAGAAAATTCCTTGAAGAAATATTTGAAGGTATAAAGAACTTGAAGCATAAAATCTTTTTTCAAAACTACTGAATTCAGCATTAAATAATCCAAAAAGGGTTGATATGCCACAAAAGTTAAAACAACCAAACCAAATCTGCTTATATATAATACTTTGCCATTTGATATGAGAGTCATCTTTGCTTTGTTGACACCTGTATCATAAGACAAATACTGAAACATTTTAAAGAAAATTCTCATTCCTACCAACTTTCTAATTCATTGTTTCATATTTTTCTTGCTTTAACCATCGAAGACTAACCATTATGTGTTTCTTTTTCCTTTTTAGCTGCCTTCTGTTCCCAGCCCTCCTCCTTCCTACAACACCTTGTTTCAGGCACGGACTCATAATTCAGCTGACAACTGAACATATGATTTGTACTCAATCTTAATATCCAGATTCATTTTTTAAATTGCTTCTCTTGTGATTTTGTAAAAATCATTTGTTTATGCAAATTTTGTATTCTTTGTCTTTGCGAAATTTTTTGCTGATAAAAAAAGGACATAAAAACCGGAAACAGTTTATCAACTTATTTACATGTTTGATTACTTGTGTTATGGTTTCATGAGAGACAAGACGTATTCTACTCGGAAATTTACTCATTTTATTTGGTCTTTATTATCATAATTTATCAGGAAATTTTTCATGTACAAGCATTCTAAACAGAAAGATGAATAAAGATGAATTCAAACCTGAAAAAAATTGTTGAAAGCAAATCAATTTTCATTTAAAATTCAGCATCTTTAAAAATAAATGAAAGATCCTAAAATGTTTGGTGACTATTCAGAATCTGAGTTTTTCACCAATTCAGTATTGAATCTGAACTACCTAATCCCTCAGATCTGATGCTGATTCCCATAGCATCGGGTGATGTATTCGATATGCCCCTCCTTCATGCTAAAGCACTCCAACTTTTCCAGGTGAAAGCGAAAGATATTTACCTTACAAGATCACACTTTATCCTTTCTGATCCCAAAAAAAACCTCCAAAAAACGATTAAAAGTTTGAAGATGTAAAAATATTCTACAGTTTGGATGGATAAAGAAAAACACAAATATCTAGAAAATAAAAATATCTTTAAAAATATATTTTTTAAGATATGTACCCTTTCCAAGAGGGAGAAACTAGTGGTTGGCACACCAATCCAGATGTGGCAATAATACTATCCTTAACTAATGTGAAAACGTGTAGTAAAGCAATGATCACATTTGTATTAAGTTTATTGTCATCCTGCAAGCCTATTATTACGATACAAATAAACCATAAAAATATATCTATACTGAATTTGTTGTGTCATCTGTCTGTTTGTTCAGAGATGAAATTGAAACAAAGCATTATACCAAGATTAAACAAAACTTTTAAACTGATGATAGATTGTAACATTTAATGCTACTTCTTTCCTTTAACAACTTCAAAAACCCTTCAAAACCCCACCAATTGCCATGACTAATAACACCATACTTGAAAGAAAATCGTTCAAACACTTTGGTTTGACATTTACATGCAAGATGAATTGCAACAAATACCAAGGATGCTACAAAGAAGGTGGGCTTCCTCTGCCATGCTAGAAAATTATCACTCCAGAGAGTATCTTATATCTTTACAAAGCCACAATTCGCCCATGTATGGAATATTGTTGCCACATCTTTCATTTCAGACGTGCCTCTGTCATACCAAAAAATCTACAGTCGATTTTATATGCCTGGCCTTATTTACTGTTCTAGACAGGGTAAAAAAAAAATCTCAAATCTGATAGGTTTCACACTATCGGCCAAGCTCCAACATCTGTCCAATCACTGCAATGTTGCATCCCTGTCCCTGTTTTGCAAATACTTTAATGGCATGTGCTCTGATGAACTCTTAGCACTTGTGCTTCCTCGGCATACATATTCCCGACTAACTTGCCAAGCAGCAAAATCCCACCCTTTCACTGTTGAGGCCAATCGATTTAAGAAAGCCTTCTACTCTAATAGGTTTTTCCCCTCATACCATTAGACTTTAGAATTTCCTCACTGTTTCCTGCTAACCTGCAGAAATTTAAATGTAATGTTAACAGATATTTTGCAGTTCAACTCTCCATGGTCCCCTGTTAGATACAATCTCAAATAGTAGCCATTATATTTGAAGTGTCAATATGCCTTCTTTGGAACGAAAAGATTTAAAAAAAAAAAGAATAATGATGTCAATTTTGTATGAGGTTTTTTTTTTTTGCAATGAAGGGATATGTTTGCACACCTGACATTCATAAACAGCAAAAAAGAATGCATTATTTTATTTATAGAATTTATATAAGGGAAGGTAAAAATAAGAATAAAAATGATAATATGAGATCCAGGAGTTTTTATTAATTCTTGGGAAATGCCAAGTGTATCTACTGGTATTTTAATATGTTAATGTGCTAAAAGATAAAAGTAATAAATAAAATCTGTACTATTATATAAAAGTAATAAATAAAATCTGTACTATTATATAAAAGTAATAAATAAAATCTGTACGATTATATAAAAGTAATAAATAAAATCTGTACTATTATATAAAAGTAATAAATAAAATCTGTACTATTATATAGAAGATAAAAGTAATAAATAAAATCTGTACTATTATATAAAAGTAATAAATAAAATCTGTACTATTATATAAAAGTAATAAATAAAATCCGTACGATTATATAAAAGTAATAAATAAAATCTGTACTATTATATAAAAGTAATAAATAAAATCTGTACTATTATATAAAAGTAATAAATAAAATCTGTACTATTATATAAAAGTAATAAATAAAATCTGTACGATTATATAAAAGTAATAAATAAAATCTGTACGATTATATAAAAGTAATAAATAAAATCTGTACGATTATATAAAAGTAATAAATAAAATCTGTACTATTATATAAAAGTAATAAATAAAATCTGTACGATTATATAAAAGTAATAAATAAAATCCGTACGATTATATAAAAGTAATAAATAAAATCTGTACTATTATATAAAAGTAATAAATAAAATCCGTACGATTATATAAAAGTAATAAATAAAATCTGTACGATTATATAAAAGTAATAAATAAAATCCGTACGATTATATAAAAGTAATAAATAAAATCTGTACTATTATATAAAAGTAATAAATAAAATCTGTACTATTATATAAAAGTAATAAATAAAATCTGTACGATTATATAAAAGTAATAAATAAAATCTGTACTATTATATAAAAGTAATAAATAAAATCTGTACTATTATATAAAAGTAATAAATAAAATCTGTACGATTATATAAAAGTAATAAATAAAATCTGTACTATTATATAAAAGTAATAAATAAAATCTGTACTATTATATAAAAGTAATAAATAAAATCTGTACTATTATATAAAAGTAATAAATAAAATCTGTACTATTATATAAAAGTAATAAATAAAATCTGTACTATTATATAAAAGTAATAAATAAAATCTGTACTATTATATAAAAGTAATAAATAAAATCTGTACTATTATATAAAAGTAATAAATAAAATCTGTACTATTATATAAAAGTAATAAATAAAATCTGTACGATTATATAAAAGTAATAAATAAAATCTGTACTATTATATAAAAGTAATAAATAAAATCTGTACGATTATATAAAAGTAATAAATAAAATCTGTACTATTATATAAAAGTAATAAATAAAATCTGTACTATTATATAAAAGTAATAAATAAAATCTGTACTATTATATAAAAGTAATAAATAAAATCTGTACTATTATATAAAAGTAATAAATAAAATCTGTACGATTATATAAAAGGAATAAATAAAATCTGTACGATTATATAAAAGTAATAAATAAAATCTGTACTATTATATAAAAGTAATAAATAAAATCTGTACTATTATATAAAAGTAATAAATAAAATCTGTACTATTATATAAAAGGAATAAATAAAATCTGTACTATTATATAAAAGTAATAAATAAAATCTGTACTATTATATAAAAGTAATAAATAAAATCTGTACTATTATATAAAAGTAATAAATAAAATCCGTACTATTATATAAAAGTAATAAATAAAATCTGTACTATTATATAAAAGTAATAAATAAAATCTGTACTATTATATAAAAGTAATAAATAAAATCTGTACGATTATATAAAAGTAATAAATAAAATCTGTACTATTATATAAAAGTAATAAATAAAATCTGTACTATTATATAAAAGTAATAAATAAAATCTGTACGATTATATAAAAGTAATAAATAAAATCTGTACTATTATATAAAAGTAATAAATAAAATCTGTACTATTATATAAAAGTAATAAATAAAATCTGTATAAAAGGAACTTTGTGTATGAGGGAGTTTATTCCCTATGGACTCTGAATCAGCTGAGCCAATTTTGATGAAATTTCACACAAATGTACTTTATGTATCTGGTAGTGTTATTAGATAGGTTTTCGTATCAGAATATCTTCTATAAGTATCGATAATCGAAAAAAATCCAATGAAAGAAGGAACAGGCAATTTAGACCAATACAGCCTAATCTCATAAGTGCATTTGAGAAGTTTTATTACCACACAAGCAGAAAGGTTCAGCACATATAATCAACAGTGGATACTTTGATATAACAAGGATGCGTTCAGAATGAATATTTCTGTTCAAAACACAACTGAACCATCGTACTTGACTTTTTCATTTCAAACTTAAATTCAAAGCATTATCATTAAAAAAGCAGTAAGGCCAGTCATATAAAATCGACTGTAGGTTCTTTGGTATGACAGAGCCACGTTTGCAATTAATGTTTCTGTTTAGAGCACAATTGAACCATGATACTTGATTTCTGCATTTTAATCTTTAAGTGAAACCATTATTTACAACTTTAATTCAAGCCATCAAAAATAAAAATAATTTTATAAAATCAACAGTAGGTTCTCTACTGTGCAATATAGAATACAATGTATTGTGAGCTAAGTTACTGCGTAGAGGCATGTGAACCTTCTTCCCAGTATACAGTGATGAGTTCTAGAGCAGGAAATCGATCAATTGATTGAAAAATGGGCAATTTCAACGATTTCAATGACAATAAAAATATGGGAGAGTGAAACATTTATTGCTAATCATTCAATCCCGGGCAATGTCGAGTCTCCCTACTAGTTGAAAAAAATAAAACGAGTTTCAGTTGATAAAAAAATGCAAGTTTTTCAATTTAGGCTTGCATCTTTAAAAATAGTATTTGCTTTCAACGAGATCACAAAAGTGTTGATGGATATGACATCTAATACTCATAGATTAGCAATAAGCATGATTAACCTGAAGAGGAGGATCGAACCTAAAAGCAGGGACCCATACAATCTGGAAAGTGCAAATTTATTCATTTATAGGAATCCTTTTTAATGTGAGATATTAAACAGGTGTAAACTATTATAATTTTCACAAAAGGAGAATGTGAAATTCGTGTGGGTGGGAGTCGGGTATAGTGAGATCAAAAGAAGCCCCACCATTCATTAATACAGCATTGCTTATGATATTGTGCTATTTAAATAAATTCCTAAATATTGACATGCTCCTTTGCTAATATAAATATTATATTATAAATATTAGCTAAACTCTATTTTCTCAGATAAATCTGGTGTTATTTTGTAAACAGAAAATGGTTCAGACAAGGAGTCATAAAAAGGCTAAATGATTGACACTGGATATACTGTAGCCAGAATTTTATGAAATGGGTGGACATGACTGAATTTTTAGGAATCTGTGGAAGTCTCAGTTCAAACAAAACCTAATGAAAATCGTCTGGTAACGTGATAATGATAAAGTCATGCACTTTAAAAATAAGTGAAGTCTTTTTCTCTCTTTCTCTTTCTCTCCTTTCTTTGATTTTGCAGCCTACTGGACGATCATGTTGAATAAATTAATCTTCTAAAATCCTATTGTTGAATTAATTGAATAATTTATGTTTGTCGGACGGCTTTTTATTATAGCTTTCGAAATTGTCCTCGGTCAGCAGGATAACAACACACACACCTTAACCAGCCAGAAGACAAAGTATGCTTTTGAGCTGACTAAAGTATTAATGATTAAATGATTTTTTTTTTTGGGGGGGGGGTCTAAATGATTGCATTGTATCAACTCAGTAATGACCAACAAACATCATGACAAAAGTCGAATAATTTCATAATCAGAATCCATTTTTAAAATCTTTTCAGTTTAGTAAACAAACTGATAATTTGGTTAACATTCTTTTATTTTACTTTTTTTTTTTATAAAATATCTATTATGTTTTTGAATTTTATTAAAAACATCCTCCATCTCCTAAACCCTTCTGCTACTTGCAGCAGTGAGTTGGCCAACATAACGAATGTAGAAGTGACAATGTATATGACAATTGTTAAACATTCAAACATTTCAAGCAGATCATTGCATCATTCTGCAATATAATGAAGGAGTAAAATGAAGTAGTTTTCTATTTCATTTGCATAAAAAATGAGGCAGTATTTTATTAGCATAACATCAAGTAGATTAGTTACTAGAAAAAGATATAATCTGAAATAAGGCACAAAAATTCATGGCACAGTGGATAGAAGCGTTGAGTCTCTATGGCTCCAGGTGAGCATTGTTTGAAGATAGCAGTTTTAATCATACTCAAACAGGCCAGAAGATTAGTTATCCAAAACGTAGTGAGACAACAATTATCGAAGGCAGTAATTGCTAGAAATACAGTTACAAGAGTCAGCATTTCTATCCCGTCATGATTAATTAACTGAAGATGGTCCGAGGATGAATTGGCCGAAACATGGTGAAACAACAACAACTATGAAGATGAGGATAACAATCCATAAAAGAATGAATGCACAAAAGATTATAATCTGAAATTAAGGCACAAAAATTTGGATTATAATTGTTCAATGGTAACTCAATAGAATTCTAATAGAATTTCATTGGAGGTTCAGAGATGAAGCTGTCTCATTTGTACATCGTTAGACTAGAAAATTATGTGATATTATCTTCCCTATAATACTGAATATCTTGCCAAATGCAAAATTAGATGAGATTGATTTTTTATGTGGATGATATCCAGCTTCCTAATTCCGAAAGGAGTGCTCTAGATCAGATAAAAAAAAAATTGGTTCAGTCAGGAAGGATTTTACCCTCACTGATCAAAAAAAAAAAAAGCACCTACTACTTAGTGCAAGTAAGTCTTATGTACATACATGCATATCAAAGTGTTATTATGTGTATTTGTATTGAAGAGTGTGTGCATTTCATTTATGCAGCTTTTGGTGAAGTATCAGGTGAAATTTCCATGGATAAATTACAACTTGGTCATTTTCGAATCTATTGTTTACAGATTCTTGTTCTATTGTCATATAGAACACTGCCAGGGGATGCCCAGTAACCTGAACGATTATTAATATGATCGTTATTAATGTTAGGAAAATAACATGTTTAGAAAATATGTATTGGTAATGCAAGTGAGGAATGTTAACTTGATAGAATGGAATTTTATTCTGACAATTATTTTCATTTGGAAGATGAAATTGGAATGAAGAGGTCAATTTGAAATGTGGGAATAATAATAAATGGATTATGTGAAAACCATCAGGTGATGACGTAATAAATTAGAAAGATAGTTTTAGAAATAGATGTGGAATTTAGTTAGTTGGGTGGAACAGTCGAGTATCGGCCTTTAGCCTGGCCAAATATGGAATGTGGTAAGCTGTTAAGACACTTGTAGTCTGTCTAAACTGTACGAACGAACTGACTAAACCAAGATGGCCGACTCCTATTTATATCACCACAAGCAAGGGAGGTAACCATGTAACTGAAGCAAGGGAGGTAACCAATGTCTACATTAACATTGCTGCTGTCCTCAAGTGAATAATTTATTTCTGATTTAACAAGTCCCTTAGAAGCTCAGACGAAGCTCCTGCCTTGGTCAAACAATCAGAGACCTGATCACAACCCTTGATCCATTCTATCTGTATCTCTCCTCTACTCTTCATTTCCTTCAGCCTTGCTACATCTATTCTCAATCGTCGATCGCTTACCAGATTGTTGGAATTCAATGTCTCCACAAGTGATGCATTATCTGTCTTGCAGAGAACGTCTGGCAATTTAGATAACTGAAATACCTCTTGTATCATAACCGCAGTCAAAACACCAGCATCAGCTCCCTCATTCAGAGCAAGAGTCTCTGAGGCCAATGGGCTTTTTGTCACTCTGTCCAATTTCTTTGACGCCCAACACATGGGGGCCATTTTGTCAGTACTTCCTCCAATAAAGACAACAAAACCACCCTGTGAAGATCCATCTTCCAGACTGGCATAAGAGGCATCAGTATAACACAAAATGTGTAAATCTGAGGGCTTTCCCAATTTTGGAAATGTTATAGAACCCTTCTTGGATTTCAATTTTGATAAGGCTTTATTCGCCTCAAATAAGGCTTTTACTTTGGGATGCTTTCCAGTGTTGCTCATTTTACACACATCAAAAGCTATATCAGGGCGTGTTTGAGTTGAAACCCATATCATCTGACCTGCAAGTCTCTTCAACTCATGCTTTTCTTCTTCATTCAGTTCATCATTTTTCCTCAGTATCCTCCCTTTGCTTATTTCTATTGGAGATATGGAAGATACATATAGATCTTGTTCTACAGTGATCCCATTTTCCTGTTGATTAACATTCAGTCCAACATATTTGAATGTTCCACTTTCATGAGATCCCACCTTAAATTTTTCTTTCAATGTTGCAATCACATCCCTTTCAAACTCTGTGTTTCCACAGAAAACAAAATCATCCACGTGCATAGCAAGAATTCCAGTCAAATTTCCTTTAATATCATGCCACAAAAACAATGCATTATCATAAGCACTTGCTACTCCTTTTAATTCAATCAAAGCCTGAGTAACTCTCTTGTACCATGCCCGTGGAGCATCATTCAATCCATAGATGCATCTTTTTAATTTCCACACTTGAGATTTAGGACAAACATCAGATGGTGGCCTCAGGTACACATCTCTCTCTAAAATACCACCTTGCAAAAAGGCTGAGGTAAAATCTATGGTCTGCAGCATCCAATTCTTTATTGATGCGGTTAGCATGACCATTCGCATAGCTTCACGGCTACATGTTGGGGAGTCCGTTTTCAGATTACTATTTTCTTCATAGCCTCGTGCTACAAGGCGAGCTTTCATTGTTTTCTGATTATCCTTGAATTTTTCAGTAATCACCCATCTTGTGGATATTGTTTTTTGACCTGTGTATGGCACACATTCAAGTACTTCATAGGTGTTCATGTTTTTTATTTCTTTATGCTTGGCATCCATTACAGCTTTCGACTGCTCTTGTTCAGCGGTGAGCAGGACTACATTTTCCTGTTCAGTATATTGGGGCACTTCTCTCCAATGATCAATATGATTCCAGTTGATACAAACTTGATCCTCGTTTTCATCCTCAGGTTCTATATTGATCCAATGACTATATTTGCCAGTTGATTTAGGCTGTACTGACATAACCTTTCCTTTCTTCCACTCCCCACTTCCATTTATTTTATAAGTTATGGTCTTATTTCGGCCAGGTTTTTCAGTCTTATCTCTTAAACTGGTAGAACTATCAACAACTTCTTCTCTGTCTATATCTTCACTTTCTACCACTTGATTCTGCAACTCCTCCTCCTCAACTGAAAGGTATTCATTCTTCCCTTCTGTAGTGTTTCCCAGCATTTCAGCTTTTTTTGTTCTTTTTTCGTTGTTTTTATTCACTTTCATCAATTGGCACGGATGCATCCTATAAAATGCTCCGCCATGTCTGATTAAGACAAACTGGCCTTCTCTGCCTAACACTTTTGCTGGACCACGCCATCCTTTAAAACCCTGCCTCCGATAATAGATTTGGTCTCCGGTAGCATAATCTTCATCAGCATAAGTTCTGACATTAGACCTGAGAGCTCTCCTAATTCTCTCACTGGACTCAGCCTCCAAAAAGTTTCTCCTTGCACTATGGAGAGCATTTAAATTTTTTCTCACCATGTCACTTGTAGTAGAGGACTCCATAGCAGGTAACTGGTCTGTCAGAATTGAGGGTGTATTTACATTGAAACCGAATACAAGTTCATTTGGACTGTGTCCAGAGTAATTGAGGAGGGCATTTTTTGCACAAATAGCCCATGCCAAGGCAATTTCAGGTTCACACTTCTCATCGTCAATTGTTTTTTTCATTGCCTCAGCAACTATCAAATTATGACGTTCTACAGTACCGTTGCTGAATGGACTTTCTGCGGCAGTAGTACAGGTCTCTATGTTGAGTTTTTCATTCATCTGTCTATAGTGTTCGTTGTTGAATTCACCCCCATTATCACTCAGAAAACGAACAGGAGATCCGAAATAGGTAATCCACATCATAAAGATGTTTTTGATGATCTCCTCCTTCTTCTTTGTTTTGATCAATGTTGCCGCTGAATACCTGGTAGCGGCATCAATGAGATGTAGTATCCACACCTCATTGTGGATGAACTCTTTCAAATCCATGCAAACTGTGTGATTAAATCTATTGCCAAGAGGCAATCCCACAACCGGTCGCAGTGGAGCTTTTTTAAATCTAAGGCAAATTTGACAGTTTTCACAAACCTCCTCAATCGCCTTTATAAATTCCTTGTCATTGAATTTGCCACTTTTTTTAACCAAGGAAACAAGTTTTTCCTTCGAGGCATGAGCAAACTGTCGATGAAGTTTTTCTGCTTTTTTTTTTTTTTCTGTGAAAGAACACTGACCAAAATTCTGAACATGTAATACAATGTTCTTAGTACCACTATGATCCAACAACTTATTTGTTAAGGGGAGACAATAGTGCCCTGAAGTTGTGGTCTTTAGTTCAATACATTTATCAAAAATCCAGCACATATCTTTCCGGAAATCTAGCACTATTCCTGCTGTCTTCATTGATTTGTGACTTAATAGAAGAGGCAAGTCGTTTTTCACAATATCTGCTTCGATATAAACTCTTATACCTCCGAGTGTAACCGGAAATTTAGCAACTTTAATTGCTGTGACAGCCACTCCATCACCAAAACAAAAACTCCGGTCTGAGTTCGTATACTTCACTAGTTGCAGGTCACTTTCATTTAAAGTATCCAAATAAACATCAAGCCACACTTCGCCAGCCAGTGTGCGAGTACAAGCAGAATCCAAGACTGCCATTCCAAATGTTTCCTTTACAAGATTTGAAATTTTTTCATTTGTACTGTTCAAATAAATATTTTCTTGAATGAACAACGTAATGTGTATTTGTTCTGTCGCTTCCGTAAACCTGGGCGTATTTCTAGGACACTCTCTAATTAGATGGTTCGGAGACTGACATTTGTAACACAACAACACGTTTCCACTTCGGTCACATGGATTAGATTGTCCTCGACGAAAACGCCTTTTGTTGTTACCCGGTTTAGAATAATTATAGTTGACGATTTCGGGCTCTGATTTCACTGCCGGTACATTTTCATCACGATAAATGTCACCAAATACTTTCTTTATCGATTCCTTCATGTTTTGATACGTCAAAACAGAACACGTTGTCCGCGCTAATTTTTCGTTCTCTTCCGATATGTTAACCGCGTTCAAAACAAGAAAAGCTTGCACTCCTTCCGGTAGAATAATGTGGAATTTTTTTAATCTTTGGTACAAAAACTCATAACGAACAAGAAAGTCATTTATACTGGTACCTGACGATCTTTTATAAGTGTAAAATTCCTTAAAAGTCATGTAAGCGCGCGTGTGTTCATCCTTTAAATATATGTCATCCAGTTTCTTTATTAAGATCTTCAAGCCATCTCGTCCGCCGATGTCACTTGTTGGCAATTCACGGACACATTCTCTAATATTCGGTGGTAGCGTCAAAAACACTGCTGGCCCTTTTTTTTCCTCAGAAAGATCCGTGAACAACGACCACATTTCAACGTCTTGTTTCCAGTTCTCGTAAACATCCTCCCCCTCCAACAATGGAGGTTGTTTGTTCGAAGTTGCCATATCCGATATCCGATCTGTCTAGTGCTACAGACAAGCTGTACAAAAAAAAAAATTTTTTTTTTTTTTTTTTTTTTTTTTTCGTTTTGTCGCACACAGAGGGATATCTCTGCTACCATTTGTTAAGACACTTGTAGTCTGTCTAAACTGTACGAACGAACTGACTAAACCAAGATGGCCGACTCCTATTTATATCACCACAAGCAAGGGAGGTAACCATGTAACTGAAGCAAGGGAGGTAACCAATGCCTACATTAACATAATTAGTTTTAGAAATAGATGTGGAATTTAGTTAGTTGGGTGGAACAGTCGAGTATCGGCCTTTAGCCTGGCCAAATATGGAATGTGGTAAGCCACTCGGTATGAGGGGGTGAGGGTGGGGCATAAAGATTTTGTCAACGGTGAAATTGCAACACTGACAATAATTAAAGGAATGAAGGAATTATGAAATCACCAGTTTTGCCCGGTATTGTTAGGAAGAAATGACACGATGATAAAAAAAGGTATGCTATTAAGTACCCCCCCCCAGTGACCCAAACGAGATGGTGTATACGTCCAAACATTTTTGTTATACAGTATTACAGTTCTGTAAAGATTGAGCACAATATTTTATATATTTTATATTTATTCATATATATATATATATATATATATATATATATAATATATATATATATATATATATTATATACGATTTACATTCCTTCCCAATGCAACACTATACTGTTACATAATTACTCAAATAGAATTCATACCACGAAAATATTAGTACTTCCATAGTGTTCCTCCTATTTTGACTGATAATCATTTCATCTCATTAACCCTTATCCTCAAGTAGCTCAATAGTTAATAAAAGAAAGAAAGTACATTTCAAGTCGAAATTGGAGATTTCGTGGAAGGAAGTGTGAACGTACATCTTTACATCATCAACGCTCTGATCCCCATCTGGCATCAATTGAAATGGATGGCTCTCGTCTTGGGGAGGTTCCATGTTTTGACAAGCTTCTGGGTTTGACCTTTACTCCTGATCTGAAATGGAACACGTACATCAAATCTGTTGCCAGGTACGCCGGGAAAATGGTGGGATCCTTCTACCGCTCCAGAAGATATCTCACTACTAATGTAATTCTCTATCTGTATAAAAGCCAAGTACGTCCAAGGATGGAGTACTGCTGCCACATCTGGGCAGGAGCTGCTAAAAACAGCCTATCCTGCCTTGTCAAAGTATAAAATAGACTTCGTGGTTTAGTGGGGGATGCCTTTTGCTCTTCCCTGCAGCCCTCTCTCCCACAGAAGAGACGTTGCGAGCCTGTCTTTGTTTTATCGTTATTTCCATGGCAGGTGCTCGTCTGAGCTCCAATTCCTCGTCCCCCCTCGCCAATCTTTCACGAGAAACACCCGTCTGGCTGAAACTACTGTCAATAATTTTCCCTACTCTTTATATGTGCCTAAATCCAAACATAGATTCCATGAGCAAAGCTTCTTTCTTAGAACTGCATGCCAGTGGAACTCTCTGCCGCTTGCTTGTTTCCTACCTGACTACAACTTGGACGTCTTCAAGTCCAACATAAATAAACTCCTGACAAACCGCCCCCTTAAGTAAGACATTCTATCAAAACCCTCAATACTAATAATTACTACAATACTATCTCATTGATTACTGCACATGCAATAACCTTTATCCTTGAGTGGCCTTCGGGCCTTGATAAGTGGTGACTCCCATGTAAAAAAAAAACAAAAAAAACATGATCCGATCTTAGGTGGTTTTCGTAGGTTTGAAATTGTTTTTCTTACATGTGACTTTTTTTTCTTCTGTTTCACATTATATTTAAACTTTTGCACGTTAGTACATAAGGAAGCAGGAAACATTGGGGGAATTTCAAAGTTCAGCAGTCCTAAGAAAAAAATATTAGAGTAGAAGGCTTTCTTAAATCTAGGGATCACAAAATGAAGATGTGGGATTTTGCTGCTTGTCACGTTAGTCGTGAGTTTGTAAGTCAAGGGGATACAAGTGCTGTGAGCTCATCAAAGCACATTCCATTAACGTACTTATAAAACAAGCACTTTTCTTGATTAGATTTGTTACTCATTTTTGAACCCTGTCTAAGAGTGAGAGACTAGTGGTAGTTGTGCCAGCCCAGATATGGCGACAATACTCTATAGATGAGCAAATTGTGGAGTTGAAAGATTGGCTCTCAAGTAGGGTGGTATCTATCACAGCTATCGTTGATTGAGAAGATTTTTTTGTTAAGGTTTTGATTGATTCGGTTAAATTTCTTTCTATATCATGCTAAAGAAATTCTTTATTATGCTTTAACTGCCAAAAACTTCCGTTTAACATCCACAAATGTTATTTTATTAATGTATTTATGCTTTCATGAATTTTACAATCAAAAATAAAAGAAAAAAAGAAACGAATGATCTAAATTCAACATATAAAAATAAAATGATAAATTTTTAAACATTTCTTTTCTGGTACTCATATGAAAATATTTTAAAATTAAAACAGATTTCATACAAAATTTTTCCATGTGTATATTGATATTATCATCAGGTGTTTGAGTTTTGTTTTGTTTGTTTTTTCCTTTTCTTCTTCTAAAATGGACGACATGCAGGGATCTGTTTGACTCTGAAACAAAAATTGCTCACACAAAATTCACCATCTTTTATGTCTACAAGGCAAATGAATATGAGTTTCGCTTTTGGGCCAGTTACGTACATGCAGTGCTATTTCTGCATCAGCCACCATGTTTGCCTCATCATATAGTGTTTACACTCCTCCCTAATCCCTGATCACAGCAGGTACAAAGTCGTACTAGGAATCTAGTACGAATCTAGTGTGTACTGAGGTTTCTTGATTTCTTCTGTCAATCAAGTAGTGTGATATACCCAGTGTTATCTGACGTCTCATCATCTGCTCTGCCAGACAGGATGGCATTTGTCCTGAGTTGCATGTCTGTTATATGCAAGAAAATGTCTAGGGATAAACATAAAACATATATTGAAAAAAAAAAAATAAATAAAAAATAAAAGGAGTTAAAAAGAAAAAGAAAATAATTTATTGAACAGTGAAAACAAATATTTATGAGAAAAAAAGGATGTAAAGGGAGATAATCTGGTTTAGGTTAATCTAGCTTTCATGCAATGTAATGAGTTTGAGAAATAATTATATATTACTTTGGTCAGAATATAAGATGAGATCAGAAATCAATATTTACCAAGAGTTCAGTTCTTTGTAAGAGTGTTTGCAATTGGCTTGTTTCAGGAATTCTTTACAACTGGATTTTATCCCAGGAAATTGGCCAGAGTCATAAATAGTTGAAAGGTCGCCTCAAAATAGCATTCCTTCTCAGAACTGATTTAAGAACTGAAGTTATAACGCTATTAATGTCTGTTTATAATTATTGTGAATGTAACATTCTAGAATTTCTAAAATGGAACACCATGACTTGGAACTTTCTAGAGCCCCTGTTTTCTGTTCTATTTTTAGAACTCTCCAAAAACGCTAAAAATGAAATTTTCAATTTGTAATGTAATGTATTTTAATAGTAAAAGTTTTATATTATATTTTATATCATATAATATATCTTGTATTATTATATATTATAATATTAATTTATATTATTATTTATATATTTATATTATATTTTATATTATTATTTATGTAAGAAATGATAATTTCTTCATTTTTTAAAGAGGAAAATGTCCTCTCATGATAATCTCTTTCACATGGAGTCAGATGTCATCAACAATAATGGCTTGCAGGCTGATCATTTCTTTCTTAGAACTTGGACGTACATTGATAACAAGGCAGCAACTCATACAGAGTCACCCAGAGGGTACTGGTTTCCTGTGAAAACTGGTGACATGGGCTCTGAGTCGATATTCCTCATATCTGTAGATCCTGTTAGCAGGTGCAGCCAACAATGATATATCGTCCTTGGGTGTAATGTTGTACCAATACATTGCTTTCTGGACAGAGCACCTATTGCAATCTGCTTAATACTACAATGGCAGTGTTCTATGATGGCGTTGCCTGCTGGCATACCAAAACCGCAGACACACTCCCCAGCTGGTGGAAAATTCTCCAAATTCACCATTAGTGAATACAGTGTTGTTGTCAATAAGCAGTTCCTGTGGTGGGCCATGCTCAAAGAATATTAATTTGAGATGCTGAATGATGTTTGCCATTATAGTGGGTTATATCCATCCCCAGCATTTGCCAATTAGCTTTTGTCACTAATTCCCCTTTTGCCCAAGGAACTGGGGCTGGATTAATCATCGGCCATTCTTTATATGCTCTAATAGTCAACCTCAAATCAGCTTTGGTAATCTTTGGGCAAAATATGTGTTGATGCATGAATGTCCACTACTCTTATGTGCTTCCATGATCTGATTACTTGTCATCACTCCTTGAGACACAGGTCAGAAGTACAGGCTCAGTCACAGATTTCATCCTCTCAAGCTTTGTGGTACCCAGATCATGGGCTTTGCCAAGTTCTCGTTTGACGCGATCAAAACAATATTCATGAACAGTCCATGTTCCTCTACCAGTGATTTTATTGTTTCCAATCGTAGCTTATCGAATCTGTTTTTAAGTGTATGACTTTACACTTCGATTGTAACACCAGATTGATGCCCTTTAACATTACATCCAATTTGGGCAAGTTAATGTGCTGGGTGTTGTTCATGGATCGCAGCCAACACGCATTTTTGAACACATCATCATGTTCCCGGAGCACGCCAGTTGATAGGGAACATCTTTACATTGATGTTGTGTCCATTCCCTCTATTGTTTCCTGGACTATTTGGAACATCCTCTGTGGTAGCATTTCATACTCAGGTCAAGGTGTTGGCCCTTTGCTTTATAATTCCTGTTGCTGCTCAAAGCCATCCACACACTGGCAAATATTCAATTAGTTTCTCAGGACAAAATGGCATGATGTGTTACAATCTCTGGAAAATTTGGATTCATACTGCCATTGCAAAATGCCATGCTCCCCCAGACTTCAAGTTCAAACACTCATAGCTGTCTTAGCCGCTCTGACTTCTTACTTTCGAACTCAAACTGAAGAAAATGTTGCTTCACTTGATCAGCAGGCGCCACACTGTTGTTGATGGATATATCATCTATGTATGCCGATGTCGCCTGTCAAACAGTTACAATCTTGAATAGAACAGTCTTCACTATCACCTGCATAATAGCTGGGGCTATGTTAAGTCCAAATCCCATCCTAATCAGGCAGTATCACTGCCCCTTCACCACCACAGTTTGGAACAGCCATAAAAAATGATGCACATGCACTTAAAGGGTAGGCTTTTCTCAAATCCAACACAGAAACATCAAACCCCTTCATATACCAATCTCAATTTTTGTGAGCATGCATCAGTTTGTGCAGTGTATGCTTCTATATAGTCATTCAGTTTGTGGTACTTCATAATGGGTCGCGCTTTTCTTTTATGCTGAACAATTGCCATTAATCACTTTGAAGAACAAAGCTCTTTCGGTATCAGCCATCCATTACAAATCTAAGTTTGCAATTCATTATAGTCATTCTGAATGGTGTATTCAGGTGTGTGATTGATCAGCTGTTTTGGCAGCCACTCACCCAACCACTTCCAGGTTGCAGTCTAATTTTTCTTAGTCAGGTCAAATACAACATCAAAGTCGAGTCATTCTATTTTCATTGCAACAGCAGTGTCGACACCAGAAACTTTGTTTAGGAAATTGGCCTCACTGTGCTTATATTTATATGAGCACCGTCTGACAAGTGGATGAAATCAAGTATGAGCAGGAGATCAAACCTCAGTAGATCTCTGTCTATAGCTATCATTTCTATCACCACGAGTATCCTGCAAGTCATGCTTTTTCTTTCAAAGGTCAGCACTTCTGTCTTGCATCTATTCAATGGACCACAAACCCAACTCCTCACAAGAGACCGTGTGCACCCAAGTCATGCATCACTAGCAGGTTGGTGTTCAGTTTTGGTGCTCACATCTTGCTCCTGTCTATTTTCCAGACATTTTGACGCAATATGGCTTTCCCTCTGGCATTTGTAACATCGAATGGTTTGGTCGGATCAATTAAAGCAATGCAGTGAGCTTTCTGTAGTAGAGACACTGTTTCTTTTTTGTGTATAATAACGTGTGAAAACAGTAAAAAAAAAAAAAAAATTATTAATGATAATAATGTGCCAACAGTAAACAAATCTGTTCAAAAAGGTTAATACAATATTACGTTTCATACAATATTAAGTTTAATACAATATTACGTTTCATACAATGTTAAGTTTCATACAATATTACGTTTCATACAATATTAAGTTTAATACAATATTAAGTTTAATACAATCTCAAAGCAGTTTTTACAAAGTCCAAAGGCAAAGCAGTCATAAACGGTCTAGCAAGCAACATCACAAATATGCAGTTTTTCTAACTTTTCATGTATAACAAATGAAACTTTCACAGATAAGACTTCTTACCTAATAAAAGAAAAAAAAAATCAACTTTTTATTCAGAAGATAAATTTTCTCATTAGTTGTACAAACTGCATAAAAAAACAAACACTTACTGGTGCTGTACAAATTCCATGAGTTCTACCTTTTTTGTTTTTTTGTCAAGCTCTGTGGTAGCCTTTCTAGCCCATCAGCTGATGGAATCTAACCAATGGTACAATGACATAATTGTTAGTCTGTGATTAGCTTCTTCAGCCTCCACTGAATGAAGATCCTGCTTGAGGCGTTTGTGTGTACTTTAGACTTTTGCCGCAGGAGAGATTTAGATAGTTAATTCTCCAATCCATTTTTTTAAAAAATTAATTCAACTCGCAAAATTAATTCAACTTGAGCGACTACTAAACTGACTATGAATGCAAAGACTTTTTTTTTTATGGTTTTTAGGTTTCTTATTCTGAGCAAAATGCTCAAGTTTGCCAGGTACTCTTTCATTTTGGGGGATTAAAATAAGAATAAGGTCTGAATGGAGAGTCCCAAACACTATAAAATATGCGATCAGACATTTTATAACTGAAGTAAAAGTCATTTGGACAGGAGAAAACAAAATGAGAAATACTTGTTGACAATAGTCAGAAGATAACGGTAAGTTTACATAGATAGGTTGAGTAGCTTAACAAGGGTGGTAAAATCGCGAGAGTAGAATATTGGTTTCAAGCAAGGACACTCAGCATTTTTTTTTTGTGTTTCTTTAATCAAATATGGCATGTTTCTGATTTTGACAAAATGAACTTTGTAGCACCAGAATAGCAAAGATGAACAATGAGGACCAAGAATTTTCTTATCAACGATAATGACTTTGCATTGAGTACAAGAGATGTCAACGAGAATGTTGTTTTTTTTTTATCATAATCGTACCACATCAGTTTCATTGGATTTTATTCTTTATATTAACTTTTTGAATTAAACATGTAGTTTATAGTTTGCTGATCAGTAATAAATACAGTAGCGTTCAAAACTAAGGGACAAAATTTTAAAACCTAGTATTTGTTAGAAATAACTGTGAAAAGCTGAAATTTTGACAACTGGTAGTCGTTATTATCCATAATAACATACTAAAATTTGAATCATTTGTAAAGGATAGAAAGAATTATAACAATTATTTTCAAAATAGGAACGTCCAAAAGTAAGGGACAAAATTGAGATTTCCTGGTTGAGAAATTATCAACACAATACTTTTTATAATTTTTCACGTTTCTTTTGCAACAGCAGAGTGTTACATTTGGTGTGAGAGAAAACGAAAATGACTAATTGGCCTGTTTGGTTCACTACAGCAGTATTTAAGGCATCAGATTCAATGATGAAGGGAAGATTTTCATCAATAGAATGTTTATAAACCTTTTTAATTCTTGACACATTCTTCAGACTTAGAACTGAGATAGAAAATAGTTGTAGTTATTAAGAATTTAATCCTACTTAAAAATTGAAGTGAAGAATAAGAAAAGAGACTAATTAGTTACTCGCTGTAATTATCTCAAAGGAATCAGAAGATTTTCAAGATGGTGTAGTCATAACAGGTCAGGCTTAACTGAAGCTTGGCTGATCAAATGGCAGAGCAAGGTGACAACTATGTCAGCAGAAAAAGTGCTTCTCTCTTCAGATTTAGTTGAACAATCTCCAAGAATTTATTCAAATCAATAGTGTTCTTCCTCATATAGGTTGATATGTTATCCACACAAGGGAAAGTAACAAAGTTCTTCCGAAGAGTTATAGTTATTTTCTTCTGGAAATAGGTCATCTCTTGGTAAATTCAAAGCATATCCATCAGAACTGATATACATGTCAGTCAGCTTTGAAAGTGTTATATTTCTCCTCTATGTCCTTAATTGGCATGTGTCAGAGTTTTGTAGTGGCACTTTGTGTACTACATCACCTATTGCAATAGATGATGATTAGTTCCAAAGTGATAAGAACTTGAGTTCTCCAAATAGAATTGCTTGGTTTTATGATTCCTTCCTGTAACTTTTTGTTGGTTGCTGAAACAATGAAGGTTTCATTGCAATTAGAAATGCACAGCTATTCACTTACAATCAGGTGAGAGATAAGCAAACAATGAAGGGAATTGAAAACACAGTCAGTTCAGTCACATGGAAAGGAAGAGTGTTGTAGGTCTCCTGAAAATAAAGTATACAGACCTTAAACGTCTTGCTCAACCACCTTCTCCAATTTTTTTTTTTTTTTGTACAAGCGTCAACATGAGTTGTGTATGCATCAACATGTACATTGAGTTTTGATATTTAAGTCATTTAAATTACAGCATTAATGAGATTAAGCCTCTTAGATGAGCAAGTTTGGTTTGGGGAGGATATTAACCATCCATTTTCAAGCCATAACTGCAGTTTATGGTGGCACTCATCTTGACTCGTTTTCGTAGGGGGTATTAAGCACGCAGATGGGTGTCCATTCAACCACTTCGATGGTGCTGTTCAAATTTTTAGTGTAATTGTTAGGATTCTGTTTGAAAAGTTCATTGATTTTTATTGCTACACTACTGGATGGAAAAATGTTACTTCACCTAACTGTGATGTGAACTGCATTTCTTCATGAAGTTTATTCCAAGAAGTTTATTGAACTGCAACAATTATCTATCAATGACAAAAACATTGATTTTAACTGGATTACTGTTATTCACACAGTATTTGATGTCATTGGCACATCTGTCACATATCGACTTCACAATAAGTCGATAAATTGTTAAGTGATTTTCTTCTTGTTTGCCTTTACCTGTGATTGAAACAGTAACAAAGAAATGGAAAGGATACAAAAAGTGAAGTTACACTTCTAAACATACATATTGTATTCTCCAAAAAACAATTGATGACATCATTCTTGAAATCTATTAGTTCTAAGAATAAATAATAAGTAAAGATTAATGAAATAAATCGAATAACAATGAAATACAAAAAAAATCTTTTATTTTGGATAAAAAATTTGATACATGATGTGAGAAAAATATTTACAAAATTATTTTTTAGCAAAACAGGTTTTCTTTGTAAAATGTGACTGGAGAATAATTTGTTCAATAAAATAAATAAAAAAATAAATTAAACAAAAAAAAAAGAGAGAGAGAGAGAGAAATAGATTACTATTCCATTATTTTTAATGTTTATAAAAACAAATTGATCAAACAGTTGTATTTTTTTTTGTTTTTTTTTCAAAACGTAGTGATATAAAGATATATAAAAAGATTAATATTTTTATTTTGACATACAACACTCGTATAAAAACTTAAGATACTGGTTTTAAAAAATTCAAGATTTTTTTCCAGTAAAATCATGGCAGGCTATTTTTTTTTTTTTTTTTTAATCAAATAAAAAGAAATTCTATTAAAAGAAAAAAAAAATTGTAAACATGATTATTTTTACTTATATTTCTCTAATTCTTCCACCTGAGCCAAGTAAAAACAGCTAGTAAACTATACGAATCTGAACACAAGTCATAGATAGAGAAACAATACATATTTTCCTTTGAAATGCCGTATATAGGTATATGAATTTTATAATTATACAATCTATAAGTTTTACAAGCATAAAACTAAAAAACAAATACAAAAAGTGAAAAAGGATTGCAAAAGTAAAATAATAAAAGACAATGTTTCATACTTTATGAACATGAGTGATCTTCCATTTTGTAAATCACTATTGACTGCATTGATGTCAGCAGTGATTTACATCATTTCAAATGCAGAGATTGTAACAAACTATGATTTTCTCATGTTAAAATGAATATCAAGACATGAGAAAATCCATTTTAGTTCATTTTTTTAATTTCTATTTTACATCAGATTATTGTTTCATTCATTAAAATTCCATTTTTAGTATTCATATGAACTGAAACAAGGTTTAAAACGTGAATATTGTTATAACAATCAATTATGGTCAAATCTTTTACATCATTGAATTTTTTTCCTGATTATCAATTAAGCACCAGATTTTATGATTTAAAAGTTGAAACATTTCAGATTTTAAATATTTTGCTAAAATCTTTTCCCAATCTAGACTAATCTAAAGCACCATTTTTCTACGTTTCAGTATTTTGTGACCAATTGAATTCAAGCCACTTTACCTTATGCCCCCCCCCCCGTTTGGCTGAATGTTTAAATTTCAGTGGCCCCCTCCGCCCCCACCTTCTGTCTCGGCCAAATAAGTTGTTTTTATCTTGCTTTTATTTGTTTGTCCATCAGCAAAGTTACAAAATGAACCACTAAACAAATGTTCAGGTATCAAACATATCAATTTCTGAATTGCGAATCAGATCTGTACCAACAAATTGGAATTACAAATTCAACATTGCAAGGATTATTCTCTCCTATAGTTTAACCAATGTCTATACATGTCATAGAGACTTAAAAGAACATAGCTTGGCATAGAATGAGAATCCATGTACCCCCTCCTCCTCTTCTTATCACTTCCTCCAACTCACCTATAACACTAGATTACAATTTTTATCCTTATTTCTCACATATTATAGTATTTCATTTTGCAGGTGGGATCCAGACAAATTTGAAAAATGTTGTCAGATATCATCTAATGAAAATCATGTAAACTTTGTGAAAATGAAATTGAATAACAATTGCGATAATGTTTTTATCATATTGTTAGAAATATATAAACACAGTTTTTGCCTCAATTTGATGCCTATTCTACAATGATGTTAAATCTTGGAGAGAAAGCAGATAATGATAATCATATTACTAGATATATATATAAAAAAAAAGAAGAAAATTAAAAGGGGGGGGAAACAATATCAAATCAGTAATACAGTTAGCATTCTTTTCTATGATCTCCTTCCTCTGTCATGCATTTTAATGCGATGCTCATAAAATTACTTTTTTTTTTAAATTCAAATTTAACTAATTATTAACTACTCTTAATGATTCTGTAAACTTCTAAAGCAATAGCAATCTGTTGGCTCAAAATTTTCCAAGGTCACATTGATTAAAACAACAACTTGGTGGGGAGAATACTTTTGAGGTTTTAGCTCGACATACAAACACAGACAACTGCCCTTCATATAACACTAGCATCGGTACGGAAAGAATGGATAAAAACAGGAAAATGTAATTGGACAGGAAGTCTGTGAAAACCAGTTTAATCAAACCCAGTTTAGACAGATTTCTCATTATGGTGTGTTGCAATGAAAACAAAGTGAAAATAATTCAGTTTTAAAAAAGTAGAATTTGTTTTAAGTGAAATAACTGTTATAAAATGATTAGTTAAAATTTAACCCTGTTTAAAAATTTAAACTTTCTTTCAAAAACTCTAAAAAAAAAAATCAAAATAATGAAAATTGTTATTTAAAATTACAAACTAACCCCGTTAAAAGAAAGAAAGAAAAAAGACTGGCGTTACATGTACTCAAACATGAAAACTAAGGCACTAGGCAACCTCCTATTTCGAAGTCATTTAGAAAGGCACGATTTTTCTGACCCTCCTTTGGTTTAAATGTTTATTTTTATGCAAATAACTGACCTTTTTTTTAATTCTCACCTATTATTTAACCAAGACATCACTTTTTCAGATGGTACCGGTTTCGATGAGGTCTGATGTGGCTGAGACAAGTTATTGCAAGACAAACAAACAAACATTTTGCTTTTTATATAACACTAGCCTGGCTGCCCAGTGTTGCCCCGATGTGTGGAGGTGTGTGTAAGGGAGTTGGTTGAGCAAAAAAAAAAAAAAATTAGGAGTAGTAGGCAAGTGTGAACCCATAACACGCAAGAGAAAAAGGAGGTGAAAAAAAGCAAATGATCTTATCGATACGCACACACCGCGATTGTGACGTCAGGAACAAGTAAAATAACCTGTTTTATGCAACGTCGTTGACATAAGGCTTGCAAAAATGTTAATGAAAAAAAAAGTGTCCCCTTCTTGTAAAAAACGGCTCAGTTGATGGTGAAAGAATATCGAAAAAATTGGCCATAAAAATTTATGGCCAATTTTTTCGATATTTGTTATCCGAGAAACAGAGCTTTAAAACAATACCAATTTTGTCACGTTTTGACACATCTGTCAAAGTTTTTGCAAGACATACACACGCATACACATTTTGCCTTTTATAACATGGATACCCGGCGTTGCTCAGGTGGACATGAAATTTGGTTTGGACAGAGCTGCTATACTAAAAATATTGAGCAACCCTCAGAAAAAAAACCCGAAGAAGTAAGTGACAACTGGGACCCCCACAAAAAAAAAAAAAAAAAAAAAAAAAAATGGCTGCATTAGGCAGGCTCAAACTTGAAAGAGGGAATGAGGTAAGTGGCAAACGTTTTTGTCCATGCGTACGTGATTTGCAAAAAAGGTGTCATGAAGAGTGACCCCCTTTGTAAGAAATGATTAAGTTGACCACCACAGAATTAATCTTTTTTCTAATTTTCACATATTTATGTGCCTGGGGAGTTGCTCTTTCAGATGGCACCAATTTCAATCTAGTCCAATGCAGCTGACAAAAGATTTTAGTGGATATATAAACACACACAAACCAATATTTGAGATTTATATAATAGATGATATAAAATATTAAAAATGGATAAACATTTTGTGAACCTAACTTCTTATGTCAAACTGAGCAACTAAATAAAATTCATCCAATATAGCCAAAAAAAAAACATGATAAATGTACCAATCAAAAGTGAAACCAAAATAATTTTCTGATTCTATCACATCTCATAAAATTTTAATTATACACATTTATCTTTAGTCATATGTGATTCAATTTTGATATGTAAAACAATGAAAATGTGAACAGTGTTAAGCTGATATGAATATATAATTACATGCGACTGGGATTCACTAAAGTCAAATGACAGACAGAAAATATACAAGCAGCCCCCCCCCCACCACCACCACACACATTTTTTTTGTTATTCAGCTTTTTTGGTAATAAATTCAAGTACTAAATTTTCACATGCAAAAAGCTGGGTTTTTTTATATATATGAAAAAAAATTTTTTTAAATAAGGAGAGAGTGATGTAGTCCTTGGGAAAATATCAACTAGAGTGGGGGTATCATTTCATTGTAAAAATACAAATCATCTACAAGTCATTAAAAAAATATACTTTAATATGAAAATTTGGTGGTAATTGATAGTAATCTCAAGAAAAGAAATATTTAAAAGTTATTAAAAAAAATCATTCAATGGAAGAATTTACAAAAAAAAAATAATTCATTGTTAAAACCACTTATATTTTGTCTTAATGAAAACAATAAGATTCTTGCATACAATTAAATTTACAAGGATATGATATTCAACAAAGTAATAGCAAACAGTGTCAAAATTATGTTCATCTGGTTGATCGGACAACTGTTGATTCTTCCTGTTCGATCTGGGGTTGGTTGAGAAACCTCTGAAAACAAATGGAAAGGCGGTGTTAATCAATGTTTAATATCATACATCTTAAATTAGAAAAAACACAAATATCTTTTTTTCATGTTGAAGCAAACTGTCACTCAAGAAAATAGTAACTTGAAGTAGCCTGAACAGAAAATATATTAAGGACACAAGAGAAAGAATTGTACATTTCTAAGATTAAATTTTATCAAAATAAATGAGTCATCACACGTTGAAAATTCACTGCATTTATCCATTTTTGCACTCTGCAGGTTTGTGATAGCTACTAACACACACAAAGTAATGAAAAGCAAACGAAAGATACCTGGTCTCATATTTTATTCAATATTCTTAATTTATTATACTCTTTTTGAATAACTTTGACAGTACAAAAACTATACAGTGCTTTGAAAATAATATACGAACAAACCCTAAGGGCCCCTTTCACCAACAAACTCATCGTTAATTGTTGGTTACTTTTTTCTAATTTAAAATTTTATTTACAGAATATTTATTCTGTAAATAAAACTATAAAATTTGACATTTCCTTTTTGTATCTTTTACTAATTTTCACTCCAAAGAAGCCATATTGCTACTTGGATGCAAAGGGACTACCATTTGGGATCATGTCTAACAGAGGATTAAAAGAAGTTGAGCTGGAAAATGTCTGTTCACATTACATTTAAACTTCTGCAGGTTTGTATAGTCTGGGAAGCAGTCCTATTAGAGTACAAGGCTTTTTTGTATCTAAAGACCTCAACATTAATGGAATGGCATTTTACAGCTTGTCGGGTTAGTCGGAGTATGTAGATCAAGGGGACACAAATGCTGTAAGTTCATCAGAACATTGTATTAAAGTGCAAAACAGGCACAGGAATACAACATTGTGCCGATGAAACAGGAGCTTGGCCAATAGTACGGGACTTATTAGATTTGAGATTGCTTTTTGTCGAAGAGTGAAAGACTAGTGACAGATGTCAACAATTCTTCATGATATGTGTGGCTTTGTAAAGATGTTGAATGCTCTTTGGTATGAATAATTTTCTTGCATGGTAGCAGAAACCCACCTTCTTTGCAGCAGTCTTGGCAATACCACAATGTATTTGTTCCAATTCATGTTGCCTGTGAATGTTAGGCTGAGGAGTTTGAAAGATGTGCTCTCAAATAGAGTGCTATTTGTCATGGTTAAGCAGGTTTTTGTAGTTGTTAAAAGAAAGAAACTTAATCATGATTTCTAATGTAGACTGCCGTGTGCGTACATGTCAAAGGAAAGGGCAAATGCAAACGGGCAAAAAGGTGAATACACGAGTAGAGAAGGGAAAACATTGAAAAATTTGACAAAACCTGGAAGGCTCAAAAGCAAGGATGTTGCGTCTCGGTTTGCCATATTTAATAAATAAAAGGAGACAACTCAATTTAAACTACCAATAGAGAAATAGTGATCAAAATGAGCCTTGTAATGACTATGAATTACTTTTAGAAAAAGGGATGACAAAGTTCATTCTAAGTGAATAACTTTATTGAATATCTTCGATAGTAAGTGTAGAGAGAGGATTAGTTGTGAAATTAGTTTTATGTCTATGAATGTAGACAGAAAATAGTTTTATGGATATGAATGTAGACAGAAAATAGTTTTATGGATATGAATGTAGACAGAAAATAGTTTTATGGATATGAATGTAGACAGAAAATAGTTTTATGGATATGAATGTAGACAGAAAATAGTTTTATGGATATGAATGTAGACAGAAAATAGTTTTATGGATATGAATGTAGACAGAAAATAGTTTTATGGATATGAATGTAGACAGAAAATAGTTTTATGGATATGAATGTAGACAGAAAATAGTTTTATGGATATGAATGTAGACAGAAAATAGTTATGGATATGAATGTAGACAGAAAATAGTTATGGATATGAATGTAGACAGAAAATAGTTATGGATATGAATGTAGACAGAAAATAGTTATGGATATGAATGTAGACAGAAAATAGTTATGGATATGAATGTAGACAGAAAATAGTTATGGATATGAATGTAGACAGAAAATAGTTATGGATATGAATGTAGACAGAAAATAGTTATGGATATGAATGTAGACAGAAAATAGTTTTATGGATATGAATGTAGACAGAAAATAGTTTTATGGATATGAATGTAGACAGAAAATAGTTTTATGGATATGAATGTAGACAGAAAATAGTTATGGATATGAATGTAGACAGAAAATAGTTATGGATATGAATGTAGACAGAAAATAGTTATGGATATGAATGTAGACAGAAAATAGTTATGGATATGAATGTAGACAGAAAATAGTTATGGATATGAATGTAGACAGAAAATAGTTTTATGGATATGAATGTAGACAGAAAATAGTTTTATGGATATGAATGTAGACAGAAAATAGTTTTATGGATATGAATGTAGACAGAAAATAGTTTTATGGATATGAATGTAGACAGAAAATAGTTTTATGGATATGAATGTAGACAGAAAATAGTTTTATGGATATGAATGTAGACAGAAAATAGTTTTATGGATATGAATGTAGACAGAAAATAGTTTTATGGATATGAATGTAGACAGAAAATAGTTTTATGGATATGAATGTAGACAGAAAATAGTTTTATGGATATGAATGTAGACAGAAAATAGTTTTATGGATATGAATGTAGACAGAAAATAGTTATGGATATGAATGTAGACAGAAAATAGTTATGGATATGAATGTAGACAGAAAATAGTTATGGATATGAATGTAGACAGAAAATAGTTATGGATATGAATGTAGACAGAAAATAGTTATGGATATGAATGTAGACAGAAAATAGTTTTATGGATATGAATGTAGACAGAAAATAGTTTTATGGATATGAATGTAGACAGAAAATAGTTTTATGGATATGAATGTAGACAGAAAATAGTTTTATGGATATGAATGTAGACAGAAAATAGTTTTATGGATATGAATGTAGACAGAAAATAGTTTTATGGATATGAATGTAGACAGAAAATAGTTTTATGGATATGAATGTAGACAGAAAATAGTTATATGCATATGAATGTAGACAGAAAATAGTTTTATGTATATTAATGTAGACAGAAAATAGTTATATGCATATGAATGTAGACAGAAAATAGTTATATGTATATGAATGTAGACAGAAAATAGTTTTATGGATATGAATGTAGACAGAAAATAGTTATATGTATATGAATGTAGACAGAAAATAGTTTTATGGATATGAATGTAGACAGAAAATAGTTTTATGGATATGAATGTAGACAGAAAATAGTTTTATGGATATGAATGTAGACAGAAAATAGTTTTATGGATATGAATGTAGACAGAAAATAGTTTTATGGATATGAATGTAGACAGAAAATAGTTTTATGGATATGAATGTAGACAGAAAATAGTTTTATGGATATGAATGTAGACAGAAAATAGTTTTATGGATATGAATGTAGACAGAAAATAGTTTTATGGATATGAATGTAGACAGAAAATAGTTTTATGGATATGAATGTAGACAGAAAATAGTTTTATGGATATGAATGTAGACAGAAAATAGTTTTATGGATATGAATGTAGACAGAAAATAGTTTTATGGATATGAATGTAGACAGAAAATAGTTATATGTATATGAATGTAGACAGAAAATAGTTTTATGGATATGAATGTAGACAGAAAATAGTTTTATGGATATGAATGTAGACAGAAAATAGTTTTATGGATATGAATGTAGACAGAAAATAGTTTTATGGATATGAATGTAGACAGAAAATAGTTTTATGGATATGAATGTAGACAGAAAATAGTTTTATGGATATGAATGTAGACAGAAAATAGTTTTATGGATATGAATGTAGACAGAAAATAGTTTTATGGATATGAATGTAGACAGAAAATAGTTTTATGGATATGAATGTAGACAGAAAATAGTTTTATGGATATGAATGTAGACAGAAAATAGTTTTATGGATATGAATGTAGACAGAAAATAGTTTTATGGATATGAATGTAGACAGAAAATAGTTTTATGGATATGAATGTAGACAGAAAATAGTTATATGCATATGAATGTAGACAGAAAATAGTTATATGCATATGAATGTAGACAGAAAATAGTTTTATGGATATGAATGTAGACAGAAAATAGTTATATGTATATGAATGTAGACAGAAAATAGTTTTATGGATATGAATGTAGACAGAAAATAGTTTTATGGATATGAATGTAGACAGAAAATAGTTTTATGGATATGAATGTAGACAGAAAATAGTTTTATGGATATGAATGTAGACAGAAAATAGTTTTATGGATATGAATGTAGACAGAAAATAGTTATATGGATATGAATGTAGACAGAAAATAGTTATATGTATATGAATGTAGACAGAAAATAGTTTTATGTATATTAATGTAGACAGAAAATAGTTATATGCATATGAATGTAGACAGAAAATAGTTATATGTATATGAATGTAGACAGAAAATAGTTATATGTATATGAATGTAGACAGAAAATAGTTATATGCATATGAATGTAGACAGAAAATAGTTATATGTATATGAATGTAGACAGAAAATAGTTATATGCATATGAATGTAGACAGAAAATAGTTATATGTATATGAATGTAGACAGAAAATAGTTATATGCATATGAATGTAAACAGAAAATCAAAGACAGTCCTTAAGAAGATAAAAGAGTTCTTGTATGTACGATATCAAAGTCTGTGTGCGGAGGTAGACATGCTGGATTATTTGTATTCAGATCTTAGTTGACCCCCGGGCCTTTGGGCCCAGGTGAGTTCTGTTGAGTCCCAAGAGAGAAGTTGGGGATAGGTTCAAGCTATGTGGAGATGTTCTCAGTCAGAGAGCCAAGAGGAAAGGGAATTGCTATTAGCTTAACCTTTTATAAACTCAGTCATATGGTCAACTAGACTAAGAAATGGTCTCTGATTAGTTAAATTAGTCAAAAAAGCTGACCGCTACAACCAATAAGCAATAATTTTATAAACCAAACACTTTCAAAATCTCAAACCACAAAATGTCACTGACGCTACTGCTACCTGATGTAGCAGTCACAAATAATGATCTATTTTCTCTTGTGAATCAATTACCCCCCCCCCCAACACACACACTCCTGGAGGATTCAGCCACATAATGATCAATCAATCTAAGGAACTTTTTTTAGTCCCTTTGGAAACCTTGGTCAATGGGCAGAGAGAACCCAACCAGTAGCAAAGCTAAACATCTTTTTTTCTCTCTCATCTCTGTTCACTCGACATTTCAGCATCGACTGCTGGCCAACCCGGGACTACACACAAAGAACAGCTTGCTGACAGACATACTCAAAGAACTGTCTAATTTTTTCAAACTGGACATAGTCAAACCTTCAACTTTCTGCTGTCTAAATAAATTCTTTCATTATTTTGTTTTTTAAAGAGGTTTTAGTTATTTATTCCATGTTCAACAATTTATTTCATGTTCAACAAATATCTAATTTTAAATTCTTTTTTAAATTTAATTCTTGCAAAATCCCTAAAATGACTCCAACTCTTAAGACGAGGCTTTTGAAAACAGAACATTTAAAAACAAATATGAAGTAAACCGTTTAAGTATTTGAAAACAATAACAAAGAAAAGACCAAAATTCAGCCAGCAGACGCTTATAAAAAAAAGGACATTCAACTGACTGAAGAAAAAAGAAAAGGCTTTCTAACTCAAAGAAAAGTGACTGAAAACACAAAAATTCTATTTTACACGAGGAAAAATAAAAAGAAAAAAGGAAAAAAAAAAAGGAAAAGAAAAAAAAAGAAACAGTTTTCAACACTAAATATCAATTTTTTTTACTAACAAAAAAGATTTTTTTTCAACATGGATACATTTGAAAGAAGTTTTTCTCTTGCCGAAAATACGTGCATGAACACGCACAAAAAAACAAACAAGATAGCGGTGGCATAGAAATTGGCCCAATTTTACGTTTTGGCTTCAACACATTTAAAAACAATTTTGTGACAGAAAGACTTTTAAACTCTGTTTTACAGAATTATATAATTAAAAAAGGAAATGAATATTTTTAAATGAAAACATTTTTAAGCCATTTTTCATCCATTAGACAGACACCATGAGCTTCTCTCATCTCCATTATTCATAAAGATAGTGGCCAGCAGTTATCCTTCGTGAAAATCGTTGATGCTGAAATGTTGAATTAAAGGGACATGAGAAAAAGAGAAGTGTCTAGCTTTGCTACTGGCCAGGTTCTCTCTGGTTGCGGACCGAGGTTTCCAAAAGGGCTAAAACAGTTCCTTAGGAAACAGATGAATCAGTGCATGCTATCATCTGATTGGTCAATGTGTGGCCAAATTAATTCCTATGAATTACTATTAATTGCTAAATATAAAAAAAATAATTTTCTATAAATAAAAAACTACTTGATCAATTTACATGATTTTTGGAATATGTCATTTTCTTCTGTGACGGGTACGTACAAAGATTTTTCTGTATTTTTAAAAAATTTTTTTTAATTAGGTTGAATTCTGGACAAGAACCGATTTAACTTGTGTATTTGTTGTTTGCTATTTTTAAAGTTTTGGTAAGTTTTATCTTGATTTGTATGATAAGATTTACCTTGAATGTGATAAAAATAGGAAAGTAGTTATTGATTCAAATAAATCACCACCCCATCAGGAGAAGGCAATACCAGGTAGCTCTGCTAGTTCTAACTAAAATTTGGAATATTATTATAAAACATGTTAAACTAGCAGTATGCAAAAATGATGGTCACTATAATCATTCACGTGTTTTAGTTTGGAAGATACCAACACAATTTCTCTATTTTTTTGTTATTTTTGTGTAATGGCGTTCATAATTTCATACTAGGAACCTTAAGTTGACTCTGACTTGACTAAAGTATCTACAAAATCTCAGCTGTGTCATCCAACATTTATTATAGATCTTGTGTACAGTCTCATATCTATATATATATATATATATATATATATATATATATCTACCTATATATGTATATATATATATTATATATGTATGTTGTGTGTGTGTTTTATCTAACAGCCCATCACTCATTTAATGTTTGTGGGTGCATATGTGTATTACATATAATTTACAGTACATTTGAGAACAACATACCTGTGGCTGCGTGGCCTTCTGTCTTTTGGCTGCTGCCTGGGGTACTCACCAACATCTTGCAGGGGCTGGGTTCTGCTATAACAAGCATGCATGCAAGACAGACAAGACGTTTTTATATATTGGCGTATTTCTCTCCCAGGCATCTTGTTTTCTGCAGCATGGAGTGAAATAGATGATCTCTGACTTGTGGTGCTTCTCCGCATCCATTTGGAGATCGTTGTTCCTATATGGGGAGACCTGTTTAACCCATCTTGCTTCCTTGGCTTCTAGCATCCAACTCATTAACTTACTCAAAAATAGAACACTTGACACGTCAGATCCGGCTCCAACTTGGCCTACTTCCAAGTGCAACTGGTCACTCAGTTTGATTGTCAACTCTTTGGCCTCTGCACCTGTATGTTTGCTTAAACTCATTGCTTTCTCATGATTCAAATCTGTTATCATTCCTAGACAGATAAATAGACAATAAATGCTTTCTACCCGGCGTTGTCTGGCTATTACCTAACACAAACAAGGCAAAGCTTCTCCAACTGTCCTCATGTTTACATGAGGTAATCAGTTCACTTCACATCTGCCTCCAAGTCATGACACCAGTATGCGATTGTGAACTCTTAGACAATAGAGATGTCCCACCTTTCGTGGTGTCACTCTGGAGAATTCCTCTTTTATTGTTTAGTGAATTCTGAAGATACTTCTAAGGCAGAGGTTAGTAAATGTCCTGAACCGTCTTCGCAGTGGAGATGGTTCTTCACATCTACCCCTCAGAAGACCAATGTGACTTCACCATCTTAGTGTTACATTCTGGGGGAGAGGAGGATATTTTGTCTTTTGTTATAATCATTATTATTACGGTGTGAGTCTTATTACGTGTGTATCGAAGCATGTCTATGTATGTGGTCATGTCACTTCTAGTGTGTGTATATATATTGTGATAAAGTCACCTTTTTTCTGTTTCTTGGTCTTCTCTGATTGATTCTTCCCATCACAGGTCAATGCTATAAAAAGGAACATGACAAAACAGAACACCGATTTTCTGGCGTGGATTCTTTATTCATCTATGAATGAAAGAAGCCATCACATTGTCAACTCACTTCTTTTTTTGCGTTTTCTTTTTCTTTGACGCATTTTCTGCATCTAACCCTGACACATCTGCTTTTCCCAAAATCCGAAGGCAGACTCATGCGTCTGTTTCACCCAAAATCGGAAGCTGGGCTGCACTTGCATGCGAGCCAAAAGATATATTTCTCTTCACGTTTTCTTTCACACAAACTGAATGACTCTGCCGGTGACACCATCTACAGCGTTTGATAAACGTCAACTCTTTTTGCACTAACAAACCTGCATAACAAAATCACAATTTCCAACATGTCGACGTAACCCGGGATAGATTATATATCATTAGTACTTAATCTTAATAAATAGCACATGTTTAAAGGCTATTCAATATAATAATAAAATACAATCTTAATATGTAAAACTCACCTTCTAAACTGATTTTTCTTTCTCCAGGACCTTTTGCGTTGTTTGCTTTGCAAACATAGATACCATAATCCTCTTTCTGAACTCTTTTTATGATGAATTTGCTGGTAATCCGATTGAAGGCACCAACAATGTATTTTATTTCATAGCTGGAAAATGCAAATAATGTTGGCATTTTTTAATCCATTAATTTATTGGAATTACAAGAAATAAAATACAGTATTAATTCGAACACAACACCAGTAAAATTCCACTGTTGCTGTTTTCTTTTTTAAATTGTATTTTTAAAGCAACAAATAGCAACTAAGTAAAGGGGAAAAACTATTATATAAATGCATTAACAAATTAAAAAAAAAAAAAGTATCATCCAAGAAGTTGAAGGAAAAATTAAATTTTCTATAATTTTTCATATGCATACATACACTAGAAGCATATCCATCTGAAAATGAGAACACTTTTGCACCACTTTTATATCCTATTAGGAAGATAAGATTAAAATCAAGATAAAGCGATACTAAACTTTATGCTTAGAATCCTTATTGCAATTTTTATCAAAATCCATTACATGATTTTTGATTCAAGAAAATGTCTAAAATTTAATGCTTAACCTGAAGGAGTCATAAAGACAATGAAATTCTGGGAACCATGCTTAATTGGTATTCAATAACTATGGATAAAATTTGATGCAAATCTGAAATATTTTAATTTTGAAATGCGATATTTTGTCCACTAAAAAACCTTTAAAATACTTTAAAGAAACTGAAATTATTAATTCATATTTAAAAGTTGAAATTTCACAAATATTGAAAGTATCTGAATTTTCACAAAGGGCTAACACCATCTTGGCATTAAGCTAAATATAACCTACATTACAACCCCTTAAGTCTAGCAGCTGTGTTTTAAAATTCATAATAATCGGTTAGTTTAGGCATGTATTCTGTACATCCAAATATATAAACATATCTTCTTTTAAACTGAAATATTAATAAAAACATTGGAGGATTATTTTGCTTAACTTCATTTAAGAGAGAAATAAGAAATAAGAATGAATAAAAAATTAAAAAGGAAAAAATATAAAAGCTTTTTACTCACTTGTCAGAGTTCACATCATAAGGAATTCCTAATTTTGTCCAGGACACTTGTTTGGGTCCAACTTCAGGGTAAGCTTCAATGATGCAGACCAGTGCCTTTGTATATCCGACAGCTTGATAGACAGGGCTTTCATGCGCCTCAACGATGGGAGGAACTGTTATAGAATTAAAGAAAATTAGTTTAATAAAATAATCTCAAATCTATTATGTAAAGTCACTTCTGTTGGTGCATTTGGCTAAACCCTAGAAACTACACAAGATATTCTTACAAAAGTTTCAGGTTTGAACTTAATTGTGTCAAAACTAGTTCTGGTAAGAAGTATTGTAAAGTTTATGAGCAGCAAAAGGTTTTGCTAATTAAAAGTTACATAAGAACAAATGTTAAAATCTAACCATTTTATAAGTTTAAAAAATTATGGTAGACTCGACTGGAAACATTTACAGGTCTTTATAAATTTGTATATTGCTTATACAACTTTTTATGCTATGCATCATAAAGTTTGTAAAAAATGGATAAATATAGTGAAACGGTCTTTAATTTCAATTTGTGATAACTCATTTGGAGGTTATTTTTATGAAATTTGAATATAAACAGAATTTTATCTTTTTGAGTTATACAATTCTTTATCATGTGTTATTTTTTTTTTCCAAATTATTTCAAATTACTATTTTTAGTGATGGGCGATTTTTTGTTATTGGTATTTTTCAACTTAATGTGCATACTATTGTTTGTTTGTATACAATTTAAAAAGAGGCCTCTTATAAAGCGTTATTGAATCTTATAGTAACAATCAAAATTGTATCACTTTTGTATTTTTTTTTTTTTTTAGAAGTAATGAGATTTTGTTGTTTCTTGCTCAGAATTCAACCCAATTGTAAAACAAAAATATGGAAAAATCATTATAATGTATGTAACCATCATAGAATGAAAATTTCATATTAAAAAAATTCATGTAAATTGATCAAATAGTGTTTTTTTACTAAGAAAATAAAGTTTTATTGTAAAGCAAGAACAAGGTCTTTCCCCATCTTTAATAAAGGGAGTACTACCGAGATCAAAATCAGTCTTGTAATGGATATGATTACTATTAAAAAATCGTTATAAATCATAGAAATGATTTTTTATATAAAAAAAAACAAAACAAAAAAAAAACAAAAAGAACCATTCTACTAAATGTTTATGCTGGCTTAATCTAGTAATTACTGCTTCCATTATGATTAATTTTCATTAATCACAAGATTTATCAAGACGTTTCATTTGTTCAAAGCTTGCATTTTTAATTACGTACTGAAATTTGACTTCTCGACCAAGAAAATGCAAGACTATAAATTTTCTAATTTTGAACAAACTTTTGGCAGTTATAATTCAGTGGCTAATTGTGCTACCAAAATAAATTGGGTATCATTTTGTTTATGTTTTGCAAAAATCTATGTTCTCATATTAAAAGTTTTTAGATATAATGAAAATGAAATTTCGGTTTGGGATATCTATTAATATAATGCATATGCTAAATATATTTAAATAATAAAGAAATAAATATGCAAAGAGTGTATCGATTATTTGAAAGGTGGAAATTGTTTTAACAATTAGATATTTTAACCCATCCATATAATATTCAAGTTGTTCCTTCCTTAGTCCGTACGTTATGCTTTAAAAAAGAGCCAAATACTCTTTTTTTGCTTCAAAAATGGCTAAATTCATGAAATTTCGATTTAAAAAGGGCAACAAATATAAGGGTGACCTCTTGCATTCAGTCTCGTTTTTGAATATCACTATAATAATAATAATAATAATAATAATATAATAATAATGATTGAATAATATAATGATGATATAATATAATAATTCTGATTTCACTTATGAATGTCTCACTCGAAAGGGATGGGATTCATTTCCAGAGGATTTCCCTTAATCCCGGCTTCAAACCAGGAGTTTCAAAGATCAAGGGTTTTCCTAAGGATGTTGGTGGTACCTATAATTGCAGAGGTTTGAAGGCCACCTAGAACATTGGGGATTTGTAGTTTTTTCAATTGTCCTTCCAGACGACTTGATAATACTCCTAGTGTACCAACTATGGCCGGGATTATTTGTGTTTTAACCCCGTGTATACGCCTTATCTCCAAGGCCAATGGAGCATAATTGCTCCACTTCTCATTCTCCTTCTCTCTCACATTCCTGTCCCAGGGTACTGAGAAGTCTACAATCTGCCAGTTTTTTTAGACCTTGTCAATGATGAACAAATCCGGACGACTATGTTCCAATTGCTTGGTCATTATGACACTTTTGTCCCACCATACTTCTACCTTGCCATCCTCACTTGTTCTCACTTCATCAGGCACCTCCTCAAACCATTTTCCAGCACACTTCACCCCAACCCTTTTACACACCTCCCAATATATCCGGAGTTCCATGCGATCGTGTCTTTTGCAGTACTCTCTCTGGGCCAGTCCACTACACCCTGCTGCAAGATGCGCAATTGACTGAGGTCTTACCACAAATCCGGCATTCTGTAGCAATTTCCTCTTCTAGAACCACTTTTTTGAACAATCGTGTTCCTAATGCCTGCTCTTGTGCTGCACAAACAAAAGCTTCAGTACTCTTAGCCAGATACCCAGCTCTAAGCCATTGCCATGATCTTTCATCAGCCACTTCTGCTATATCCTGAAAGAACCTTCCATGCATTTTCTTCCTAGCCAGTTCCTCTGCCCTTTCTCTATCCATACGTTTCACATAATCAGCCTTGGTCTCACATACGTCCACTTCATTGGCCATAACCTTAAGCATCCACTCCTCAGTTCTAACCACATGCTCCTTCAACGACATCTCCTTGGTTCTAACACAATCTTTTACACTTTTCAATCCTTTCCCACCATCTTTCCTCTTTTGATACAGCCTTTCTACGCTACTTTGAATGTGAAATATACCAAACATTGCTAAAACGTTTTTTATTTTGATATCCATGGCATGCATACTAAAATTCCTGCACTGTATCTCAGAACACTGACTGCCCATACATTTACTGCTTTCATTAGATTTCCTCCATACAGTTTCGACTTTGCAATTAGTTTCACTCTTCTAAAATACTCCTTTCTGACTTTTTCTTTCATTTCTCTGTTCATGATTCCTACACCCTCCAGCACTACTAAATACTTATATCCTGTATCTTCTATTTCTTTCATGATTTCTCCATTTGGCAGTACTATTCCATTCGAATGAACCTTTACTCCTCTTTTCATCACCAGCACTGCACATTTACTAATCCCAAACTCCATCCCAAGGTCTTCTGAGTATGTCCCCACAAGTTCTACCAGTCTCTCCATTTCCTTTTCATTTCTATCGAATATTTTCAAATCATCCATAAACAGTAGATGGTTGAGGCGTCTGTCACCAGATCCAAAGTTATAACCCAGTTTTTCTCTCTTCAAGAGGATGCTCAGTAGCATCATTATCATTACAAAAAGAAGTGGCAATAATGAATCTCCTTGAAATATCCCACGTTTAATGCCAACCTGCCCCATCTCCTCTCTGTTTGCTGTCAGCACCGTTTTCCATTGAGCCATACTTGTCTCCAAATGCCCTACCACACTCTCAGCAACCTTCATCATCAATAGTATTTCACGTATCCATGAATGAGGAACCATGTCATAAGCCTTTCTGTAATCGATTCATGCTACGCTCAGATTTCTCTTATTTGCATCCTGCATTATTGCTTTATCAATTAGTAGTTGCTCTTTAGAACCTCTCGAGCTTTTCCAGCACCCCTTTTGTTCGTCAGGAAAAACACCATTATTCTCTAGAATTTCATAAATTTTCTCTGCAAATATTCCAGTCAACAGTTTCCACATCAATGGCAGACATGTAATTGGTCTATAATTATTGCCATCTGTTCCTTTTGCAGGATCTTTCCTAATCAGTGTTGTTCTTCCCTTCACAAACCAATCAGGGACATCTCTCGACTCTACAACCCTTTGCAGAGCAGCAGCAGCTATAGGTGGATAAAGGCATGGGTACTGTTTAAACCAGAAGTCCATCACTCCATCTGGACCAGGTGCCTTCCAGTTTGTCATCCTTCATGCCAGCTTTAACGTCATTGATGGCTATCTCAACGTTCTTCATCTGCTGCATTTCTGATAGCCTTTCTCTGACCTCTACCAACCAGCTAGCCTTCTCATTATATCGTCCTTCGACGGACCAAATCCCACTCCAGAACTTCCTTGCATCTTTTGCATTTGGAGTGTTGTTATTTCCCGCCTGTTTACAACCATTTAATTCTTTATACAGCTGAGACTGATTGTTCCGGAAAAGGTTGTTCTGCCAAAATGCAACACTTTTTTCCAACAAAGTTCCTAATTTTTATACCACCAGTGTGAACCTTCTCTTTCAACATTGTTAGAACGTTCATCGTTCCCTTTTCCAGCAATCTATACCTCCTTTCAAGCTCGTCCTTAGCTTTCTGTCCTAGTTTAACTTCTTTTCTTATTTCTTCGATTCTCCCAATGTCTTTCCGCCACCGTTTAATACTTTTTTCAAGCCGCCTCTGCCAGTGTGGCCACTATCCTTCATTTTTCCCTTTTTCTTCTGTAATAAGCCAAGACGATTCGCAATAACGTATGACGCTGCATATAAAAGCCTGTTAAGTTCCGTAATCGATATATTCTTTCTTATGATGTTGTGAATTACTCCTTGAATTATTTTTACCTAGTTTTTCACCTTCCGCCTATCACTACTCTTCCTACTTGGAATCTATGATATCGTCTCTAAGAAGAATCTCTCTTAACTTCTGAAGTACTTCTTTTTCTGCAGAAGTCAAAGTTCAAACTTCATCACCACTTTTCCATACATCTGCTCCTTTCACTGGCTCCATTGTCTCAGAGTCAATGATCTTATCTGCCTTAGATCCTTCAAACTCTTTCTCATTACTTCCCCTAACCATAGGATTCCATACCTTCTCAGTTGTCCGCCTCCCATCATCGTTTACATTTCCCTTCTGCACTTCCACTCTCTCAATTCTTTCATCAGAGCTAGTTTCATCAATTTTACTTTTGTTATTGATTTCATTCCTAACCATCCATTCAATCTCTTCTCTTGCAATCACTGAAAGTAGGTTGTTATTTTTAATTTGTTTTAATAATAATAATATAATAATAACAATAATAATAACAATAATAAAAATATTAATAATAACAGTAATAATAACAATAATAATACTGTTCATCATAGCCATGATGCCCTTGAACAGTATTCTGAGAAAGTGCCAAGACAAGTTCTCCAATACAGAGGAAAAAATGAACTACTTGATGTACATGGACGATCTGAAACTTTTTGCAAGGACCGAAAAGTAGAAACACTAATTAACACTACCAGGATCTTCAGCCAAGATGTCCAAATGGAATTTGGAATGGAAAAGTGCGCACAACTAGTTATAAGAAAGGGAAAACTGGAAACAACAGAAGGCATGGAACTACCCAATCAAACAGAAATGAGGGCACTAGGAGAACAAGGCGACTATAAATACTTGGGAATTCTGGAAGCGGACACTATCAAAGCAACAGAAATGAAAGAGAAAATTGGAGAGGAATACCTCAGGAGAACAAGAAAACTCCTGGAAACGAAATTATATAGCAGAAACCTAATAAAAGGTATAAATACATGGGCAGTATCACTAGTAAGATACTCAGGACCGTTTATAGGGTGGATAAAAGAATAACTGAGGCAACTCGACCAGAAAACCAGGAAACTCATGACCATGCATAATGCACTATACCTAAAGGATGATATTGACAGACTATGTGAAAAGGAAAGATGGTGGAAGAGGACTGATCTGTATAGAAGACTGTGTGAAGGACACGAAAAAAGAACTAGGAAAATACATAACGCAAAACACTGAAAGGATAATTATGGCAGCGAGAGACACTGAAAAAAACAACAAAACAGAAAACAGAGAGACAAACGACAAAACGAGAAAAGAGAAATGGGAAGAGAAACAACTCCATGGAAGATTCATAAGAATGACAAAAGATGAGAATAACGAAAACACCTGGACATAGATGCGAAAAGGACATATAAACTGAGAAACTGAATCTCTAATAACTGCAGCACAAGATAACTCAATAAGAACTAACCATATCAAAGCAAGGATCGATAAAACACAAGAAAACAGCAAATGCAGACTATGTGGACAAAGAGACGAAATGATAAACCATATAGTAAGTGAATGCAGCAAACTGGCCCAAAAAGAATACAAAAACAGGCATGATCAAGTGGGGAGGGTGGTACACTGGGAATTGTGCAAACGACTGCATTTTGAGCATACAGACAAATGGTACAAGCATGAACCCGCAACAGCACTCGAAAACGAGAACCACAAAATCCTATGGGACATGGACGGACAAACCCATCCAAGCAAGAAGACCAGATGTCGTAATAACTAACAAGAAAGAAAAATCCTGTCAAATTGTAGACTTTGCAGTCCCAGCTGACCACAGGGTGAGTATGAAAGAAAAGGAGAAACGAAGCAATTACACAGAGCTAGCCAGAGAGTTAAAAGGGATTTTGATGATGAAGAAAATCAAAATAGTACCGATAATAGTAGGAGCACTAGGAACAATTCCAAAAAACTTCAAAAAAAAGAATGTCAAGAATCAGAGGAATAACTGCAAAAGTACAACGACTAACGACAATGAAAACAACTGAAATATTAAGGAAAACCCTTGAATGTGGAGAATAATACAAGACAATATAACGAATAAGCGTTACAGGGAATGAAGAACACCAAAGCTGCATATCTACAAATTCTACACCCCCATCATGTATCCCCCCCCCATTGTTTCATCACCGTTCCCCCCAATAAAAAAGTGATACCAAAGGGCCGAGAAGGGTCAATAAGGACTGAAAGACCGAGGAGCAAGCGCTAACCAGACCTCGGCTGGGCAAGCGCAAAGAGAACTGGGACCTTGGGGAGGCGGAGTTCCACTCAAATTCCAGTATAAACCAATGACCACTACCAGCGAGAAATCAATGGTAAGCGGCTGTTGTGACGATGCAAATTCATTTGCAAATGCTATCGAAGGAGATGGAGAGAAAGCTGGATGTCTGGGGAGACTTGTCACTCAGCTTCCAGAGAACACCACATGTTTCCAATCAGATCGTTTGTTGACTTGTGTGAAAGCTCCATGTGAGCTAATAATAATAATAATAATAATAATAATAATAACAATAATAATATATGCGGTCTTTATTGTAATGGTGTGAAAAAGGAACTCGTAATTTCAATGCAGTGATTCTTCACCAAAGAAACAAAGTCAGCAAAACGTTAGGTAAAATAAGGAACATTTGAAAGAAATAGGGTAAAAAAAAAAAACTAAAACAAACATTGGCTGCTAATAGGTGCTAGCCTGAAGGAGTAAATTAAAGATTGTCTCTTACAATGTGATTTTATAATTTTCATTAAATTATGTAGAATAATATTACTTTCTGAGTATTTAATAGTATTTATTAATTTATCGCATCTGGGTCAGTTCTATATATAAAATACAATGGACACTATTTTCATAGAAATATTAATAAACTCATATTTGCTGTGTAGGTTTTCTGTCAAAAAATAAAAATAAAAAATAATTTTTTGCACTATCCAGAAAAAAAAAATCAGCTTTATATTTGTTAAATATATTTCTCATTCTGCGGAATTTTCCACAGGCCATGCTAGTATATTTTTTGCATTAATATTTATTGAATGAAAGTACTGAAAATAGTACAATTCATTTTTTTAAATTTGTTTAACAATCAACAATTAAAATTGGAAGAATCTTTTCTACAAATAAATATCTTTAGTTAAATATCAAAATTGTTTTCTGTTTGGCCTTTGTATTTATGTTTTTAAGGAAAATATAATATAAATATTTTTTCTTAAAGTCTTGAAGATTAATACAATTTTGATCATGCAATTGTTAAGAATTCTTTTTTTCTTTTTAAATTTATGAAATCAACAATTTTTCAAAAACTAAAATATCATAACCCCCATTTATAGATCCACTCTTACTTGTTCCTAACTTAAAACAACAAAAAGCAGCAGCAGACTTATGGACAAAGTTATTGTGACTTATGGACAGTTGTAGAGATGATTTGAGGTTTGCATCTAAAAAGATAAATCTGTATATGTGAATTTGTAAGGATTTGTATCATTATCCATGCCCACTTTAAAAATGTAATATAAAAACACTAGCATGGATACCCAGCGTTGCCAGGGTCGACATGAAGTTCGGTTTGGCCACACCTGCTATACTAAGAATATTGACCAGTTTTTCATTATTATATGTCAACTTTATCGTTATCCAACAAAAATTTCAAAAATAAAAGAACGAATGAAAACACGAAAATGTAAATTTAAAAAGAGGCATTTAAAGAATATATAACTATTTTTTACAGTCGGAGAAAAATGATAAAATTTTTCTAGCGTTCAACTTCCATGCAACGTGTGAGACATTGTTAATGATCAAATCTTATTTCCTTTCTGAAATTCACCACCATTAGTTAATGTGTTCATGCAAATTTAATCCAAATTCACAAAGCTGCCCTCTCGCAAACTGCTCAGTTCTTATGTTATTAAAAGGAACTACCGATCTCAATAAAACCCAATAACTTAGTTGTCTTTCCCAGAAACATTTGAAATGATGCATATTCAATGACCATGAGTAACAGATCTTTAGTTCTACATTTTTTTTGAAATAATGAATGTATTCTTTTTTGGTTATGTAGTAATTCATTGCCATATTCCTAAATCAATTTAAAGGTTGGGGGTAATATATAATATACACATATGTAAAGTTGAATTATAATATTTGTGCCGCTTATGAAGATTTGCTTGTATAAAATTACTTTTGGTGATTGAATTGGAAAGAAATTAGTCCATGGCAGACAACTTTGAAGTCTTTTCTTCTGTAGATTTCATTTTTAAAAAGTCTTCCATTGTTCTTGCTAGTTTCACAGGAAACTGGTTTATTCATAGATTTATTTCAACTTGACAAATTTCAAATGCAAGACATGGCAAATCCTCCAGAAGACTTCCAGGTTTCTCACACACCCTCGTTTTTCTGATTTAAAAAGTTCCATGTAGTTGGTTTTCCTTTTATCATTTTAGAGTTAAGAAGCATGAAAAAATATAAGACTTATTGCACTAAAAAAGCTATTGTAAAATAGATATAAAATTTAGTGTTACTTCCTTGAAATATATCTGGAAGAGGTTAATATGTATACTTAATAGAAATGACCATCTAAATAAAACTTTAAGGAGTCAGGAAGGGATAATGGAAAGAAATGACAAAGAGCAAATTGAAGATGGGGGGGTATTGATATGTAATATGTTTCAATGAAACCAACAACACTCAGCTAGCTAAAGTTTGACTGCAATTATATATTTTCAAAGGAAAACAGAAATAAAACATTTCTGTTTTAGTGATCATCATATGAAAACTAGTTTTAAACAGTTTTACAAAATTGGTTTGGGATTTTAGTCGTCATACAGAGTGTTGGGATTTATGATATCCAACACATAAATAGATTTATTTTAAAACACATTAATTCTTTTTATCACCATGGATCATGAGATTTTCAAATTATAAATTTTATAAGAAATACAAGTTTTAAAATTTAACAATGATTTTCAATTTTAGAGCCACAGTAGAATATCTGTTATGCTCTACAGCTTGGACACTGACAAGCAAGAATGTTACAAATTATACTGGACATATGCTAATGGAAACACTAACAAGAAATGCCTGTATAGACACTTTTCTCCTATCCCAGTTTCCCCATGAGAGAGAGGTTTCAGCTTGATGGTCACTCCTGAAGAAGCAAATCAGAACTGGAATCCATTATGCAAAAAAAAAAAAAAAAAAAAAAAAAAAAAAAAAAGATTGCAAGATCTCATTACACTTGAATCAATTGACTTGATGTCATCTGGAGGATGAGCTAACAATGAAGTTTGACAGAGATGGTTGGAAATAAGAATATGAGAAATATTCTTAATCTGATTGATTGGGCTAGATTAATGCACTAGCACATTAACATAAAAAAATGGTACTTTTAAAAATTAAAACTATAGAGGCTTCCAAATCCTGATTGAAATTATCCTTTCTTGAGTTCTTCTACCATCATATAGAGGCCACAGCTGACCTGAAGATCAACTTCTGTCACTCAGAAAGGAGAAAAAAAAAAAAAAAATAAAAATGAGAGAAATAGTAAAACTATTAAGAGATTTTTTTCATTAGACTCTCTTCTGAACACTCAAATATTATAATAAAAACCAAGAAAATGTCAGTTTTTATTATTTCTAACATTTTTTTCAGCTTATATGAAAAAAGCCTTTAAGAGTTTTACCATTTCTCTCCCTTTTTCATTGATATTCATGTTTCCTCTTCTCTAAAATTAACCATTATCTATAAGATAAAAACATTCTTACTCACATCGTACTAACACTGATATTATTCTTTTGTCTTCTCCAGCTTCATTACTTGCTCGACAAATATATTTCCCTCGATCCTCTGGCTGGATGTTAGAGATGGGAAGTTGTTTTGACTGAAAAAAAAAAAAAAAAAAATTGCATAAAAATTCAACTAATAAGCTTAATGCACACATTTCATCTACTATTATTTAAAACCAAATAATTTAAAAAAGAAAAAGAAAAGATTTTACATAAGCTGTGCCCACCCGATGCAGTCCAGTCTTAATAATAAATAAAGCTAGAAAAATAAAATTTCACAAAATATAAAAATAATATTAAAATAGCCAATTTGTTACCAAAATACATCCTAGTTGATATAAATTATTTTTTATAAAGAAATTATTTTGTCTAAATAGGAATTTATTTCACAAAATGGCTGACTTGCTTTCTAAGTAACAGAAGTGCATTTCAGAGGAATATAAGGAATAATTTTTTTTGTAAATGAAATAGATCAAAAAGATTCTCATTTCACAAAGTAATTCACTTTAATAGTTGAATTGTTTAATAACCAAAGAATACATTATAGAGTATCTAATCAGTAAATTATTTTATTTAAGTAATTGTTTCAAATATGATTTTAATATCATAAAATAATTAAAATAGCTGACTTGTTTTTTTTAAACTGAAATGCATTCCAGTTGAATTACATTTTTTATGAATAGCTGAAATCATTTCTAGCATAAGTTTATAAGGTTTGTGCAGAAGCATGTAATTGACAGAGAATACAGTTATGTTGTTATTTCAACCATAGGATTTGCTAAGCCTGCTGCTCTCTAGTGCAGTGATTCCCAACCTTTTCATATGAGAACATACTAGTGTTTTTAATTTTCAACCTATCATAAAAAATAAATATTTTCTACTCATAAAGCCTTTTTGCAATAAACAAAGATTATTATAAGGGAGAATTTTTATTCACATAAATCAACATATTCTGTATTCAATATTTGGTATCATTTTGGTATCAAAATCAGGTCCGAATTATTCAGCTCCGATGCCCATTCCAGATACTTTTAAAAACTTCTAATATTCTGATTAATCGTCCTATCACTAATATAATAAAAAGATTGCCAATTAGTATGCACAAAACCTTTAGATTCCAGATATTCGGATATTTTGAATTGAGCAGAAATTAAATGCCTTTATTAAATAAAATTAAATTAAATGCCTTTATTAAATAAAATTAAATTAAACGTCTTTATTAAATAAAATAAAATTAAACGCCTTTATTAAATAAAATTAAATTAAATGCCTTTATTAAATAAAAATAAAATTTAATGCCTTTATTAAATAAAAATAAATTAAATGGCTTTATTATATAAAATTAAATTAAATGGCTTTATTAAATAAAAATAAATTAAATGCCTTTATTAAATAAAAATAAATTAAATGCCTTTATTAAATAAAAATAAATTAAATGCCTTTATTAAATAAAATTAAATTAAATGCCTTTATTAAATAAAATTAAATTAAATGCCTTTATTAAATAAAAATAAATTAAATGCCTTTATTAAATAAAAATAAATTAAATGCCTTTATTAAATAAAAATAAATTAAATGCCTTTATTAAATAAAAATAAATTAAATGCCTTTATTAAATAAAAATAAATTAAATGCCTTTATTAAATAAAAATAAATTAAATGCCTTTATTAAATAAAAATAAATTAAATGCCTTTATTAAATAAAAATAAATTAAATGCCTTTAATATATAAAATAAAATTAAATGCCTTTATTAAATAAAAATAAATTAAATGCCTTTATTATATAAAATAAAATTAAATGCCTTTATTAAATAAAAATAAATTAAATGCCTTTATTAAATAAAAATAAATTAAATGCCTTTATTAAATAAAAATAAATTAAATGCCTTTATTAAATAAAAATAAATTAAATGCCTTTATTAAATAAAAATAAATTAAATGCCTTTATTAAATAAAAATAAATTAAATGCCTTTATTATATAAAATAAAATTAAATGCCTTTATTATATAAAATTAAATTAAATGGCTTCTAGCTATTCTCTTTTCGTGACACACTAATGTACAACTGGGAACCACTGCTCTAGTGCATTGCGGTAGGGTTGCACATGTGCAATATCAATTACCATTGAACTGCAAACACAGCAAAAATTAAATATATTTAATTCACATAATTGAACTATTATGAAAAGAAAGAATGACAAGGAATATTCTAACTATGAAAATAGGTTTTATATGGAGAATAACGAAAAAAAAACAAAACAAAATAACAAAATTAGTATTCTAGAGTCAATACTAGCAGCGTTTTTCTTTCTTAATCAAGTATGAAAGATTGAAATGATGTAACGATTAGAAATAAGTTATTGAATCATATAGAAGACAAAGCTATTGTGTTTTAATGAAAACTAGCCACTCAATAGCATTGGAATATAGTATATTAAGCAAAATGTATAGTGCCCACATTTGAGGAAGATGGAATAGAGGCAGAAGGTACTTGATAAATATAATCTGTTCATCTTTTAATCTATAAGCAAGAATGTAAAAGAAATTATTTGCAATAGCCAATCAAGACACGTCTGAAAGAAAATAAAATTTAAGTAGATGAAATGTCCCTTGTTTAAGTGCAAAATATGGAGTATCTAACATAACAAAATTGAAATAACATTATTACTAAAGTAAGTGTCCTATAAAAATGTCATCCTACTGTAACTGGGTAGAAATGGTTGTAGATCTAAGTGTGATTGATTTCCTATACGACTATAAGAAAAATATTGAACAGGATTAAATATTAAAAAAAAAAAAATCAATGAAATTGAAACAATCTATAAGCACTGAAAATACATATCAATAACTGGCTCGAACTGATGTCGAAGCAAATTTGCATACATACCTTTTGGTTAGAAAGCTATATTCATAAATAGTATGGGGGAATATCTTACTCTACTTTATATAAAAGATTTGCCAAAATTGACTTTCAAACTAACTTATCTCTGACCAAGCCTTGAATTATTCCTCTTTCTCTCAAGTCCATTCTATCACTTCCTCACATATTTCCTTTGACCTTCCTCTACCAAATGACCCTGTTACATTTTACTAACACAAGAATTCTTATCCATTTTTTTTTCAATAGGATCAGTCCAACAAAAGACCTTGTTCTTCACACATCTGTTCAGATTTAATCATTCTTTGGAGTCATCAAATCTAAGCCTGTCTTCAAGATTCACATCACACATCCATCGTATCATTCTCATGTCATTTCTATGCAACGCATATTCTCAACCTTTACGGTCTAGGTTACACTTCTATACATCACTTTATGCGCATGCTTGATAAACTCTTCCCTTGATGGACAATGATACCGCTCTGTTAATTCATAATGGCAGAAATTCCCTGCACTTATGTAGTTTTTGTAATATAAGCAGTAATCTTACTTGTTCTCACACACATTATTTTATATAACCTAGTTTAGTGCAAATATAATAACATGCATGTGGTGGTGCTCTCTCTCGTCTATGATAGCGATGTCAATTCTTACAAAAAAATCATTTTTATTCCTAATTTCCATTCAAAATGTGAAAAAAAAAATCTAATTAACTTTACTGGATACATGGCCAAGTGTATAAAGGTGCTTGTTAAAGAGATATTCTGGAATGAATTCTATCTACAAATTTTTAGTTCAATTCAAGATGAAGGCACTTAAGAATAAAACTAATATTTGACATGATCTGAAAGGCAGAAGATATAAAATAAGGGTAATCTACGCCAATGAATTAATTAAAATTCACAGAAGATTACACAGAATACTATGGAAAAAAAACAGCTGAAAAAAGCTGGAGAATACAGCAATCAAAACGTGAAAAATGGCAACAAACAGCGTGAAACATGCAAATAACAATACTTCATCTGAGAAATAATCAAAAATTTTGACTGAAAAAACATTAGCACCTTTCTTGCTATAAGGTAATGAGCATACACATTTAAATGATATAAAGAAAAACAGTATTTTTTGTTTGTTTTTAAAATGCATTACCCATAATTCCTTTCCTCCATTCGGTAAGTCAGCTCTAGCTAATCTTGTCCATTTAATTTGAGGTGTGGAACGACCAATCGCATCACAAGTCAGTATCAACTCTTCTCCAATGTCAATACTTGTGTCACTGCTTGTGTATGTATCCACAATCTTTGGCTTTTCTGAAATAAACAAATTATAGAAATTGTTTTTTTCTTGTAGAAATTTTAAAATAGAAAATATGCACCCCTCCTCTCAACCTAACACTTGATTGATCCTAAATTCATCACCAATTTCTAACCAACAAATTCAGTATATTTTGTTTTTTAGAATCCTTTGAGATGAAGCTTCATAATTTGTGCATTCGTTCCCAAAAAAATACAAATATATAATACCAATTGGTATGAACCCAACAATGGAAGACTAGTTAAGAACACAAAATTGGATTCATAAGACCATAAAATCTAACCATGATTGCCCTTCATAGCCTGTGGCACAGTGGATAGAGGTGTTGCGTCTCTATGGTTCCAGGTGAGCATTGTCTGAAGATATTATTTTCAATCCTACCCAAGCAGGCCAGAGGATTAGTTGGCTAAAATGTGGTGAGACAACAACTATGGAAGGCAGTAATTGCTGGGGATACAGTTATAAGACTCAGCTTCCCTATCCCATTATGGTTAATCATTTGAAGATCAGAGGATGAGTTGGCTTAAATGTGGTGAAACAATAACAACTATGAAGATAAGGATAACAGTTCGCAAAAGAATGAATGCACAACAAATTTCACTTTATCAAATGAAATTTAATGGAAAAACAGCAAAGTGCAACAAGTCGTGTAAAAGAACATGTAGAAGGTTTGGTTTATGGCATATCAACCATTTATGAGTTATTTAATGGCGAATAAAATTTCCAAATACAATTCTGTAATTATCTTATACTCAGAAGGAATATTCACAGTGAGAGGGGATACATTATATCTTAGAAAACTGTAGCAGAAGTAGCAATAACTAAAATGAGGGGAAAAAGAGCTTACCTTGGGTACGTCTGTTGTGTCACCGGTTGGGGGAAAAAGAGAATTCCAAGATGGCGTCCGGGGGTTTTTATTAGCGTTTACCCCATGCAACTCTCGGAAAATCACGTTTCTTTCTCATGTGATTATGCAAATGGATAATTCCCGGCCACTATAAAAGCAGGAGGCTAGAGACGAGTCGGCAGTGTCCTGCAAATTGTGTGTGTGGGTGTTTCTGGCGATTGGAGTGTGTCTTCTTTTACCACGGTTATCACGGACAGGAATTCCCTCTCTTCTGGAGGTGGGCGATATTGACTATTTTGAAGTTGTACTGTTGCTGACAGAACATTTATTTTTTTTGCGTACTACATTTTTGCTTCATTCCTCAAAAATATTACTCTTAGAAAGAAATTTTATAGAGAAGGTAGGGGAATTATTATCAGAAAACATTACTTTTGAAAAAAGTACCCCTTGGCATTGTTAATCTTTGTTCCCAATATGATTGACCCTCAACCATTACTTTGAATTTATTTAAGAAAATAAAAAGGAGAAATAAGGTTTGATTTTTTTTTTAATTCAGACTGAATATGACTGGAGATGAACTTATAGATATTAGAGCTTAATATGACCAGCCAATTGATTGGATCAAGCCTCTTTCATTTCTCGCCTAGCCAAATAAGTGCTGAAATGAAAGAATGGCTCAACCAGCAGGATCCCATTCTAAGGTATCACAAGTTGTCACACAAGGTAGCCTGAGGAGGAGGTGTATCCATCTGCACAGGGTTGCAGTCAGTAAATTCATGGCTCGATTGATAGGGCGATGTACATATAGTGTCTGAATGTTTATCCAAGGCTACTTTATAGTTTGTTATCTCAATACTAGCAACAGTTGTGAAACTTACACTAGATGGAAAGGCAATATCAAAATAAATGACAAAGTCTATCCATACAAAGATTTTACTGACAACTTATTAGAACAACCAAAAATAAAGTGTTAGTCATGATAATTCAGAATGTTTGAAATGTTCCAAGTGAAGAAAGAGAAAGAGAGAAATAGAGAGCACTAGTGTGTTTGAGTTTTTATATGAGTTGCAAAATATTCTAAAACATATTTTGGCATTTCTGATTGGCTGAAATTATCAGCTGAATGAGATCTTGTCCAATTGAAAGTCAGTACTTTTAAAACATACTCTGGCTACTTTTACTTCCTATAAACTTAAGGATGACAGACTGACAAAATGCCATTTCAAACTTGACTGGATAAATGCGTGTGTCCATATAATCTGTGTTTACGAATGAAATGACAAACAGAGTCTCCAATAAAAACGTTATGACACATTGATTGTATATTTAAATGATGGCAAAATCTTTATCTACAATCTCTGAAACTTATGAAAATGTTCCAACAAAAAGAAAACTGATCTGAAAGTTTCTTCTCATTTAAAAATCTTTGGATAATTATCTTGAGCAACAGAGGTTGCAGTGGATGCAATTCTGGCATAAAACATCAACAATTGAAATTTTGAGAAGTCAAGGCCTCCACAGGATCGAGCAGAAGATGTACCATAGGCGTTTTGGTCTCATTAGAAGACAACATTCTTGGTATACGGCTAGAAGAGGTATTTTTTTGACATTTTGACATTGCCTATCCAGATGATCAGAGGGAGGTAGATGAGAAGCAACACCAGAATAGGGAATGGTATCATCAGCACAGATGCTAATCTTCTGAATAATATTTGTTGGAAGATCATTGGAAGAAACAGTGTAGAATAGAACACTGAAGAAGAGGAAAAGAGAGTGAAGAGACATTATCCACAGTCACATGCAAGATTCAAACAGAAAAGATCTAATAATGTCAAGAACCAGCAATACCATAACCTCAAAGTTTGTGTAGAAGATCAGATCCAGACTTTTCAAAAAATGAACAAACTTGTCATTGCTTAACCTTTCAAAAACTTGGCTAATAACAGAGAGCGAACTAACAAGATTACAATTGGGTCAGATTGATCAGAATTTTTAAAGATAGTGACAACAGATGATTCCTATCAACAAGAAAAGAGTTAAATGAAAAGAGATTAAATCATTTTGTGAAGATACAAGAAAGTTTAGAAACAATGTTCAAGAACAGAAATTGAATCAGGACTGGAAGCCTTAGACTAATCAAGATCAAGAAGAACCCTAGCAACTATATTTGGAGTGATAATTACAGAATTAAAAGACTGATCAGTTTTCAGAGAGAACAGCACCAGAATTATCCAGACAAGAATTGTCAGCAAAAAGATAAGCAAAAAGATCAGTCTTATCCTTAGATGAAATAACATGAAAACCCATTTAAAAAGAGGAAACAATATTGTAAGCACATTGCATCCTGTTCTCCAGATTGGAAAAGAGAAAATCTTGATTGTTAATGCTCTTCAAAGTGTTGTCATAGATGTTTTTATCATCTGCATAGCTACCAACGAATGATCTTAGAATGTGATTTGAAATCTCATTGATGAAGATTAGGAAGACATTTGAATTTTTGAGATATGCTGGTATTGATACTATTCATGAAAACCAGTAATTCTTTGAAAAGAACTCAATTATTCAATCATCAAAATTAGGAATTTTTCTTTTTTTTTTTATAAAAATAAATGACCATAATCTGTTGGATCAATATTGGATCATTGTACACTAGTCTAAACATTTAGTGCCCTGTACTGCTGTAGCAGGCAAAAATAAAAAGACTTATTTTCTCTTGTGAATCAATATCCATGCTAGACAATTTGGCCACACACTGACCAATCAGCTTGCAAGGCATTACAAGCTGATTTTTTCTTTTTGGATAATTGTTATTTTATCAACTTGCATGAAAAGAGCTATGTCAAAGATGCTTAAAAACATTTGGATTATGCAAATACCATCAGTAGTTCAAAAGTTATGAGAATTTTAAGTGCCAAAATTTAGTCTTTTCCACGGACATTTTTCTTTAGAAAAAGGGGGCTAAATTACAGACCTCAACATTTCAAAAAATTCGGTAATTTCACCACCATTTATTTATTTTTTAAACTATTCTCATGAAACTTGGCACTCTTATGTAAAATCGTGTGCTTTTTCTGATTATACAGTAAAATTATGAATGAACCGCCACCTCAAGTAAACACTTCAATAAATCTCCACACTAACGTACTGTACTTGCAATAACCCTTATCCCTGAGTGGCTTCCGGGCCTTGATAAGTGGTGACCACCATGTAAAAAAAAAAAAAAAAATCTGATGTATCTTTTTACCATAAGCCATGAATTATAAATTCAGATGTACAAATTTCAATTTTTTTTTAAACTGGTGCATGGTATCATACGGTGGGTGTCTATTTATGAACAAAACTAAGTATTATAGTAGTATTTAAATATAGCTTTATTGAGAATAGGCATTTTCCTGCCTCCTCACCAAAGGAGAGCTCAATCTGGCATGTAGTCATTCAATGCCTAAAGAGCATCCATGGCCAGTATTTACTACTAAATTGAGTAGATATGAATTAATCTAAAAATAAATTGAAGAAAATTTTTCATATAGATTTTGAATTTCTGTAAAAGATGGAAATTCCCATAGTCAACCAGAACTTATGCATTTTGGGACCAGTCCAATTTTCAATTTTGTAAATTCTCTCTATCTGGCCCAAAATATACCCCTATTTTCTGAGATGCAACCATAAATCATACTCTACATGAATCCTTGATGTAGCTTTCACATTACCAGGATACCAAGAATCCTGATAAGCAAAACTATATATTCACCAGTTGATAGTAATTTTTGTCATTTCTATTGTTGTTTTACTGAAAATTAAATTATGTAAACAAAGAAATAAAATCGTAACTTTTTTTTACCTTGTTTCCACCTTAACATTTAAAATGATTACTTTTATAGTATGCTGAAAACGAATATCGCATTTAAATTTTATGCAAATAAGTAGTTTTTCGAATATTAAGCAATACCATTTCTTATGTTATTGCTGGTGGCCCTCTTGATACGCATGAGCGCGCAAATGTGACCCCGAGAAACTTTGCGCAAACGCACGTACCAAGATGGCCACTAGCAATAAGATAAGAAATGGCATTGCTTAATATCCGGAAAGCTATTTATTTGTGGAAAATTTAAATACGATATTCGTTTTCAGCATACCCGAAAATCTTAAGTCATTTTCAAGAAAAATGTTAAGGTGGAAACAAGGTAAAAATTTACAAAATGCATCACAATGAAATTCTTTATTGAACCACCTAATTATTATTATTATTATTTAGATATCCTCAGTTAAAAAAAAAAACCCAAAAAACGGGTTTGTTTTACAGATTCAAAAAAAATGGTCTTTAAAATTAAAGTTAAAAATAAATTCAAGTTTCACGATATATTTTATTTACTTGTTAGGTGAGAGGTACAGAATAGTTAACAAAAAACACCCTTCATTCCCCATGTTAAGAATGGGTTTCTTAATAACATTATTTCAGCATGGTAGCATAAGTGCACAAGTACCTTTTATATATTTTTTTTACCACAAAAACAAAAAAAAACACAATTCTACCTTAAGTACAAGTAAGAAGTTATAAATACAATAACAGAAACGCATGTACTTAGTACATTTTGTTGTTTTTTAACGCTTTTAGTACATGTGTACTGAAAGCATTAAAAACAAAAAAATAGTATTGTTTGGAAATCAAATTTGAAACACTTGAAAATAATTTTTTTAAATTGACGAACTCAGAATAAAAAAATGAAACTGATTTTTCTGCTTTCATTTTGAAAGCAGAAAGAACAGTTTAATGAAACTCGTTAATGCGTTGATTTTGGTCAGTGCATAGCAAGCCGTTCCCCATTAAGCAGATTTGAATTTATATAAAAGATAACATTTTAAAGAAATTTCTGCATAATTAATAATTATCAAATATTTACATATACATGAAAATAATTCTGAAACTATTATCTATATGAAAATGGACAATATATACCGATTTATCTTATCAATTTTGAAATATTCTTTGTTAACTTTGCTTGGTTGTATCTTTGCTTCCTGTGATCATAAAAATATAAATCCAGTAGAGATGGACTTCTATGCTTATATAGCCTGTAAAATTTCAGTCATATCCAATCAAATTTGACTTCGTGCATGTGTATCCAAACGTAACGTATGAAATGTAAACATTGGAAAAATAGTTTCCCTTTTTGCTGTCGTTATTTTTTTACCATTTTTTAATTTTTAACTTGGAGCATAAAAACATTGAACGCATAAAAGAAAAATAAATTAACATCATTGGAATGCTTATTCTATTCTTTTTCCATCAATGTAATCCTTTTAAAAATTGACCAACAAATAAAAAAGACTTGTTGAAGCACATTAGGTATGTAATATTGCCGATGTCCACAAAAATACAGCATACGCTTGTAATGCTAATTACATCGGCCCCTGAGTTATTTTTTTTTAGTCCTTTTAGAAATACTGGTTGGCAAGCAGAGAGAAAGTAAGAAGAAAAGATTGCTATTCTCTATTCACTGGATGCTCCAGCATTGATAATCTAAAGATAATTGTTGACTGACCTTCGACAACCCAAAGAACTTTTAATCCTTCATTTTCCTCACTTGGACAATGTCTAACTTTCTTTCACCAAAATAAACCTTTTCATTGTTGTGTGACAATATCATTAAATTAAGAAAAGGATTGATTTGGTTTTCTGAAAAGTAATTCGCGCTTTAATTAGCAGGAAACTAAATTAAGTGGGAACGAAAAGAAAAGTTTTTTTTCTAATGATGTGATCAATAAATTTAGTTGATAAGCAAGCTTTTAGGGATGTGTTCCACATTAGTTTTAGGGTTTTACTTTAGGGTGTTTTGTAATGGCAGAAGTATTTTTGAGATGAGCTGGATTTAGAAATATTTTCAGTGCAAAAGTTTTGCAGATTTTAAAATCAAATATGAGAAAAACGAGAGTCATGTTATACAGTAAACAAAACGAGTCCAGAAGGCATATATAAAATATTTTTTTAATATATGTTTAAAATGGAAGTTTATAGCAATAGGAAAAAAACATAGAATGTTTGTGACTATGCTTTAGAGTTCTTGTAAAAACAAGATAAATTCATTAGTTGAGACACTGAATAAGTCTGAATTGATTAATAGCTTTGCATTACAGGGGCTAGAAAAATCGTTTTGAAAATTTCTCTACTCAAATAAATTATAATTCATTGAAAGTTATTTAGAAAAGTCAATGTTCTTTTGTTTGTATATTAGTAAGATAGTTCAGTGATAAAGTTTAGGAATATTTCAATTGATGAGTTGTTTTAAATGAGCAAACATTAATGGAATTCAAGTAGTCATTGTGTGTTGCACTTTGTAAGTGTGTGTATGCAGGTGACAGTGTATGATCATGTGAGTTGAGAATTGTAGTGATTAAGGAGATGTAGCACTATCTGATTTTTTTTGGTCTCAACTGTTTATTGAAAGAACGTCTGGCCCATTATAGGATTTAGGTGGCTCTCAGAAAGACCAATTCAAATAAATTCAGAAAGTTCTGATTAGTCAAAATTATTTGTTTTCATTAATTCAGGCCAGCATGAATTTGGTGTGCAGAAATGAGTGAACACACTTTGATTAAGTAAACTTCGGTGCTATAAGTTGGCTGGCTACGTTGTAATAAATGCAGGCCACTGAAGGCTAGTAGACAGTGATGACAGACACATCCTTTGAGAAAAGTGAAATAAATTCTATTTTTGAAAGTTTCATTGTTCATGTGATGATGGGCCTGTAAGTGGAAGGCAGGGAAGAGGATACCTCCCACAATCGAAGTAAAAATTAGGAAATATGCAATAATCTGATACAGTAAGAGAGGAAAATCTCTCCCTTCTGATGTAACAGAGAGAGAGAGAGAGAGGAGAATGTAAAAAAAAAGAGAGAGAGAGAGGAAAACCTCTCCCTTCTGATAAAACAGAGAGAGAGAGAAAGAGAGAGAGGAGAACCTCCCCTTTCTGATGTAACAAAGAGAGAGAGGAGAACCTCTCCCTTCTGATAAAACAGAGAGAGAGAGAAAGAGAGAGAGGTGAACCTCCCCTTTCTGATGTAACAAAGAGAGAGAGAGGAGAACCTCTCCCTTCTGATAAAACAGAGAGAGAGAGAAAGAGAGAGAGAGGAGAACCTCCCCTTTCTGATGTAACAAAGAAAGAGATAGAAGAGAACCTCCCCCTTTTGAAGTAACATAGAGAGAGTTTTGAAAGTGGTAGATTGCCTTATGAATTCTCAACGCAACATAATTGGCTGCATTTTGTAGCCAAAAGATTTCATTCTGCTTACTCACCAGAACCCACATTATTAGGAGACAGATCCTGGAGTTAGGGTTAATATCACCGAACCCAAATTGCCCAGAACTTGATAACTGAGTCAGTTCAAAAACAATAAGTAGAAAGTGCATTTCAAAGTTTTTATTACGTAAACGCAAAATTGTAACTTTTACTCAGAAAAAGAACAATTATCAAATTATTATTTTCTGCTTGAAAGTGACCTTCGCTCTTTAGTCATACAACTCTGATGACCAAAGCTGGGCAATTACTTGCATGATCTTGACAACGTGAGGGGAGTAGTAATCTCATGAAACAAAACTCTTTGACATCTGCAGTCTCCATTGGAGCAGCATCCTTTTTGGAGCATATACGAAGTGACTACCTGGAACCCAGGAATATTTAAAGTCGGGGACATAACTAGGAGGTAAAAGAGTACAGTTATGTTAAAAAAGGTTTTGTTTTCCTTCTACGTGTTTCCTACTAATATATAGAAGTAGATCTTGTAACAGCTACTCTTATTGGTCATTTCTGTTACTCTAATACTCTATCCCAAATTCCCTCCTCCTACCACTTTTCATGACGTTCACTTTTCTTTCCATCATCTAAATCATTCGCTACCAAGCAAGATACTCTGAATTTTAGCATTAGAAAATAGACATGCAAGACCACTTACCAATTACAATGACTGTACGGTTGTCTTTCTTATAGATTTTTGTTTGGACCTGTACACCACAAATGTATCGCCCTTGATCATAGATCTGGATGTTTTGAATTGTTAAGCGCCAGGAGGTTGGCGTCATGGTAATGATTGTATACTTTTGAGGGTTTCGAGAACTTGTGTGGCTACCAATAATTATTTCAGTTCCATTTTCATTCTGGTAAAACCAGGTTACCTGAAAATACAATAAAGTAAAATGTATGAAAAGCATTAAGAGGTGTATTGCTACACTGTGGGATTATCAACAGCTAAGTCAGTTCTTCCATTAGGTTTGGTTAGTCACCCAACAAGGAAAAAAAAAAAAAAAAAATAGTATCCGTTTGAATCATCTTCATAAATCCATGAAGGAAATGAATTAACAGAATATTCTCAATCCTGGCACACTTAATAACAGTTCAGATGTTTCCGTTCCGACTTTCATGATGAGTTGATTCAGTATAGAAAAAAGTTAAAGATCTTGTCAGAAACAGAAGGGTCTGTTGCCAACAATGTTCTAAAACTTATGAGGAACACTTGTTGAGAAAACACTTGTTGAGAAAACTAACAAAATGTTCGTATCATTTGGAATCTTCAGACAATTGTTCTCATCTTGAATATTATTTGCACAATGTTTCGGTTGATGTAACCTCAGACCTTCTTCAGGTGTATCTTGTCAAACTTAGGAATATTTCTGTTGAACTCTGCATGGAATTTCGAATGGAACACTTCATTTAATCCTGAAAAAGGTCAGATTACATTGACCGAAACGGTGTGCAAATAACATTCAAGATGAGAAGAAGAATCCAAATAATATGAATAATCCTGATCTCAAAAATTCAGAATCGTAACAAGATGTTCATCCAACCGCAGCCAAAATACATTTCATGAACTTGAAGACAAATCATAAATCTGAGCAAAGATAGATTCCAATTCTTTGTCTAAATAACTAATTATTGAATCCTTTGTACAAAACTCTTGTTTGTTCACCATCACTTCCCATTTTGCCTCTGCTTCACTGTTGTTTAATCTTACTTTTTGAAACAAGTATGCAAATTACCGACACAAAAACAAATACTGAGCATGTGCGCATGGCTACTTCACAAGCAAGACATCACATATGCTTTAGCTCTAGCAAATAACTATCGTTATAAATCTTTTCTTCTTCGTACTGCAAACTAGAATGTGGTTTAATTTATGCTCCAACACAAACTCCTTGTATTACCCAGGAATGAAGGAGGACTTGTGTACTCCTGCTTCCAGCTTCGAACACTATTGTAACATATATAAAAAAGTAAAATGTTTTAGGTTTGATTATTTATGCACGATCGATTTAGGCACAATTAATGTATGACTATGTATGACAACTACTCGTACCACCTTTCTAGGCATGTCATTTGACCAAACCGTGATGACGGACAACTGTTGACTCTAAAAACCTCAAAAGATATTTGACAAAAATAAACCCTTTGAGAAAAGTGTAGCAAAAGAAAGGTTTTTTGGTAGTAGAGCAAAGTCTTAATAGCGGTCTAAGATGCATAAGAAACGTTTTTCAGCAGGCACCAGAATAACATTTTGGCTAGGACCAAAGTGTAGAATCTGTTCTTGTGCTGCATTTGATCTTTTCTGTCCTATCAGTGAAGGAAAAATCCTTCTTGACTGTTGCAATTTTTATTTTTATCCCAATCTAAAATGTTCTTTTTGGGGAACTACATTTTCCCAGCATTAAAAACCAAATTTGTCCCCAACTCTGTCATCATAGGGAGGCAAGTAAACAAGGACATCAGTGCAACACTTGCAATGGACTCCATTTTAGTCAACATTAATGAACACTGGAGCCAAACAGCAATTAGGAACACAAACTTGTACATCTTTTATTTGTTTTGCTAAGCCCTGTGCTAACATTTTGTGTAAGCTGCCAGCTTCGATTTGGATCAGTAATGCATAAACTGTATTATTTCGGTAAAGAGACTTGTGTGTTTTGCCTTGCCATCACTCACGTGTCTACATCATAAAAAGTTGTGGCTGATCTTTGTATAGGGCTTTATTTTAAATTGAATCAGAGAAAAGCAGAAGGACATCACAAAAATAGTAGTACACTAGATCAGTTGTGATCCGTTGGGTCGATATTTGTTTATATATATATATATATATATATATATAAAAACTCCATACCTTTTCTGGACATCAATATAATAAATAACAATGATCATCTAAGTTTTAAAGTCCATCGGAAAGTCACGAATAAAAATGATTACATACACTTTTACTCTCATCACGATGATAAAGTAAAAAGAGGTATTCTAATAGGATTTTTTCTTAGGGCCCTGAGAATATGCAGTGAAGAATACATCGTGGAAGAATTTGAGTATATCGAACGTACATTCATGAACTTGCAATATCCTCAACATTTTTTGGCAAATACAAAAAGGAAAGCACTAAAAATTTACCATAACCGAAACTGAGACAATTCCCTAAATAGCCAGACACACGACAGATAATTAACATTACCAACTAATAAAAACAACGACACAATCTATAAGAACCTAAATAAGACAGGCATTCAAATAACAAAACTAAACTCTTTAACAATTAGGGATCTAACATGTAAAATTATAACTAATACCAACATTAACACCAAAGCCGGAATATATTCCATACCCTGCCTTGATTGTGGAAGAATATACGTAGGAGAAATTCAGCGTAATTTAAATAAAAGAATATATGAACACAAAAGAGATGTAAAAAACAACAATACACTCAACGCCATATTTTGTCACATCATGGAAAACGACCACCATTTTGATTTTAACAAAGCAACTTTCCTTAAACACATACATAACAGATCCACACGACGTTTAATTGAGTCAGCTATAATCTCCCATTCCAGCAATATAATTAAGCAAAGAAAAGGTTTTTCCACGTTGCTCCCTTTCTGTCGGAAATGATTATTAAAGAGAACAACTTAGACACTGGTTAAACGCGATAAAAAAAAAAAAAAAGAAAAAAAAAATCGTAATTTCACTTAATTTTATTATTTTTATTTTACTTATTTACTGTATTTTATTTTATCACCTCCTATTCTTATTTTTAGACACCATCTTTTAAGTTACTACGCTATTTTATCCCAATTCAATTATTTCTAATTTGAAAAAAAAAAAAAAAAAAAAAAAAAAAAAAAAAATTCTTTCGTAATCTCGTGTCATTTTATTAATTTAATCTATCACCGCTATATATATATATATATATATATATATATATATATATATATATATATATATCTATATACAATATATATCTATTAAATATATAGTTTCTTAAGTTTAGTTAAGAATCATGCTTTTATAAGAAAATATTTACTTGAAAATGGATACTGTTAAAAAATAAGCTTTATTTTTTTTATTATTTAAGTTTACAAACGCTATCATTCATCCTAAAAGATGGCATCCATTCTTAAGTTAATTTTTCTAAATACACTGTGCAACACTCAAAAGAGTACAGAATATCTGTGGCCATTTCTATATGCACAATGGCATGGAAAATTCATTTCTGGCATTATTTTTTTGTCAAATTATGTACAGTTTATTGCAAAATTGTTACTTTTGAAGATGGTGAGAGATTCCATCAGGATATTTCAGTGATAGTGAAACGTTTTAAAGAACTTGCCATGTTGGCAGACTAGTGGTGGAATATAAAAAGAGGATGACACACAACACAAGTTAAGAGGACAATTCTGTGTTTTTTATTAATAAAATATGATTTACAGTATAGTAGAACCACAGGATACGTTTTTTTCAGGTTACGATGTAGAATAAAGTGTTTTCCAGGCCCCTGGTTACGGTATTTGCCCAGCCTTATGGTGTTATTTATAATGTTATTTGAATACATGTGTATTATATACTGTATTCTATTTTGTTACTAATTTTTAATATGTACAGTATAAAATTTTGCTTAGGCCCCGCCATACGGTAATTGCAATAAGCCCGGAACGGATTAATGCTGTATCCCGGATTATTATATTGTACATGAAAACAGTACCTAATCCAAAGAAATAAACGGTCAGATTTAGCATCAATATATTTTTCTTATATCGAAACCGGTCTTATATAGCATATACTTTTTTTTAACCTAAAATTTGTTGTACAGTGTAATCAACTGTTTATTTTTTAGCAACTTTCTACCGGCTCTCTTAATTATATAGCCTTCCCTCCTTCCACCACCATCTATAACATTCATACATGTTTCAGGAAAATAAGAAATTTATGAAATCATATATGCACCACCAACCCTCTTCCCCAGACAATCATTGTCTCCAACGTTGTTTGCTGTGGTTTTCTTCTCCTTCAACTTCCCTTCTTGTTCTGTGTAGTTTTAGTATTAGTGTTGCAATATTTTGGAAGTATAATGGGGTATGATCCCACACAGTCAGACGATTCTATTTATAAACGATGCTGCTAGGAACTGACGAATCGAATTAATTCACGTTCTGCTACCAACCAATCAGAAACCAGAATTGTTGCATAAATATTAAACCTTTTCTGTACCAATTTCACATGTTTTTTTTCCGTCTCAACACAGTAAGAATATTTTGCTCTGTTGAACTGTCTACTGCAAACAAGTCACCTCTCAGGACTTGTGTGTAACAACGAGCCATCGGAAACTGTTCTGTCTACTGCAAATCAGTCACCTCTCAAAACTTGTTTAGAACAGCGAACCATCTGAAACTGTTCTGAAACTAAACATGGCTTACACTTCTAGAGACAAGGAACAAGCACTGACACACATGTATCAAAATAAAATAGAACAATGTAAACTCAAAAGAGAGAAAACACAAAATCTGTAGAGATCAGTTGTACTCTAACTGTGCATGCGATACCATTACAAAAAACGACCTTCACAATGTTAGTTAATGTCCACATCTTTGTTAATTTTCATATCTCAGTTAATTTTCAGTATATAAAAACCCAATTGAGATAATCTGTCAGGTGACAGCTCATCTGCTAAAGCTCTGCTCGATCTGCTCCAAGCTGCAAACTGCCATTAATTGTCTCAAACTGCAAAATATCCTAAAACTCTGACTCTTAAATTTATTGCCTCAAAATCAAAAATTCTCTGTTCGATTTTTTATCTAAGAGTGACCAACCACACCACCCTAATCACCTGTTCCACTTCTGACCTCCTATGTGTACCTTCATGAAGCATTTCTAACTGTCCTTTACTTTCAAAAACTTTTACTCTTTTTTTTTGAGTTTCTTTCTTAAGCACTCCATAGGGGTGGAGGAGGTTGATGTTTTTAGTACCACACTGTGTTTTTTTATGCATAATTAAAAAATAAAAACAAATAAAAACTCACAAACGTTCTACAGCTATTTAATAATAAACAGAATTGTAGGTACATTTTAATCTTTGTTAATTTTTTTACCATTATGTGAAAATAAGGTTGGTTGGTTGCTTTTGTATTACGGCATATCAACCCTTTTCGGGTTATTTAATGCTAAATCCAAAGATTTTGAAGAAAATTTTTTTAATAGAATATATTTGTTGTTTTCACGTCGGTTTCTATTTAACCCAAAGTTGGGACCCTAACAGGTACTACCACTCCGGGTCAGAGTGGACCTGGGAGCAATGGTAATTAAAGGGTGGCTCCACACTCCCCAAAGCCCACAAGCTGGGGCCTCACCACTGGATATAGTTTATGGTCATATCCAGGACCCCCATTGAGGGACTTTTACCCTCTGCAGGGAGGCAGTCGGCGTATTCTAATGCCCCACCGACAGGGCCTGAAAATAAGGGGGTGTACTGATTAATCGGCCCAGTTTGCTGATTAATCGGTAATTGCCCAGTTTGCTGATTAATCGGTAATAGGCCAATTTGCCGATTTATCAGCACATTATTTACTTTTCTCTTTCCTATTAAATTTAAATCATTTCATCACTGCCAAGTGACTCATCAGATAGTTTTGACACATTAACATAGCAACTACTAATTTAACTTAACATTTGATTAAATGTCTGATTTGTTATTAAATAAAATTACAAAATAAAAAGTACAATTTCCAATTCTTAAATGAATATAATTAAACAATTAGATAAGAAAAAGAAATTACAAACCAACTACAAAATACAAATTGTAATCCTTTAAGTGAATAACTATAAGCTGAAGTTCTGCACCTGCTGCTGCTCTACTTCCTCTTCTTTTCTAGCTGCTTGCCTCCTCTGCTTTCATAATCCCCTCAGTATTTAAAGTTGAATACTGGTAAGTTGCTATGGTAGGAATTCTATAGCGTTGCAAATTCTTGTATGAAAAAAAATGAACGAATCTCTTATCAAAAAATTCCGGTTTGTGCGAATCATTCTGCTTCACATATATGCCATGAAAAAGTCCTTTCTGATTAATGTTTACCAGATAAAAAATCTGTTCTGAAAAACAGCCAAGTTCATTTGCTTATTTTAAAACTGGTAAACATTAATTAGAAGGGACTTTTTCTGGGTATTCAACATAAAGCAGAAGAGTTTGCACAAACTGGAAATAAATCATTTGTAAACGATCACAGCATTAACTTGAACAAAGTCAATACAAAAATAAAATAAAGATGTTAAAACAATAAAAAACAATAGTATTTATGCAGAGAACTTTTTGGAAACCCTTTCTTAACATATGGAGGAGAGGGTGTTTTTCTAACTAATCTGTACTTTCACCTAACAATTTAATAAACAATGCAAAACAAGTGATTTGTGCCACAAGCATTGAATAAGGACAACCGATGTTTTTTCTCTATATGTGTTTGACTGGGGAAGAGGTTGAGGGAACCACCTCAAATGGACGAATGTGATCCGTGTTAAGCGAAGAATTCAACAGAATCGCAAAGAAATACCAATTGTATAAAGAACTACATGACCATGATAAACAAAGTGAAAAACACTACATAAAATTATTACATTTTCTTGAGAATACAAGTATATAGTGTAAAGAGCATTTGGATAAAGCATTCTACAGTAAATATTGATTAGGAATGCAAAATTCCAGATCTTTCAATAGTTTTGTGATATGTGATTTTGAACTTAGTATATGTTTATGACATTTGGTACTTTATTTCTGCCACCAAAATTGAACATATCAGCATTTTTATCAAAGTTGCAGCTGAAATTGTTTAAAAAAATAGGCATAATAATCATTATGTATAGAATTATATTGAATGTACATATTTACTGTCATTTAATTCAGTTTTATTTGATTATACTTTAAAAATTGTCTATCAGTGCAATTTTGCTATTATAAATGATGCAATGTTCACTTTTCATTCCTCAAAAATGAAGTCCAAAATTGAATAAGAAATAATTGTACTTTTACTTCCTACTGTCTTATAAGGAGTGCTGAAAGCATCTTTTGCAACATTTTTACTGGTTACATTTTTGTCAGTTGGTTTCAAAGTTGCCATGTTGTTATTTACACTTGTTTGTGCTTCTTCATCCTCAGCAGTGTAGTGTATCCTGCTGATCATCAGTAAAAAGTAGATGCAGAATCCAATTCTAAATATATTTTTTATGCCAATGTTTTAAAATTAAAATAGGAAAATAGATATACACAAGTTTTTATCATTTAGATAAGATGAAAAGCCTGTTTCCATTGATAATCTGAATTGTTCAACAATGCTAGGAAGGATTCCACTAGATAGGATAACTTTTGACAAAAGTAACCTCAGCTAAATTTGTACATATTATATATTTGTACATATTATTATTGATATTAAATTTGTACATATTATTATTGATATTAAATTTGTACATATTATTATTGATATTAAATTTGTACATATTATTGATATTAAATTTGTACATATTATTATTGATATTAAATTTGTACATATTATTATTGATATTAAATTTGTACATATTATCATTGATATTAAATTTGTACATATTATCATTGATATTAAATTTGTACATATTATCATTGATATTAAATTTGTACATATCATTGATATGAAATTTGTACATATCATTGATATTAAATTTGTACATATTATCATTGATATGGTTGATGTTCTGTAACTTGATTCTTTGGTGATTTCTTCAAATGGACTCAATATTTTTTTTTTTTTTTTTTCAAACAAGCCCTTCTTCATAAGTTGTTAAGGTAGGAATTTTATCAATAACACACAATACAAGAGCTTTTTTGTTGTTCTTAATTTATTTTCAGCATATAATATGTTGAATTCAACCATGTTGTCACATCTTGAATGAGTTTGTTTTTCCAAATTAAGTTGATTCTGTATTTCAGTTAATTTACTAATTGCTAATAGAATGCGATTAAAGTGAGAAACTGTATTTCTCTTAGATGTAATATCTTCACAGCCTGAGTTACAATGTATGATAGTTATTCTAAATCACATTCTCTGACATTAGCAACTATATTAGTCCTGAATCTGGCAAGACTAAGAAAATTTTATTGAAGATTTTATACTTATCCAGAACATTGTGCAATTCTTCACTTATTCTTGCACCTGTGTGTACACAGGGGAGTGAAATCACTCTTAGAACAGCTCTTCACTGTTCAAAATCATTTAAAAACCAATGACCTGTCAAACTCAGAAAGGGGGCATTATCTATTGTAGTTGTCCAAATGTCTGTAGTTCATGAAATATTGTCACTAATTTCAGCAAGAAACAGTTGAATTTTTGTTTTACTTTATATCAAAAATTATTTTGCAGTGAAGTACATTTTCGATGGAATGCTGTAATTTGAACAAAATTTTGCAACAAGCCTATTAAATCTAATGTCAGATGTTACAGAAAATGATTTAACATCAACAGCAATCATTTCTCTTATCAGATAATGGATCTCTTGTGACCTGTGATCATTATTATTGCAAATTTTGTTTTTGCCAATATTGATTCTATATTAGTTTGGTGTTTCATTGGAGGCTCGTAGTTGCTGCCACCTGTTCCTGGAATGTCTGTCCCTAAATATTCATTGCACTTCCTTTTCTTATTTGCAACTTTTGCTTCTTTTGGACAAACCTTTCTAAAATGGTTTAACATATTAGTCATTGTAAAAGTTTTTGCTGATTTGCCACCATTTGATGTGATGGTTGACATAACTTGCAAGCAACTGTATTCTTATTCTTGGGATTGACATCAAAATATTTCCAGCAAAAACTGGTCGCAATAATGGTTGAAGGTTATTGTTAATATTTTGTTAATTTTTTACGTATTTAAATTGCTTATGTCTGATATCTAATTAGTAATTTATCTCAATAAAATATTATCTAAACCAGAAAATAAAAATATATGTAATAGTAGCAAGAGCAATGAGGAACAAGAGTATGACTGATGAAGAATGCTTTATTTTTGGTTCGCACATTGTCGCAATTTGCTGTACAATTCCTCAACACGAAAACTGAAAGATGAAGTAATAAATTTTTTTGACAATGATTTAAAGTAAAAAAAATAATGTTAATTCAATAAGACGAGAAACAAGGAAAATTTTCCGTATGCTTACATCTATTTGCCTCAAATTCAGTGCAGTTATAAAAGTCTACATGTTAACAGCATGTCATGCCTGTTATTTGATAATATGCTGTAGATGATGCATCTCTTCAATAAATTTTCACTGGCAATCAAAAGGAGTTAACTTGTCTTTGTTTACAACATAATTAATATTAGTATCATTTTGACAACAAAATTTACTGATAACTCCACATTAGAAAATCTATTAATTGGCCGATTAATCGGTAATCGGCCAATTCGATAATCGGTACATACCTAGTGAAAATGTAGCATATCTGCTATGAATTTTCCCACTTTTAGGGAAGGGAGCTAACCTCCCACCTTAATCAAGTTTAATTGATGCCTATTTATCTACTTTTTTATATATCTATTATTAATGGATATTTAATATCTGTTTGAAGCAGAAACTATAATATTTCTATTAATCCAGTTTACTATTTCAGACTGATGCACAATTCAGGAGAGAGTAGTGTAGAATCTGTTCTGTTGTCATGATACCATCCACTCAGGTATTACATTTTTCATGGAGGATATTGTTATGTTGTCATAGTACCATTCTTCCAAATACTTTCTTCTGGGAGGTGGGGTAGTATAATATCTGTTGTATGGTTATGATAGCATCTTCCCAGGGATTACCTTGTTTGTTGGGGAGAGGGTAATGATATACTAGCAAAAATAATTTCTGCAAAAATTGCAAATGCGCAACTTTAATAGTTAAATTTTAATAAATTTATCTTTTAAGATTTTAAATGTTAAACCTAGATAACATTAATCTGACATATCAAACTGATTTTGACTAGTCAATTTTTATGTTATTAGCACAATAATGACATACTTCACTACAGTTTATTCAAAAATTTATACAGTCCTGCCAAGACAATTGGTAATACGTTTTTCAATTATGACAAAAAAATCCACAAGGAGAATAATTCATTTTAATCTATATAAATAAAACAATAGATGTATATGTGTGTGTGAAAATGTTTAACCTACGAACTCTTAAATTACTGGTCACATAACACTGAAATTAACAAGAAATAGTAATTATGCACTAAGCTTGGTTTATAACGAGTCAAATCTTTGAATGAACAAATAATGCATACAGAAATATGTCTGCAAACTAAAATGCAAAATGTTCATTTCAACTTGCCAACATATTCCTATTACTTTTGCGCATGCACAAATTCATTCATAGTTTGAAGTGGTTGAATTTTAAATCTTTATTATCTATCTGTTGATAGCTCAAACAGTAGCAAATGCAGTTGAAGCGCTAAATGCTTTGATCTTGATTCTAACTGATGGCGCCCAAGTCATTTTTTTAACCTTTGAAATCAGTACTACACATTAGGTACAATATAATATTCAATAGAGAATTTTAACACTGTATTAATAAATACAAACTCTGCATGAATTAAAATATATTTAAGTGTATTTTATGATCCCCTCCCCACCCCCCTGCTAGTTAAAGAATATAAACAGTTGTCTCTTATTTCTTTTTCTATACAAGTTTAAAAATGTGCAACGAATAGAAATCAAAATCTAAAATAGCGTCTGAGCAATGTTAAATAGGTACAGCTAGTAAAATTATAATTTTGTTTTATTTCTCTTCTAGTTTGAAGTACTTGATGGAAACATGATTCTTAATTAAAAAAAATGAATTAAGAACATTACAAATTAACATATAAAATATACACAACACATTACTATGATAGAGATCTTACCTGGTTGTTAGCTTCTTTGTTTGTGACAACACATAACAAAGCGACATCAGTATTCTTAAGAGCAGTTATAATGTGCTTGCCAGAATAATCAATAGGTTCTGTGATGGTGACAATAGGGTCAACACCGAAAGCTGAAAAAGATAAGAAAAATAAAAAATAAAATAAATATTTCTAAAACGCAAAACTTCAGTTGGGTAATCAGTATCTTTTTTCCCAAAATTCTTTTGATTATTTTGTAGTGTTATGGGATATAATTGCTTGAACCTATTGAAATCTACAAGTGCTTTCATGTTATCACACCTATGATGTTCTAATGGCGTAATGGATACTGTCATGGACTATGGAATTGGTTATATTAAGTTTAAATCTTATGTATTTAATTATGCACTAATGTAACAGAGTACAGACACACGTATGAGAGTGTTATACAAACGACTGAGCCAGGTGAGAGGTGACGTCACAGCAAGGAAGAGAAAAAACTATAAAAAGAAGAACGTGTTCAAAAGCTAAAAAATCAACACCTACAAAGTTCGTATATTCTTTATCTGCATTGTCTGGAATGAATAATATAAAAAATTCAGAAATTATGCTCTAAATGTTAACTGGGTCGGGTTTGTCAGGATGGGGTCGGTTTTTCAGTGTTATTATGTACCATTTTAGAAAAAAAATATCAAATCATTCCTTGAAGAATCTATTATATAAAGGAAAGTATTTCATTTTCCTTCAGTCAAAGTTCTCAGAAATCAAGGGACCCTTTACTTCTGGGGCTAACAATTGGAATCTATATGAGATACATTCGAATGTTCCTTTATCTCTCAAACACAGAGTTAGTAAAGAAGTTGATAAAATAATTTTCCTCTCTGCAATTGACCATTTTAATATTGTGTGTGTGTGAAATGGACTGAGTGGAAAAGAAAGAGGACAATGAGGAAGTGGGAATGATAGAGAGATAGAGAGATATAAATTTTTAATAGAAATTGGATACACATTTTCCTCAAGCAACGCAGGGTAGCTTTGCTAGTCTATCATAAAAAAGAGCAATTGTTTGGTCAAATAAATTGTCCAATTCATTTAGCCACCTTTCTACGTCGGCTGCTGAGGGATTTCTCTTTAGCAATTTCGGTCTACAATTTTAGCAACCTCACATATTCAATCAACATAAGGGCAAACTCAAAATAATAAGGTCGTAACATGCGGTTTACAATGTAAAGCAAATTAAATTACTTAAGTCACACTTTTTTTTAAAGTCAAAACTAATGCACATATTACAATTTAAATGCAAAACCAAATTACAAAATTTGGGGAAGGTGGATAAATTGCTTCTCCTTATATCTAAGTTGAAGAGGAAGACTTAACTTAATCTCTAATATGGATGTCACCCCCGAAAATTATATTGTTGCCTTAGATTGTTTAAGGGAAAAATTTCTACATCCTTCCCTTATCAAAGATCGAATATTTGAGGAAATAATTCCTCAGGGGATACAGATAATCGAATTGGAGGAACTCAAAACCTTTGTTGAACAAATTAAACTGGACTTGTCTGAATCAGATAAGTCTTTTGGAACGGACTTTTTACAGAAAGCTCTACTTCTGGCACAATTGTTGCTCATATACTGCTCCGTAAATTCCCTATTAATGTTAGAAGAGAATTCATTTCATGAACAAAAGACCGTTATCCTTTGTTCTTAACTATCATGTCTATCTTTTTTGACATAATAGAATTTCTACAGGCAGCACCTTTGAATATAAAAAAGCGGGGAAGTTTCCCACCTAAACCGCCATTTTCTTCTTCATCTGAAGTTCAACACAATATGGTGGCCAGCTTTGGTAATAAGACTTAATTGTAAAAGGGGTTTGAATTCCCAAAAACTTAATACTGGTGATCAGTATAAAACTTGTAAATTGTGTAAATTCGCCCACCATACTGTTAAATATTCTTATGATTCAAAAGTTTTACGAGCCAAAACACTTCAATTATGTAATAAGTGTCTTAGTGGCCCCTTGGAACAAGAATGTAAAGAGGAAAAGGAATTTCCTTACCCATGCACTATTTGTTGGTTAAGAACTCATTTTTCTGTAATGTGCTCCAAGACATCAAAGTCCTTTGTAGAAAAGACTGCCTGGAAAGATGGGAATAATTGTATATTTCCTGTTATTAGAGTGTCCTTGAAACGAAAAGGACCCCCAGTGTTTTTCCATTGCATTTTGAACACTGCGAGTCGAAAATCTTTTTTCTCCTGGTCTATTTTACAGGAACTAAAATCTAGGGAAAAATTAGTACCTAGACCGGTAGTAATGCCTGTGAATACATTTATTGAAACGAGGCCTATGGACCTCCTGGAGCTCAACATCTCCATAAAATGGGATTCACAGAAACCTTTTCCTTTCGCTGCCTTGTTCACGGACAGTCTTAACTTGAAATTTCAAGTTGATAAATTTGAGGAGATTACTTCTAACATAACTGAGGCAGGTTTTCGTCTGTCACTGATATAAGGATTTAAACGGAAACATCCTTCATGGTCTCATCAGCCTAGACTTAATCCAGCGTATAAAAAATTTCCATGTAGTTAAATGTCTTAATGGGACAGCTTGGAAAATTTTGAACTGAATTATCCCTTTTGGGAAAGGCATAATTTTTTGAAACCCAAATCAGATAAGGAAACTCAGGATGAGTTGCCTCCCTTTGATCAAGTTTGCCAATCATTACCTGCTTCATATTTGATAGAAAGCATATTAAATCTTATCCCCTCTTATTCGGACACTCTTGGACCATTTTTTGAAGAATCTTCAGTAGAATGCGGAGTAGAGAATTTTCTTTTTCTTAATTCCATTAGAATCAATAAAAAATACTAAACTGTCTTCATATGATGAAGCAAAGATAGCTGAATTAAAAAAAAACATTGTACTAAAAGATGAAAAATATTATGTGGATCTGCCCTGGAACTATGAAAAGTTGGCTTATGTAGACTGAAGATTATGCAAAGGGTGGTCATTTCTTTAGAGAAAGAAGGTTTATACAACAAATATTTACAAGTGTTCGAAGATTATGAACAAATAAGTATCATTGAACCTTTCTCTGTTAATCCTGGTGAGTACACCAAATACTGTTGAATTCTTCATACACCTGTATCTAAGGAGGACCTTAGAGTTATCACAAAAATCCATCCTGTCTTTGTTATTTAAAAAAGCGGGAAGGGGGTGCATTAACGATGCAGCGTATGCTGGTGTGTGAACTTAACTTATCATTGACCTCCAGAAAAAATAACTATGTCCTTTTGGGAGACCTCCGTAAGGCTTTCTTACAAATTCGCCTTTAAAATAAATGAGAAATTGTACACCTATAGGTACAATTCAATCATTTTTGGTTTTAATGTCCCTTCATCTTGAGTTACATTCTCAAGCTTCATGCTGAGAGATATGACTTTGATGAGTTTTTATCTGTAATGATCACCAATTTTTGTGAATAATTTGGTCACCACTGGGCTTGATTACAAATCTCTCCTTGAGGCGTATAATACCGTATGTGAGAGATTAAATAATGCAGGGTTTGATCATTGGTCCAATTGCACTGAATTGCAGAACAAAATGATAAAAGATGGGGCCATTACTTCCCCTCTTCCTACCTTTGAAAAGGTTCTGGGGTATCGTTATTCTGCTAGTCTAGACATGGTAAGACTGACTCCTACTGTGATGGACGCTGAAGTTAACACAAAGCGAGGGCTTCTTTTTCAAATTTCGAATATATATGACCGTTTATCTTTAGTGCTTAAGGTAAGATCCTGGTTAACCAACTATGGAAAAAAAAAAAAAAAAAAAAAAAACTGTCCTGGGATCAGGAGATTCCTGAAAATTTGACAGCCTCTTGGAAAACTCTTGCCAAAGAGTTAAACAAATTAAGTGATTTTAAGTTCCCCAGATGGAGGAATCCCTGGTGGAGTTTGCTTTTGTGATGCATCTAAACTTTCATATGGGTTTTCCCTTTATGTAAACCAAGGAACACAATGCTCCCTGTTATTTTCTAAGGCAGAGGTGGCTCCCATTAAATGGAAGACCCTTCCTACCTTAGACATTATGGCTATTTATCTGGCTCTTAATGTGCTGAAAGCTTTGGAGCTTATCAATATTCATTCCATTTTTCTTGTAGCTGACATTCAAGTGGCCCTATCTGAATTTTCTTTTTTGACCAGGGCACTTAATGTCCTCGAGAAGGTGTTAAGGTTCTGTGATAAGTTGAAGCACTGAAACACAGATACGAATCATAGAGCTAAATTATTGCTCTTTTCTTATGTGTAGAGGGAAGAATTTCCCTATGGATTGGAATACTTGAGTCAACCCTCTAATAAGGCTGTTCTTTGAAGGGTATCTGCCCTTGGCTTGTTTATCAATAAGGATGGTCGGGTATGAACGAAGGGTCATATTCAGAATTCTAACATCCACCCCATTGATGTTAAATTCCATATACTTCAAGGGAAACATCAGCTTTTAACCGAATTAGTAATCAAAGAGACACATTTAATTGTTGCGATTTAGGAACCAATTCAACTCTTTCAAAGGTGTGGTTATCTGGATTTGGGATTTCCCAAGGGAAGCAATCAATGAAGAAAATTCTACACAATTGCATTATTTGTAAAAAAAAAAAAAAAAAAAAATCAATTCACTGCCATATAAAGCCCCCTCAGGTGCTCATCAGGGAAATTTTGTTCACCCATTTCAACAAGGGTGTTGACTTTACCGGTCATTTTTTAGTAAATCACAATGACGATGACATGAAAATGTACATCTTGTTATTCACCTGCAGGAGTCTGCTTTTACTGGATATGAGCACTAGATCCTTTATATTAGCATTACCAATCTGTTTGGTCTTCCTACACATGTTTATTTGGACACCGCAAAGACCTTGGCGTCCGGCATCTTATCCAAAATCTTTGTTTTAGACGAATACAAAGAAAATTTCAGGTCAACTTCTATTAGTCATCTCACCATTCTGCTTGGCAAGGAGGTGCATGGGAGAGGATGATAAAAAAAAATCAAACAATATTTGAAGAAATTAATAGGTAGAAAGAAAGTTTGCTATTTTGATTTCTTAAGTATCCTTTCCGATGTGAAAAAGGTGATCAATGACTGACCGCTTACATATATTACTGCTTCTGAAGAGGGTCTCGATATTTTAACCCCTAATCACTTTTTACAAACTGGTTATAATCCACATTTGTTAATAATTACGGATTGGACGATTTATGTCCTAATTCTCCTAGTCATGAAAAACTTTTGCAGTCTATGGAATTGAGACACGGATACAGCGAAAAACTCCGAAAGATTTGGCACAATGATTACTTGTTGTCCTTGAAAGAGATTGATGCCAATATAATGAGCGATCGCCCTCAGAAGGTGTCGGTAGGAGAAATCGTGCTAATTAAATCTTCAAATAAAACTTGAGCCTTTCATAGTCGAGGCAAAGTACTTAGATTCATCAATGGGAACGATGGTAAAGTTCGCTTGAGTCTATGTATTAAAGGACAGTTGCGAACAGGTTCATTCTTTAAAACATTTATTTCCCCTGCACCGTCTTCTCCAGAATTCATGGAAGAAGGTGGTCCCTTCTTCTGTCCGACTTGTTCCGTCACAAATAATAGATCATCTCCTATGGTGTGCCGTGATGTCTGTGACAGTTGGTATCATTTTGACTGTGTTTGGGTGAGTTCATAGGATACTGTCGGGGAATAGAATTGTCCGAATTGTTTGGAATAAGTAAATCACTAAATTCCTTTCATTCTCTCTTCAAACTCCGTATTTATTAAGTTGTCCTTTGAGTTATGTTCAAGATATTGTTCTTATTATTATTGATATATTAGTAATCTAGATAAGCTAGATTTATTGGTTGTAAATTCATTCACCATAAGTGAACAAAGTCGCACATAGTTTCTTAAAAAGAAAAAAAAAAGAAATAATAATAAACGTACGACGGTTGGTTAAGTCCTTGTGACCAATAGAATTATTTACTTGGAAACAAAGTAAGGATACCCATTACTTTTTCTTTCCTCCTTTGACAGTGTTTGAGGAATTGCATGACTTGAAATGCGAACTTTCATTGGTTGATAAGAATTTGATATCATGTCTTATTACAGCCTTTTGATTGGTTGATTTAAATTTGAACCCCCACATGCACGCGGAATGTTCAAACAGAAAACTTCAGTTCGTGTTTATATTTCTTATTGGATGGACCTCGTTCAGGTCTCTCCTTCAAGCATTCATGAACTCATTAATTTAAGGGTGATTGGAGCCCTCTTTTTTCTCCTCCGTAAGACTATTTTACTTAACTAATTAGGTTTCATTCCTTAATGTAATATCTCCTTTAAATTAGCTTAGAATGTTAATATTGAAATTAACTATTTAGTGGAACTAACTGCCCTTTTTTTTTTTAAATCATAATTAAATGGATCCATTTACCAAGAATATTCTACTCAATAGAGATTTAACACTTCTTACGAAGAATCACTTACCAGACTCAGCCGAGATACAAAATAACGCAACGATTTTGCAACCCAAAAGAAAGACTGGTTTTTATCATACCAGGTAAGTGTGCCTTTCATTTGTTGTGTCAACTTCTCTGTTCTAAATTATTTGGGATGAAATTTCTCATCTCTGTTCTAACTCAGACTTAACAGTACTTCTGTTTCAAAAGAAATAAAGGCATTAAAATAAGTGGCGGACCTGAACGAGAATCACCCCCCCCTCTAATTTTAACCGGTATTCTCTTACGACCTAACCCAGCGTAGTATAACTCTCACCCATGTTAAGAATGGCTTTCAGAATAAACACCCTCAACCTTGAAAACTATATTACATACTAAAACATACTATAAAAATTATAGGGGTGGGGGGTAATTTCTCGTTTAGGTCGGCCAAATAAGTTAAAACACACACACAAACTGGTGTTAGTGCACTTACTGATCCGCGCTATTTTTTAAATCGTATTTCCAAGTTAAATTAAAGTTTTATGGGTTTTTTTTTATTCAATTGTAAGGTTAAAGTATAGAATAGGTACAAAGCACCCTCCCCTCCCCATGTTAAGAATGGCTTTTTAAATAACATTATTTCAGCACGGATCAATAAGTGCGGCTTGGTTCCCACCAGTTTTGGCAAATAACAAATAGGATCCTGAACAGAAGTGTGCGTTCTATCCCAACTATTATCAATGGACCAGAGGTCATCTCGTCAGCTTCAGACAAGGCCAAACTATTTGCCAAGAACTTTGCAGCTAATTCTACCCTATGCGATGAAGCCCATCAACTCCCCATATTTCCTCCTATAACACAGAACACACTAGGTAACATACAAATATCTGTGCATGAGGTCGCCAAGCTAATCAAGAACCTTGATTCCAGTAAAGCAACTGGCCTGACGGCATCCCAATTATAGTGTTAAAAAAGCTTCAACCAGAACTTTCTTCCATACTTACGAAACTGTTTAAGCATTGCCTTAAGGAGACGTGTTTTCCAACACCCTGGAAAACCTCATCAGTATGCCCTGTATTTAAGAACTCAAGTGATAAGTCATCTCCCTCTCAGTACAGACCAATAAGTCTCCTGTGTGTCATGAGTAGGTTGCTGGAATCCATATTAAATAGAAAAATAGTCAACCACCTCAGCAGAAATAACCTTCTTAGTAACATGCAATATGGTTTTCGTTCTGCAAGATCTACCACAGATGTGCTAACGGTTATATCTCATAGGATTAGTGAATCTCTTGACAAGGCTTCCTTTTTAGGGTAATTGCTCTTGACATATCGAAGGCCTTCGACAAGGTATGGCATAAAGGCATACTTCACAAGATTTCCAGCTACGGTATAACTGGAAATGTTTTCTCAATCATTAAATCATTTCTCTCTGATAGGCTCATAAGAGTAGTGGTTGATGGGCAGAAATCAGAGGCCTGCAGTATTAATGCTGGAGTCCCTCAGGGGTCAATCCTGGGCCCAACTCTCTTCCTGATCTACATCAATGATCTCCCTAACCACATACTTAAATCATTCGTTGACATCTCTGCTGATGACACGACCATCTACGGCAACACAGCAAAGGCTGTAAATGACAAAGCTCTCTCTGATTCTCTCTCCTCTGATCTTGAGCGTGTGGTTCAGTGGGGGAAGACGTGGCTGTTTACTTTTAATGCATCTAAACCAAACTCATATCTTTACATCATCAACGCTCTGATCCCCATCTGGCATCAATTGAAATGGATGCCTCTCGTCTAGGAAAAGCCCCATGTTTCTGGGCTTGACCTTCACTCTTGATCTGATCTGAAATGGAACACGTACATCAAGTCTGTTGCCAAGGTCGCTGGAAAGATGGTGGGATCCTTTTACTGCTCCAGAAGATATCTCACTACTGATGCAATTCTCTATCTATATAAAAGCCAAGTACGTCCAAGGATGGAATACTGCTGCCATATCTGGGCAGGAGCTGCTAAAAACAGCCTATCCTGCCTTGACGTGGCTTAGTGGGGGATGCCCCTTTCTCTTCCCTGCAACCTCTCTCCCACAGAAGAGACGTTGCAAGCCTATCTTTGTTTTATCGTTATTTCCATGGCAGATGCTCGTCTGAGCTCCAATCTCTGGCCCCCCCTCGCCAATCTTTTACGAAAAACACTCATCTAACTGAATCCACTGTCAAAAACTTTCCCCACTCTTTAGCTATGCCTAAATCCAAACATAGATTCCATGAACAAAGCTTCTTTCTTAGAACTGCACGCCTGTGGAACTCTGTTCCGTCTCGCTGCTTACCATCTGACTACAACCTGGATGACTTCAAGTCCAACATAAACAAATTCCTGATGAACCGCCCCCTTAAGTAGACACTTTATTAAATCTCCACACTAACGTACTGTACTTACAATAACCCTTATCCCTGACTGGCTTCCGGGCCTTGATAAGTGGTGACCACCTTGTAAAAAAAAAAAAAAACAAACAAAAAAAAAAAACACAAACTTATCCAGTAGGCAAGGTAGAATTAAGAATAACTTATCTTGCCTTTGGTAATTTCCATTTGTTGTACATTTATTTATTTTTTTCACTCCTTTTTTGTTTTGATGTCCACTTTTTTAAAGTAATAAAAAAGTATATAAATTAACTTTCCTTGTTATTCATATATATTTAATTCTTTCAAAGAATTAAATATATATGAATAACAAGGAAAGTTAATTTATATACTTTTTTATTACTTTAAAAAAGTGGACATCAAAACAAAAAAGGAGTGAAAAAAATAAATAAATGTACAAAAATGGCCGCAAAATCAAGTTGTTGTTGTTTTTTAAAACGAAATTACATTTATTAAAATCCATTATTTCTGAGTAACTTTTTTTTTCCAGAAAGATAAAACCCTGAATTTTATCATATAGAAAACAGAATAATGTAAAACTTTTTCTACTATTTTTAATTCAATTTTAAATGTTAAATTTTCCCAAAAAGTTAACAATTAACATTTTTTGGCTTGCACAAAAAACGTACTTAAATATTTAAAAAAAAGGGTTTTTGAAATAATTAATTAATTTATTTATTATCTAACTAAGATTTAGGATGATTTTCTAAGAGAATATGCAAAAATATTATAATATAAGTACCTGAATTTCAAATAATTCCACTTATTCATATAGGTAACCAAATATTTCGCGTTGACGTAGAGTTCAGATCGAGTCTGTTTACGTTTTCTTTTGATGATAAAAAAACTATGGAAGACCAAACAGGCCAAAAAAAACTTATTTTTCAGTGACGAAAATTTCAATGTATTATTAAGCTGAGGCTGGCCAGTACCAGATGGGTGACCATTTGTATGCGTTTGGTTTTTAATGTGTATGTGTGTGGGGGGCAGGCTCCCCAAAATGGGGGGGGGGCAATTTAAAGCTGAATAAAAAAAAATTATTTCAGCGCGTTTGGTCCACCGTAGTCGAAAGGCGGCAAACGTTTTCAAACGGGATCGAAAAAAATGATGCTATTTTTAACACAAAGGGCACAATATTTATCGAATTTTTTTTTTTGGTATCGATTATTCAAAGCATGCCCTGTTTAATAATGGTCATGCATTATTCGGCTCGCTAAAAAAAAATTGTTAATTTATTTATCAAAAATTTTAAAATAGCTTTTTTCGTATAAATATTAAAATTTTTTTTTTTTTGTTTTGCTTAACTTAAATTAATTATTTTACTTAACATATTCACCGAATTTCACACTTCAAAACTCAAAAGCGGGATAATTAAACACAATCGAAGTTCTGATATTCAGACGTCAAAATAAGGTATGCAAACAATTTTTTTTTTTTTTTTTTTTTTTTAATCTATAATTCTGTCCCTTACAACAACACAATATGTTGATTTCAGTTTCAGATGATTATTTTAAGCATATTTGTTCCCACTTCAAAACAAGGGGGGGGGTTGTAAGCAAAAAAATATATATATATAAATATCGTTTATGAAAAATAAGTACACTGTTATAAAGTTCATTCTTCTCCTAATAATCGCTGAAAATTTCGTATTGATCGGATAATTACCTGATTTTTGGTAGATTTTTAAAAAGACGGTCCGTCAAAAAGTACTGACCTGCCCCCCCAGTTTTGGCGGTGCCTACTTTAAAGTGTCACTTCTGTACATATAATTATAGTAAAAAAATTATCAAACAAAATTTATCCCAATTTTATTACCTTATTTTTTTTATTTTTAAATAGAAAAATAAAATATGACGGAGGAAAAAAAACAAACAAAAAATATGTAATGTTTTTGCTTATTTATCCCATTTTACTTCCGCCACGGATGCCCTCTTTCTGCAGCTGGATTTTTAATTTTAATTTGGAAAGGGAAAACTTTTATTATGATATAGCAGAAAACTTTAATAAGTTAATAGCTAATGTTTTAGGTTATAGAACTAAACATTAAAAGGGGATCAAATAAATCTAAAATCATACTTTACTAAAAATATATAAAAATAAATAAATAGAGACGTTAAAATCGCCAGCCATATTAGACCTCGACTCTACAAATTTCTGCGCGAACTTTTTTAAATAAATAAATATAGACATACATTTTTAAACTCTCAAAAGTTAACAAAAGAAAAAGAAAGATTTACCTGTATGAAATACAGTTATAAGAAGCCAAATACTTGTTGCCCGTATTATACCGTTCATCGTCCTAAAATATATGTGACTCGTCGTAAATGGCGAGAAAGACAGGACACACCTGTAATACCTGGACAGGTGAATAACGCATGCGCATTAGGGTGGATTCCCCGCGCCGACAAATAAATATGTCACCTCTCTCTCTCTCTCTCTCTCTCTCTCTCTCTTTTATGTTTTCATTTTCGTAAAGTTTCAAAAGTTTAGTTAACATTAATTAACGTACACCAAAAACCAATTTGGGTAAGCGTTGCTACTGAATACATAAATTATTTTTAAAGAAATGTAGTTGGGAATTAAATAATAATAAAAAAACAACAACAATTTATTTTGGTTTGTCCTACTCATTTGTGATTTATTTGTGTGTGTGTGTGTGTGTGTGTGTGTGTTTTTAAATTTTTATATCTAATATATATATCTATAAAAGTGAACGTGTGTGCGTGTGTGTGTACATTTCCTTACACAATAACTGTCAATTTTCAGTCTATAGACTCGAAATTTGATATACAGGGTTATGAGATTTGGGAAAATCGATGTAATCGGGTTTCGGCCAGAAATTTCGCTGTTAAGGGGTCAAAGTTCAACGATTTTACCTTTGAGAACTCTACCAAACTCCTCCGACAATTTTGGGTATAAACACTTGACATTTTAGATATTAGGTCCTTGGACATGGATCTAATTTGAATTGAGCCCAAAACAATAAATATTAAGGTGTCATAGTAGGGGTCAAAGTTAAAAAAATTACCGTTTTTTATTTTTTTTATTATTATTTTTTTTTTTTGCTCAGCATACACCTCTAAACACCCGGGCCAAAAATGCCAGTAAAAAATAAAACTCGATCTACAAGATTTTTGGAATATGACATTTTTGTTTCGTGACAGGTACGTACATCAGAAAGACTTTTCTGCACACACACACACAGACACACACACACACACACACATATATATATATATATATATATATATATATATATATATATATATATATATAAAAGTGAACGTATCTGTGTGTGTCTGTGTGTGTCTGTGTGTCTGTCTGTGTACATTTCCCTATGCAATAACTCTGTCAATTTTAAGCCTACAGATTCGAAATTTGATTATACAGGGTACTGACATTTGGGAAAACCGATGTGATTGGTTTTCCGATAGAAATTTGGTGATTAAGGGGTCAAAGTTCAACGATTTGACCTTTGAGAACTCTACCAAACTCCTCCTACAATTTTGGGTGTAAACACGTGAAATTTTAGATATAGGTTCCTTGGACATGGATCTAACTTAATAACTTTATTTGAGCCCTAAACAATAAATTTTAATGGGGTCATAATAGGGGTCAAAGTTTAAAAAATTGACCTTTTTTTTTCTTTTTTTTTTTTTTGCTCAGCATACACCTTCAAACACCCGGGCAACGCCGAGCTGAAATGCTAGTATATCTATAAAAGTGAAAGTGTCTGCGCTCTGTTTGTCTGTGTACATTTCCCTATGAAATAACTGTCAATTTTCAGTCTACAGATTTGAGATTTGATATACAGAGTACTGACATTTGGGAAAATCTTTGTAATCCGTTTTCGGCCAGAAATGTAGCTATTAAGGGGTCAAAGTTCAACGATTTGACCTTTGAGAACTCTACCAAACTCCTCCGACAATTTTGGGTGTAAACACGTGAAATTTTAGATATAGGTTCCTTGGACATGGATCTAACTTAATAACTTTATTTGAGCCCTAAACAATAAATTTTAATGGGGTCATAATAGGGGTCAAAGTTTAAAAAATTGACCTTTTTTTTTCTTTTTTTTTTTTTGCTCAGCATACACCTTCAAACACCCGGGCAACGCCGAGCTGAAATGCTAGTATATCTATAAAAGTGAAAGTGTCTGCGCTCTGTTTGTCTGTGTACATTTCCCTATGAAATAACTGTCAATTTTCAGTCTACAGATTTGAGATTTGATATACAGGGTACTGACATTTGGGAAAATCTTTGTAATCCGTTTTCGGCCAGAAATGTAGCTATTAAGGGGTCAAAGTTCAACGATTTGACCTTTGAGAACTCTACCAAACTCCTCCGACAATTTTGGGTGTAAACACGTGAAATTTTAGATATAGATTCCTTGGACATGGATCTAACTTAATAACTTTATTTGAGCCCTAAACAATAAATTTTAATGGGGTCATAATAGGGGTCAAAGTTTAAAAAATTGACCTTTTTTTTTCTTTTTTTTTTTTTTGCTCAGCATACACCTTCAAACACCCGGGCAACGCTGAGCTGAAATGCTAGTATATCTATAAAAGTGAAAGTGTCTGCGCTCTGTTTGTCTGTGTACATTTCCCTATGAAATAACTGTCAATTTTCAGTCTACAGATTTGAGATTTGATATACAGGGTACTGACATTTGGGAAAATCTTTGTAATCCGTTTTCGGCCAGAAATGTAGCTATTAAGGGGTCAAAGTTCAATGATTTGACCTTTGAGAACGCTACCAAACTCCTCCGACAATTTTGGGTATAAACATTTGAAATTTTAGATATAGGTTCCTTGGACATGGATCTAACTTAATAACTTGATTTGAGCCCAAAACAATAAATTTTAAGGGGTCATAATAGGGGTCAAAGTTAAAAAAAATTGACCGCTTTTTTTTTTTTTTTTTGCTGAACATACACCTCCAAATACCCGGGCAACGCTGGGCACCCATGCTAGTATATATAAAAGTGAAAGTGTCTGTCTGTCTGTGTACATTTCCCTACGCAATAACTCTGTCAATTTTTAGTCTACAGACTCGAAATTTGATATACAGGGTACTGAGAGTTGGGAAAATCGATGTGATTGGTTTTCGGCCAGAAATTTGGTGATTAAGGAGTCAAAGTTCAACGATTTGACCTTTGAGAACTCTACAAACACCTTCGACAATTTTGGGCCTAAACACTTGAATTTTTAGATATAGGTTCCTTGGACATGGATCTAACTTAATAACTCGATTGGAGCCCAAAACAATAAATGTTAAGGGGTCAAAGTTTTAAAAAATTCACCGCTTTTTTTTTTTTTTTTGCTCAACATACACCTCCAAATACCAGGGCAACGCCGGGCACCCATGCTAGTAATGTCATAAAGTTACCGTAAGTATCAATTCTGAGCAAATTAGTCATTTTGCTTACCTAATTGTTTATGTTAGGGACCTTATTCCTGACTTAACAAGATGTCTACTCTACTCAGAACTGATATTTATGGCAACTTAAAAAGCTTACAATTTCTATTCAATATTTATTTATTTTTAATGCAAATACGTCACAAACGAGTAAGTAAATCAAAATAAATTTTTTGGACTATTTTTCCAACCATATTTATTTTTTTTAAATAGTTTATGTTTAACCGAATTTGTTTCTATTTCCAGATCCTGACAAAAATAAAATTTGATTTCAAAAGCAATGTTTATTTTCTCAATATTTAAGTATGGCAAACAGCAGTAGTTAGCCTTCGGGTCAGAATGTAAGTATAGTATCTGTTCTGTGGATCGATAGTGGGGGTTTCATATTTTCCATATTTCCATCCTCAACTATAAATCTGACAAACCAGACGTTTACTTAAGAGGACAATGTTCATGTTTTTCTGAGATGAGGTATTGTATATGGTTATAGATTTTTCGTAAAGTGCGTAAGAAATTTCTTTCCCACCCACTCAATTTTCCTCCCTGCAGAAGCAAATGAATTCCACAAACAAAGCCATACCTTTAAACTCAGATTTTATTCACAAAGGATGTGTCGTCTATAGTATCAGACCTGACAGAATGGTTAATTGTAGGTATAGACAATTTCATACCCTTGAAAAAGTTTCAGCAAAAACCTAACAGCCAGCCATGTTTTTCTCCAGATTGTGCTGCTGCTATTGCGCACAGAAATCACTTTTTCCACTGCTTCCAACGTAATAGATGTATGGAAACTAAAGCAGCTTTCAGGACTGCCAGCAACCATTGTAAGAAAGTAATAAAGAACGCAAGAGAATTGTATGCTCAGTCCGTCAAGTCCAAAGTAGCTGAGCAGCGGCTTGGTTCCCACCAGTTTTGGCAAATTGCAAACAGAATCCTGAACAGAAGCGTGTGCTCTATCCCACCTATCATCAATGGACCTGAGTTAATCTCATCAGCATCAGACAAAGCCAAACTCTTTGCCAAGAACTTTGCAGCTAATTCTACCCTTTGCGACCAAGGCCGCCAACCCCCAATATTTCCTCCTGTATCAGAAAACACACTATGTGATATACAAATATCTGTATGTGATGTTGCCAAACTAATCAAAAACCTTGATTCCAGTAAAGCAACCGGCCCTGACGGTATTCCAATTATAGTACTCAAAAAACTTCAACCAGAACTAGCACCCATACTTACAAAACTGTTTAAACGTTGTCTTAAGGAGAATTGCTTCTCATCACCCTGGAAAATCTCATCAGTATGCCCTGTATTTAAGAATTCAGGTGATCGCTCATCCCCCTCTCAGTACAGGCCAATAAGTCTCCTGTGCGTCATGAGTAAGTTGCTGGAATCTGTATTAAATAGAGAAGTAATCAACCATCTCAGCAAAAATAACCTTCTTAGTGACACACAATATGGTTTCCGTTCTGCTAGATCTACAGCAGATGTGCTTACAGTTATATCTCATAGGATTAGCGAATCTCTCGACAGAGGCAACCTTTCTAGGGCAATTGCTCTTGACATATCAAAGGCCTTTGATAGGATATGGCATAAAGGTTTACTTCACAAGATCTCCAGCTATTGTATAGTTGGAAATGTCTTCTCAATTATTAAATCATTTCTCTCTGATAGGTTCATAAGAGTAGTAGTTGATGGGCAAAAATCAGAAGCTCACAGTATAAATGCTGGAGTCCCTCAGGGGTCCATCCTAGGCCCAACTCTTTTCCTGATCTACATTAATGATCTTCCAAATCACATCCTTACATCATTCGTAGACATTTTTGCTGACGACACTACCATCTATGGTAGCACATCTAAGACTGTAAACGACCAAGTTCTCTCCAATTCTCTCTCCTCTGATCTTGATCACGTTGTACAATGGGGAAAGGAGTGGCTGGTTACTTTTAATGCATCTAAAACCAAGCTTCTATCTTTACATCATCAACATTCTGATCCCCATCTGGCATCAATTAAAATGAATGACTCTCGTCTTGGGGAGGCCTCAAGTTTTGACAGGCTTCTGGGCTTGACCTTTACTCCTGATCTTAAATGGAATATGTACATCAAATCTGTTGCCAAGGCCGCTGGAAAAATGGTGAGATCCTTCTATCGATCCAGTAGATATCTCACTGCTGATGCAATTCTCTATCTATATAAGAGCCAGATACGTCCAAGGATGGAATACTGTTGCCACATATGGGCAGGAGCTGCTAGAAAAGATTTGTCCTGCCTTGATAGGGTTCAAAATAGACTTCATGGCCTGGTGGGAGATGTCCTTTTCTCTTCCCTTCAACCTCTATCTCACAGAAGAGATGTTGCGAGTTTGTCTCTGCTTTATCGTTATTTTCATGGAAAGTGTTCGACTGAGCTTCAATCTATGGTCCCCCTCGCCAAACTTTCACAAGAAACACTAGACTAGCTGAAAACATTATCAATAATTTTCCCCACTCTTTATCTGTGCCTAAGCCTAAACATAGATTCCATGATCAAAGCTTCTTTCTTAGAACTGCACACCTGTGGAATTGTCTTCCGTTTTCCTGCTTTCCAGCTGTCTATGATATGGTTGTCTTCAAGTCCAACGTGAACAAGTTTCTGATGAGCCGTTTCACTTAAGTTAACAAATTTACCGAACTTCCATTACTATCGATTACTATATTGTCCTTTTGACTACTCTACACTCTTTAACCCTTATCCTTGAGTGGCCTATCGGCCTTGATAAGTGATGACGCCTATGTAAAAAAAAAAAAATGTAACAGTAATGAAAGTTCTTTTGTTTTGGTAAGTCCTTTTGTAAAACGGTGGCCAATTTGCTTCCATACACATGGAGTCTTTAGTTAGAATTCCTTTGTTGGAATGTTAGTTCATTGTTCCTTTGGAAGGATTCATGTTGTACATGGAGAACACGGCGGGAATGATGGCGGCTATATTCAGGCATAAAGTGAGTCCCATAGGACTCATGAAGAAATAAGTTCCAATAATCGGATAATAACATGCCGAACAGTAGTAGAATGTCCTCCTTAGTTTGAACAGGTTCAGCAAATAGGTTGTCTCTGTTTTGGAGTTGAGTCCTTCATTCACCAACTGTTTCGTGTCCATGAAGGAATTATCTTGGTTCCCTCGACAGAAGTGCTGCTGGGTTGAGTCCAGCCCGTTTCATGTTTTTTCTTAGACTGAAAAATAAGCATGAATACAAAAAGGGCACCAAGTCAAAATCACCTGACACATTCAAATTTAAACCAATCACAGACCGGCTAGCAAACCATGTAGGCGGCCTAAAAGCAACATGGCAGTTGAATATGGAGTTTCTCACAAGTGAAGGCCTTTGCAATCGAACATGACGTCATAAATTTTGGTACACGCATGATATGTCGACAATGGATAACATAACATATTTGGTAAAACTTGTGGAGAACGCTCTGTTTTATGTTTTTTTTTAAATGGAACAGAAATGTAAATTTTGTTACGTTTAAAATTTGGAACATTTTTACATCCTTAGCCTTAAGCTCCTAACTTTCACATGCTAACTGCCTAACAATCATCACTAAACATCTATACATTCCTACCTCTAACATGCATTAGAGTTCAGTCCTATCCAGCCAAAGTATGCACTCGGATGCAAAGCGATCTTCATTACATAACAATTGCCTCTTCCTAGATGATTTTGCAACGAACAATACTAAACCAAATCCGATACTCCCTGTCATGCAAAACGCTCGATGACTCTTAAATGAAAACTGAAATTATCTCCCCTCAATAGTAGAAACACTAACACAACTTCTATCCATTTGCATCTACTGAAAACTTGCCCAAATATCTATTTACTTAATTATACATACGGAATACACCATGACTTAAAATGTACCTCCAGTTATACCCTTACTGTGCTGCACCTACACCTTAACCTTCGGAAATCTAAATATACAGTGACTGGGCAAAATTCTTAGCTCAATTCCTAATACCTACTCAAACTATAACGTTATCCTGAACCTAAACTAACATAAAGTTAAAAAAATGGAAAAACCTAAAGGTAAAAGTCTTAATCTGCACTAACGCTTTTCTAACAAGCCTCCCCACAAAACTGGTTCCACTGCATGCCCCTGGATCACTTTGAGGAGTGTAACTATTCATTAGATATATAACCTCTACAAACTAACCCTGTAACATTAACTAACCACGCGGGGTCGCAGAAATACCTGGATTAGGACCCAGGCGTGGAGCAAACCCTCTCAGGGCTGATGGACCCAGTAGATCTTCCCAGATCACCCGTCTAGGAGAAGGAAAACTCTGAAACTAAACCAAAGGGGAGGGAGGCCTCTCCAGTCTTGGATGACAACCTTCCTAGAGCTGGTGACTCAAACAAATTACCGGTCTGCAAACCTAAATTGCTTAAGGAGTAGATAGGCTCTGTCTATTGCCGGCTTCCATACTCCTTCTTTGCCTATTAGTCAGGCGCAGAGACTCTATCACAAGTGAATTGACAAAACACTTAGTGGTAGATCTTGTTTCTTGTCTAGGGAAATGAATGCCGTTCCCCCACTCCCGACACATCCCACCCCTCAAAACTGGGCACTTGGGAGTGCTTGAGTATCACACATGCCTGTGCAATTAGATTGGGGTGGTCTTCTTCTGATGGGCTGAGGGTACCGGATTGACAGTTCCTGGCTGCTGTTTCTGACTGGTAGTACAGGTGCCCTAACTCTTTGGTAGCGCTTAGAGCGGCTGCTCCATCAACAATTGTATAATATCGGGATATTTGTAGTGCCATGTCGCGCATGGAAAGGGATCCTGCACTCATCCCCGATGGGCTTTCCTGAGGCCACAGTCCTAGTTGAAGAAAGGTCAGCTAATGGTCTACTTGTGTTGCATGTCTGATACCCTGCATAACCTCTTGTTCAGCTCCCCCTCACCTAACTGAAACTCTTTAAAAACATGATGACAGTACAATCAAAAAATAAGCTTAAACCAGGCCTAGGGACAAATAAATCCGACTTGCCTCCTCCATCCCCTCTAACTACTTTAACATGCCTGGCTATTTCCCACTCTGCCGTAGGACTCTGACAGACATATGCACGGACTTGAAGTCTACATTCGCAACACCCTCCCCCTGACTAGAGAAATAAACCTAGAAACGGATGATCAAGCCTTTATGTGCTTTAGACTAAACATACAACATAACGTTAGTTCCTTTTATTTTCTCTACTGCTCTCCCTCGACCCAGGACTGCACCATAATAAACAAAGTCTCTGACAGCATAGACACAGCACTCTCCTTCGACACTAGCACACAAGTACATGTATTTGGTGACTTTAATATTCACCACAAAAACTGGCTTGGATTCTCTACTCACACAGATGCAGCGGGCAGCTCAACACATAGTTTCGCTATATCTCACTCCCTATCACAAATGGTTACGTTTCCAACCCGTTTCCCTAACCAGCAAGAACAACACGTATCACTTCTAGATCTGTTTCTGACTACAGTTCCCGAGGATTGTATAACAAATGCTGACAGCCCACTCGGGAACGCTGACCATGCAGTGATAATGGTAGAAATCACCCTAAATTCTAGACCCAAAACTGAAGAGCCAGTGCTCAAAACAACGAGATATTATAAAAAGGCTGACTGGGAAGCTATCAGAGATCTTATCAGAGATGCCCTATTGGGAAATATTTTTTCTCTTCCTACTGAACAGTGCACAAATGAGACCACTGAATGGTTCAAAACAGCAACTGAAGCACTTGTTCCCATGCGGAAATTTTATAGCAAGCCCCACTCTCCCCAATGGTTTACTTCGACTTGCGCAACTGCCATTGCTCAAAGGCAGTATGCATACCGCAGATTTAACTGACATAAGTCCAGTTAAAACAAACAGAAGTATATAGAAGCTAGAAGTAATGTTAAGAAAGAAATAGTGACAGCTAAGAGAGAATTTACTGAAACCACTAAAAAACGCATCGAAGCACAAAAATTAGGAAATCGTGACTTCTGCAACAGTGTAGTAAATAATGGGCAATCAACAATTCCCCCACTAACCAACAATCATGAGGTTGTTTGCTCAGCAACCGACAAGGCTAATATGCTTGCCAGCCGGTTTGCCTCAAACTCCACACTGAACCCTTCCAACCGCCCCTTGCCTGACTTTCCTTTGTGGACAGACGCCACGCTAGACGATCTAAAAATAACCCTTGCTCAGGTACATGCTATCATAAAAAACCTTGACACTTCAAAAGCATGTGGACCTGATCTCATCCCAGCTGTGCTATTAAAAAAGTGCTCAGCCAAAGTAGCTCCAGTACTCTACAAACTCTACAACAAATGACTTAATGAATCATGCTTTCCGGGCTGTTAGAAAACTGTTTCTGTGCCTAAGCTTAAACATAGATTCAAGAATTCTGGCGAAAGAACTGACCCATCAAATTATCGCCCCATTAGCCTCCTCCCACTTTTCGCCAAAATATTTGAGACCATAATTACCCATGCTCTAGTCCGGCACCTTACAGATGCTAAACTTCTGACTGACAAACAATATGAATTTAGACAAGCCCGTTCCACAGTAGACATCCTCACTGTAATCTACCATTCACTGGAGAAAGCGGGGGAGGGCAGAGCATTAGCTCTAGATATATCTAAGGCTTTTGACAGGGTATGGCATGAGGGTTTCTTCAGGAAAATTAAATCATACAGTATCACTGGTAGAATACTTAACATAATTAAATCCTTCTTAGATAAGAGAAAAATCCAGGTTGTCCTCAACGGTCGTACATCTAAACAGTGTGATATAAATGCGGGAGTGCTTCAGGGGTCTATCCTTGGACCTTTATTGTTCCTAATATTTATTAATGACCTCCCCGGCAAAACTGCCTCTGGGATGGGTATATATGCTGATGACACCACACTCTATAACAGGCATGACAGGAAAACAAATGAACACATAACTAAAGAAATGGTAGAAACACTAGCGGATGACCTCCAATCTGTAGTGGAATGGGGACATAAATGGATGGTTACATTCAATGCTGCCAAAACTAAACTGGTTTTCTTCAATAATTACAAAAAAACCTTCTCTGCCACCAATAGCAATGGCCAGTGACTCCCTGTCTGAGAGTACGTCTTTCAAACTGCTTGGCCTAATGTTCACAGGAAACATGAGTTGGAACAATTATATTGAAAACATTGCCGGGGCCGCTGTGAAAAAGGTAGGCTCTCTCTACCGTGCTAGAAAACTACTGACACCTGAAAGTATCCTGTACCTCTATAAGGCCACCATTCGCCCATGTATGGAGTATTGTTGTCACATTTGGGCTGGTGCATCTGCTGCTAGTCTCTCGCTCCTAGAAAAGGTTCAAAAGAGAGTCGCCAATCTGATACGCCCTGAACTGGCATCTAAGCTTCAGCCTCTGTCCCATCGACGAAACGTTGCATCCCTCTGCCTGTTCTACAAGTATTTTAATGGTGAATGCTCTGACGAACTGCAGACACTTGTGCCCCCACGACGTAGACACCCTCGACAAACCTGACAGATGTAAAAGATCTTTCTGCTCCAGTAGTTTCTTCCCCAGAACCGCTAGACTCTGGAATTCCATTCCAAGTCCCTGCTTCCCTAACTGTACTAACATGCAGAAGTTCAAATGTAACGTGAACCGACATCTTGCTGCCCAAATCCCAACATAGTGCCCCAGCAGTTGCTGCCTCTGATAGTAGCCCCCTACACCAAAGTGGCAATGGGCCTTGTTTGGGGTGAAAATGTAATAAAAATAACAAAAAAACATTACGTTCAACTCATCGTTGCACATTCGACTTGTCAACTTTTATAGGTGTTCGGGTATGTTGACAAAATTGAAGGTGTCTATTCCGAAAGCCGTTTTTTAACATAGGGAAGTTGGGGGGCTACTCTGGAAGCCTCTCTTAACATGGCGATGTTGGGGTGCTTATTCGTTGCATACCCGAAAACTAATAAAAGTGAATGCTGAGTTGGACTTATGTAAAAAAAAAAAAAAAAAAAATACAAAAAAGGTAAAACACATTGACTTTTTTTTGTTTAAAAATTAAATTATTTCGTTTTGTTAATAAAATTTTATAAAAAAAAAATCATGCGTTTTTTTTTTTTTTATATATATATACTTTCGCTTATTTTCGATTTTTGGGAGCAAGTTGAGAAAAAAATTAAAACGGAATGAAATTTAAATGTCTGTTCCATTTTTATAACAACCGCAAAACAGTGTTCTCCGCAAGTTTTACCACATATTTTTTTAAGCATGTGGGGGTCGTCGGGCCTTTTTAGGAACTAACTTCCTCCACAAATAAATAAAAATAAAAAGAAGAAGACTTACATGCAAAACAAACGGAGGTTTATTCACAGAAACCAACCATTAACAAATAAAATATAATTCTCTTTATAATGAGTTCAGAAGTCCTTTAAGTGTTCGTATAAAAAAAGGAGAATGTCTTTTTTTGTTGAACTGTTCATATGTTAAAACATGTTAAGAGAGGCAATAGGTAATGTTCGCCTGTGAAATTGTATGAAACGCGCGGAGCGGTGAAAATGGAAGAGTGATAGTAACATGCGTGGAACGTCCGATTGGACCGGCTCCAAGCGAGCTTAAAAAGAAAAGTTTAGGAAAATGTCCTTGGAGAAATCCCATTGGACGGAAACATCACGTGGGGTGCTCTGTACTACGTCCGCTCGTTTTGAGTCGATTTAATATATAAGGCCACGCCGGAATTTGCGTGGGAGTTATTTTTTATTTTTCACGCGCCAACGTAATCGTAATCATACTGCGCGCCTAAATTGTATTTATTTTTATTACAATTTTTAATCCGAATCTTAACCGTGTCAACTGGCACAAGCATTAGAAAAGAAAGCAACACAATCTGATTTATACGGAAACTAAACATTATTCAAAATTAATTGAAAATAAAACAAAACAACAACAAAGAAACAAGAATTAATTCAATAAAAATATTTATGTAGTGTTGTTACAAATAAACATCAAATTGTTTCATGGATTTTCAAGACTAAAATTAGGATTAATTTGAGATTTTAAAGACTAAAAGATGACATCAGAGTGGGAAAAGTGTAATGGGCAGACAAATTTTGTCTTATATACTACCTGGGAGACCCGATGTTGCACGTTGATTCACAAATGTTTCATATTCCCATGTTTTTGTTATTGAAATTTGAGAAATCACTCATTTTTCAATCAAATTGATTGATTGTCTGCTCTAGTTGTGGACTCATTGTGATACACCAGGAGGAAGAAGCTGCGCATGCCTTTTCACAATGACTTAGTCGACAATACATTGTAGTCTACATTGCACTGTAGAGAACCTACTGTTGATTTTATAAAATTATTTTTATATAATGGCTTGAATTAAAATTTAAAATGCAAAACTCAAGTATTCTTTTTGAGTGAACTAGCCCGAGATTCAGCAATACATATATATTTTTTTTTATTCAAATAAATAGTAAATGTATTTAATTATTTTTTTTATGAAACAACGTAAATATCCCCCCCCCCCCGGCAAACCCGACAAGCAACTAAGTCCCACCCTTTCACAGTAGAGATCCCTAGATGCAAGAGAGCCTTCTACTCCAGTAGTTTCTTCCCCAGAATCGCCAGATTTTGGAATTCCCTTCCAGGTCATTGCTTCCCCAACTGTACTGACATACAGAAGTTCAAGTGTAACGTGAACCGACACCTTGCTGCCCAACTCCCTACATAGTACCCCTATAGCTTATGTACCTGATAGTAACCCCCCTACATCGAAGTGGCAACGTGCCTTGTTTGGGGTGAAAATGTAATAAATGTCTAATTCATGTAGAGACGAGAAAAACATACAGACGGACATATCTAAACGAGACAATTTTCTTAAACGATTGTCATTAAAGTGGACTAATTTTTAGATGACACATATCTCGGTCGACACCGTTATGCCCAATACTGTCATGGCTGAAAGGCTTTTAAAAAATCTATCGTACGCAATATTTTTTGCATCAGATATCATCTTTTCTACCAACATGGGTTTACAATCGCTAACAAATTATATTTGTAAGTTATCTTGCCATTTATAAGCACTTGTCACGAATGCATTTGTGTGTATTTTTGTTTTATTTGGCAACAACAACCGGATGATCATTATCATCATCGCATCAAAAGCAGAATGAATGGTTGTATATTATTTACTAACATATATATATATATATATATATATATATATATATATATATATATATATATATATATATATATATATATATATATGTGTGTGTGTGTGTGTGTGTGTGTTGTTTTTTAATGTTTTTTACAATTGATCATCACATTGATTGAGGATTGAAACTATCATACTTTGTGCGATAAAAGAAAATCAATGTTTGTGTTTGCAGAATGTTTTGTTTTGTTTTGTCGTTTGTAGTATTTTGTGTGTGTATGTGAGTGTGTGGTTTGCCTACCCCCCCCCCCCGTTTCTGGATGGAACTTTTGGGGTGAATCCAAAATAGTTATTTTTAGGTTAAACATACATTTGAAATAAATTCAATGTATGCGAATTGCAAATAAACATAACAAATTTTGCTTTATTTTATGACAGTAAACGCGACGATTACGACAACTAAATACAAAAAATAAACAAAACATTTTTCATATTGTTCTTGGTTATTTGTAAAAATAAGTTTTTATTTGGTAAAAGTTTACTTTTTCGATGTTGTAAATTGTATCCTCGAAAATACAATTATTTATATATTTATCGGCTTATTTGTTACTAGCAGAGAGACCCGACGTTGCTGGGGATTGAATGATGATCAACGAATATTACACACTCCTATATTTTTATTGTCATCAAAATCCGTGAAATCGTCCGGGAGGAGGCTTCACATGCCTCCATGAAGTAACATAGCCCAAAAAATATGTTATTCTATATTGCACTCTAGAGAACCTACTGTTTCTTTTATAAAATTAGTTTATATAAACTTCTTTCCAGTTAACGAAAAAAAAAAACACACATTAAGAAATTTACGTGTGGAGTTTGAACCTACAGACCACGTCATGCCCCCCCCCCAAAAAAAAACAACAACAACACGCTATCAACTTACCCACAGGAGAATTTTCACGGTCCGTTGTTACTAAGCGACGACATGGAAAAATGGCTTTACTGATGATAGATAGATTAAAATAACGGTTTCGATTATCGGTAATTATCGGGGGGGGTATTTTGAGACAAAACTCAACTAAGAACACTCTCAGACGTATACACTAAAGTTCTGTAAATTTTAAAGAAAATCTGTTCAGTCGTTTCGGAGTCTATAAGGAACAAACTCACACACACACAGACACACACAGTTGCATTCATATAATTGTAGAGATAGATTAATGTTTTTAAATTGACTCTTTTTTTTAACAACACAGATTATTTTATTTAATAAATTTAGCTTATTCTTTTGTTATTGTTAAATTTAATGTTACTTGTGCAGTTTACAATCCGTTTTATTTTTTTATTTTTTTAGATCGGGTTTTTCAAGTTAAATTCAATTTTACGGTATCTTTTGTTTCTTAAATTGTTAGGTGAAAGTACAAAATAGTTAACGAAAGCTATAAAAAAAAAATAAAATAAAGGAGGAGTGATGCTTACGTTGTGTGAGCTCAACCGTTAGGGGATGAATGAACTAACATGAGTGAAGCATAGCAAATGGTATTTATGGTCAAAGGGTAGGAGGATGGTAGGAGGTAGTTTCAAACCTATAAGAACAGGTTCTATCATTCTCTTGGGCAAGAAAACATTTTGATATTAGTTGGTACCAGACTCTGTTGGGCAGGTCGTTTAAAGAGCATTTCTTTTTTGCAACCCTGACTGTTGCCTGCTCACCTTTGAGTATTGCCCTGTAACCTTTTTTATTTTTTGACATATTGCAAAAAAGAAATCTGTTTCTTCCCTTTTTTGCTGACCTTTCTGTGATTGAGTTCCTCGGCATACAGGTTCCCAGAGAACAGATCCTTCCCCGGATGACCGTCCTAAAAAATTAGTGGAGGAATGACTGAAGCTGTGCCACAGGGATAGAGTGACTCCTCATGTTTATTCCATCTTCTGAAAGGATATTCAGAATGAGAAGTTGCATCACCAAGCTAGAATTGACCCAGGTCCAGAAATGGATGTTCTGGAGACTGAAGTTAGTTGGACCTTACAACTCATGGAATATCACATAGAGCTGGGTGGACTGGATGATTCCTTGGCTGCACTGACTGTCAGTTCTCTCTTGGATACAACTTCGGGATCTACGCCAGGTAGAAGTTCAGCTTTCTTTGTGGTTAAGCCTCCACAGATTCAAATCACTGGACCTACATTTGGTGGTTTTGAAATGACTACTGATCACGAGATTCCAGAATTTCTTGTCTAGATTCAAAAACTTTGTAGTTGGTATGGCCAATGACACGGAATGTCTAAACATTTTACAATGTTCCCTTACAGACAATGTTGCGACTAATCAACCACCCAAATTGCACAAACGTGAATTATCAACATGCACTCTCCTTACTGGAGAGGGAATGTCTGGATATCAATGAGATCATCGGTCAGATTTTTTAAGACATTCTGAATTACATATCAAAGAAAAAGATTTCCTATGCAGATCTAGGGGAATTTATTTCCAGGACTGCCTCTCTCTTGGAAGAGCTAGGAAGCATCTATTCCTGCAACTTCACAGATGATTCAGGTGAAGTTTGATTAATGGCCAAGATTCTTTTCCAGAAATTTCCTAAGGAGTTAAAGGAGGAAATGATATGGCTGACAAGGAGACGAATACCATCATTATCTTCTATATTGAAGCTCACAGGAAAGGCTATTAAATACAGGTCAAGGGAGGCACATTTACATTTGACACTGGACAGAATTCTTCTCAGTGATCGGCATGGAGACTCAAAACTACCTCTTCCTTTCATATAGACACCAGCACCAGACTTTGCCTAGATATTCTCGAAACTTGCTTCCCATTTTGTGTGTGACCTTTATCAAGGAAAAGAAGTCTGTTGCAGTTAATTGTCTCTTGAATACAGACATTGGGCAGTCTTACTTGTCTGCTGATATACTGCACGTCTTGGGTTTGACAGAAACAATTGGTGTGGATTGCTATCTTACATTGTCACTCCTTCTTGGTGAATGTAACCAGAGTTTCAGAGAAGTGGTTCTGGAAATTAATTTGGGTTGCAGATAAACAGTGACGTCTCCTATTTTGGTAGCTGAGCTGATGGATCTTTCTGTTTGACTGACAAACTTGGAACATTTGTCGAATGCTTTCCAGAATGCTGAATGTCCTCTGGCTGGGAAATTTGAGGCTGGCTCCGACTTCATTCCAATCAAGGTTATCACCGGACTGGACCTCCTGCACCTATTAGTTCTCTTTCAACGTCCCCTGCCTGAAGGGTTGGGCTTTTTCTATTCCAGCAGGTATTGTGCCCCTTTGGAGCTGTGGAATCTTTCTTCTCGGAGGACCAAACTCCAATTTGGTGGCCCATCTATTGTTTATCTCTGTAATTAAACAGACTCCACAAGTGGATTCCTCTCACTTGTATTTTGTTCTCAAAAGCCAACCCACATATCTTGACCCCTTGGCAGAGTTCTTCCCTAAATGAAGTGTAGAGGGGATTGGAAAAGATGTTCAACATGGAGTCTCTGGAAATATATAATGAAAATGCCTTAGACTATAGATTTTCTGCATCTGTTGTTCAAAACCAATAATCTTGCTTACTGTTTGCTAAAAAAGATGCACCAATGAATGAGAAAATCTGCCCGTGTTAGAGTTAATGGCAGTTTATCGTGCTCAAAAATGCCTACTAACCATTCTGAATAATTGTGAGCAGTTTGTTCCAACAAATTGATACGTGGCCAATGATGCACAGGTGGTATTGTCTTCGCTAGTATCCCAATCCATCGGCAGCAAGAATATTTTTGCTAAGAACAGACTGAAGGACATCCTGCAAATGAATCTTGAGTTGGAATCCCAGTAAGGTCTCGAGCCTTTTTAAGTATGTAACCACTACTCCAAATCCGGCTGATATGATCACAAGAGGATTGATGTTAAGGAAGTTCCTATCTAACTTTGCATTTTGGTGCACTGGTCCTTCTTGGCTATGTGAAGGAATCTGTCAGCAGCCAGCACAAGAATTATGTCTAAACGAACATTGCTGGCAGATGGCTCCTACTACAGTGAACTATTATTTGGTTTTGCATGAGGAGTACCCTTCCATCATACCTCTCCAAAGATTCTCAACCTTCTCTCGTTTGTTGAATGTCTCAATGGTGTTCAAATTCATAGCCATCAAATTAGGACGAGTATGAGACAACGATTTAAAAGCAGTAATCTACCTGATGAAGATTCTACAGAAACAAGAATTTTCAACAGGGACTGAGTATCTGAAGGAGCTTATTAGGAAACAGGAATTTTCATGTAAGTTCATGCAAGTTCATGCCTTGGATATTTTTCTGAACTCAAGTGGACTAATCCGATCAAGAGAAAGAATTGATCAATCTTCGCATTTTACTTATGAATTCAAGAATTCCATTTTGATAGAAAAAGATCACCTGGTTACAAACTTTTAATTTTATATTATTATGCAAGATGTTTCCATTTGGGAACTGGATCAACCTTGGCTGAGTTATGGCAGAACGGCTACTGGGTTCCACAGGGAAGACAGGCTGTAAACAAAGTCATCATCAATTCCAGGCCTGTGTTACCAAATTCGTTGGCTATCCTACTGACTCCTCGTGCAGATTTCGAAGTGCCTTACCAACATACATGTGTTGATTTCACTGGCCATGTATGGGTACAGGATGGAAACTTGGACAGAAAATGTATTTGCTTCTTTTCACTTGTTTGAATATGAGAGCTGTCCATATAGAGGTGGTTCCAGGCATGAGCGTGCTGTCCTTTTTTGAAGCTCTTGCACACTTCATCAATCAGTATGGGATCCCGGAGGCAATCTACAGTGACAATGCCAAAACATTTATTGGGAATGGGGAAACTCTTTAGTTGTCACTCTCTGATTCATGTATACTGGAGTAAGTTTAGCTCCTGTGGAATGAAATTGAAAACTATTTCAGTTATTGTTTTGTGTATATAACTAACCTAGGTCTATCTAATGTTATGTATCTATTTTACATTTATATTACTGCTTGAGCAAGCAACCCATACAGCTTCATTTATCACATTCGACAGTGATGTGGAAGACTTTAACTATTATAGCTAAAGAACCATCTTGTAATTTTAGTCTACCCATATTTCCCTCTCCTCCTTCTCCTCCTCTCTTTGTCTTCTTCTTCACTGTCATCTGGCTTGTTAGTTTGTAAAAGTCACAAATTGCCTTTACTTGACTCTTAAACTCTCTTTCCTAAAACCTAAATCAATCATGTGATTTAAAGAATAATAAGAATAATCAACATTTGTTGAAAATACAAAAGATAATTTGCTTATCTTGGGGCTTTAGGCCAAGAAATTAGGTCCTTGCTTAACTGTTAAGTCAGATTCAAAATGATATTATTTGCACAATGTTCTTGATATTCAAATGAATATGATGGACAGAATTTGTGAAATTTAATGGCTATGATTTGTAGAGAGTTCATGAAACTTAGAGGTACACTTAATACTTTACGGTATCATTTTTTGTTCATAGTGATGCTTGGGTTAGGATTTATTGTAAGTATTTTTTTTACCAGACTCTTGAAGATAATGAACAAAAATAAAAATAACTTCTTCAGGTATTGCAGATATTGATGATCATGGCTCTTCAGTCTCATCTGCATTTGGCCTTTCTGATGAGAGTGACCTTGTGACCTTGTTGAGATTGTCAGTGAATTTTGTTCCTCTGCTCTTTTATACAACGCCGTCTCCCCCTCCCAACATCAAGCTTTTGTTTTCAACCTGTCTGTCCACATTAATGGCCGAAGAAGTTTAACTGTATGATGTGGATGGTATTAAGTAGCTGACTGCATGACTTCTTGGTTTGTCTTCCTTTTTGTCCATGAGATTCGTAGAATTCTTCTTAAAAAACGTATCATGGCTGCTTCCAAACGACTTTCAACCACCTTCGTTATTGCAACCGTAAAGAAGAATTAACCATATGTACATCTTCAAGATTCTGATTTCTGTGTTCCATTTTATGTTTCTGTTTTGTAAGATGCACTCCATATTATGGAAGGCAGATTTTTACTTCATGATTCTTTTCTTGATTTCCGCATCACTCTTACCATCAGATGTAATAGTGCAACCCAGGTACTTAAGTGTATCAACCTGTCTAATGGTATCACCTTTACATTTTATATTGCATTTTGGTATTTCAACCTTTTTGTAGATAACCATGCATTCTGTGTTCTTAGCATTAAGTTGTAGCACTTTCTTTTCACTTTCATCCATCACTGTTGTCAGTATTCGTTGCAATTTGTCTTCAGAATCTGTGATGAGGACAGTATCATTCACATATCTTAAATTGTTGAGGTTACGGCCGCTTACACTAACACCTGCATGTGCTCATGA